>NW_022631011.1:12337177-12778338 GCF_010015895.1 Lontra canadensis
CTCCTCCTCCTCCTCCTCCTCCTCCTCCTCCTCCTCCTCCTCCTCCTTCTCCTCCTCCCCCCATCCCCCTCCAAGATTTTATTTATTTATTTGACAGAGATCACAAGGAGGCAGAGAGGCAGGCAGAGAGAGAGGGGGAAGCAGGCTTTCCACTGAGCAGAGAGCCCAATGTGGGGCTTGAACCCAAGACCCTGGGATCATGACCTGAGCTGAAGGCAGAACACAAGCCCACTTCTGTAACCTTTGCATTTATTATGTTCTGTAACCTATGCTTGCTTACACACATTATTTTATGCCATACATGCTCAACTATCCCATCATGTTCTTATTTTCTGAACAGGGAATTAATATTCTGGTTCACATTTTAGTCTCGCCTATGCTTTTTTTCCCACTGCCTACAATATCTACTTGTAGATGTTTTCCCCATACTTTCCTATTTTCATGATGTATTTTGTTTCTGGATTGTATTAAAGAAATTAAAATATTATTTCTAGCCATTGAAATTTCTTGGTTTCATCTAGCTTTCTAAAAGAGAAGTAGCAAACTTAAAATCTGTTTATTTTTATAATACCTCTTGACAATAATTGCCCTGTGTTTAAAATTCATATTTTCTTTTATCTGTTAAATATGTAACTGACTTTTGACAATTTCTTTCATTTCCCCCTATTCTTCCCTTGTTGGAAATACAATAAGAAATTATGATTGACCTCCTTTACTGCATTCATTATTTCAGAGCTTCTCATTTTACTTTACTGTTCTTTATTCTAAATAATAAGACCTAACTTTGGCAGAAGGGGTAAAAAACATTACTCATTCATGACCATCCACTCATGCCAATAATGATTTATCTTATAAGCTTTGGGGGGGGGGTAACATTTCAGTTTTGCTTTGTGTGAGCAACAATAAGGTGTACACTGTTTGATGAAGAGTACCATTTTCCTACATAAAGCATCTAGATGAATAGGCTATTTTGAAATATCAATCATACAAGGCACATGTCTTAAAATAACATACTTTATAGCAATAATACTAATGTTAATCTAATAAAGACTTTTTTAAAAAAAGATTTTATTTATTTATTTGACACAGAGACATAGACAGAGAGGGAACACAAGTGGGTGGGGGAGAGGGAGAAGCAGGATTTCCGCTGAACAGGGAGAGGGGAGCCTCATGTGGGGCTCCATCGCAGGACCCTGGGATCATGACCTGAGCCAAAGGCAGATGCTTAATGACTGAGCCACCCAGGAGCCCCTAACAAAGACATTTTTGAAAGAATGTTAAAGGGTACAAAATGTGGAAATTATCCAGATTCAGTTAGGTAAATTTATGTAATGATGGTATATTCAACGGTACCCAAATGTGAATAAACTTTAAAAATAAAACATCAAACTGCAAAAGAAGGCCTTTAATATTATAAATTGAAATCACTTGCATTTGTGAAAATAACACAACTAGACAGGTTACTAAATTCTCATGAAATATTGTGGCTTCGAGAACTTATATTGATTGCACTGGAGGTTAATAATAGAACCAGTTACCACTTGGGTGTATTTTTTAAAAGATTTTATTTATTTATTTGACAGAACAAGAGAGAGAGATCATAAGCAGGCAGAGAGACAGGCAGAGAGAGAGGGGGAAGCAGGCTGTCCGCTGAGCAGAGAGCCCGATGTGGGACTTGATTCCAGGACCCCAAGACCATGACCTGAGCCAAAGACAGCAGCCCCACCCACTGAGCCACTTGGGTGTATTTTCTGTCTAGTGATTGTAAATGTCCCTGCACGTTCACAGGGCTTGTCTGCTGGCCAGTCTGTAAATGGTCCAGCTTTTGCATTTGTATCTATAGTTAAGGGCCACTTCATATTTTCTTAAAAGGGAGACTATAAAATGTTATTCTGGAAATGAAACTTCTATAAATAAGCTCCAGATACACTAGGTATTTTGACTTTCTTTTGAAAATGTTTCTTACCCCATCATAGTGATATTATAATAATGTCATTCAGTTTAATAATCACAGTGGTCTCTTAGGTCATATATTATTCTCATCAAAAGCGAACCCTGTCTTTTGTTTTCTTTCCATTAAATCATGCTGCTTTTTTGTTACTAAAAACAATGTTTTACCTTGTTAAACAAGTGTTGACTAAGAATTCTTTATAAAGCAGATTCCAAGCCATTAGGAAAGATGATGGTGGACAAGGGAGTGGTACAATGGGCAGCGGTGGGCCAAGGTTCACAGGACCAAAGCGCAGATCCCAGTTCTATGAGATAATGTGTCTGGATGCATTCTATTTCACATACGTTAACCTAAGGGTCCTCCATTTTAAGGTAGTATTTGCCTTATTATCCTTATGGAATCTATGACAGGAACCAGTAACATAAGATGGCCATTTACAACGAGTATTTATTGACTACCTACTATATGCCAGAACTATATATAGTGCTTGGAATTCAGCAGTGTGCAAAACATAAAAAAGGTCTACGCTATTAACACTGACATATAGTCTAGTAGGGTGGAGACAGAAGTCCAAATTTGTGATTACAAATTGTGACAAATGCTATGAATGGAAGGAGACTCAGGAGAGAGGAGAGCTGTGGCATTTATTTAACCTGGCCGTGGGAGAGCTGGGAATGTCTCTAGGAAACAGTGATGCAGATCCAGAAGGTGAAAACCTGTTCCAGGTGAAGAAAAGCCCAAGAGCACCTCAGGCAGAAGCACTTGCATGTACAAAAGCCATGTGCTTTATAAACTGTTAGGTATAATGGGGCCATATTTTGATGTTAAACTACGTGTACTTGGTTTTTCAAATCCTTTTACTTCTGCTCATCACATCTCCTTTTAAGCAGAGTCCAGGTCTTTTCAAATGAACTGCCCTTAGGCTAAGCATGTTATGGAAAGAATAAAGAATCAATTGTTTGGCTTCTGAGTACTTAACTAGGTATTTTAAAACTAATAGCATAAATGTGCCTTTTAAAAACCATGGCTTTCACTGGCAAGATCCAAGCATAGAATAGAATTCTAAGAAATTGGTTTTAAATAGGACCAAAAGCCTAGAGGTCGATGAATAAATTACAGAAAGGACAAGAATGCATAATAAGAACTTTTTCCTCCCCAGAGAAGTTAGCCTTCCTACTCTATGTGGGAAAGTGCAATTTAGAGAGATGAACCACATGGCTCCCTGGGAAAAGTCTACTGGCCATGGCAAGGGCTGCAGAGTAATTGGAATATGCTTGAAGGATAAGAGAACTGGGTTCTGTACCCAGGGTATGGTTAGGAAGACCGCAAACCTCAGAGAGAGATGCCCTCTGTCCAACATGGCATCTGGAGAGCACAGTAGCCGTAACATGAGGGCTAAGGAAAATCTCACAGACACACTGGCTAGCATGGGGTAAGGTGTCAGGAAGGAGCAAGTGTGAGGTCTGATGATCCCGAAAAATCTCCGAGGTTGAGATGACCAGCCCCGAATCTACCATTTGGAAGCTGGCAGACTCATGGTCATCATCAGCAGATTCCAGAAGGATAGGCATCTGATGAGAAGGTTACTCTTCCATGGAGAACAGTGAAGACACAATACATTGGTCTCCTTTTCTTTCTCACACTTCCTGAGCTTCCTTCAGTACATGTCCCTGAGACATGATCATGATCTCACGATCACTGAGATCCCTAGGGAGAAAGGGAAGGAGTGCTGGTTGTTAGAATCCTGACAAATTTACAAGAAAGGGTAGTTCCACAAGCAAGACTGAGTTTTCACCGGAAAGGACTGAACATCCTTTGTGTGGCATAAATTTCCCTCCCTGACCAGGAATGGGACAAATAAAGTTAATTCAGTTAAAAAGGAAAATGCCCCCTTTTTGTACATTTGAGTTGGTGACCATGTCGATTTAAACCAGTTCTCCATAGAATACAGATGTCAACAGTAATCATCATTAAATTTGAGGCAGGGCTTGGAAATGAACATTTCTAAGGTATTTTCATTTACCTTAAATTTATCATCCTGAGCAACATCCTTCCTTTTCTAATGCCTTGTAGGAAATTAGAAAGCAGGTCCATTTTTACCTATGTTCTTTTATAAGTGATCACTAGGCATTTCAGAAATTCTTCTCCAGATCAAAAGATGCTATCTATTTTGATCCCACGTGAGTAATTGCTTTCATACTGGCTTGTTATTATGTATGCATATTTTGCTTGACCATGACTTACTAAATGGTTTATCTTCTCCTACACTTACCTATTTGGAATGAGTTATTTGATAATATGTAGCGAAGGAACACACTCTTGTGGGAAGTAATTTTTTTGTTAAAGTGATGTTATTGCAGGTGTGTGTCATTGGCTCCTGGGAGTCTTTCTAAAGTTACAACATCTAGTGTCACCTAAAGAATGCTGCTGCTTGAAGACAACCTTTGCATTTTACCAATTGTCCGTTAATCAGGGACACACCATCATTAACAAGAATGACTTAATTTGAGAGAAGGAAATTAACTTCAACTGAGACTTTTCACTTTTGACTAGAATACAGTTTACATCCACCTAATGCGATTTTCTGTGGCCTGACCAATGCTGGGAGGTATATGTCTGTCCACCATCATTCAAAACTGACACTGATTTCATTTTAAGATAAAGAAAAACACATTATTTATTGTCTTCCTTGCAAGTAAAATCGTATTCATAATACATAAATGTATTCATAACTCACAGATTTAAATGTAGACTAAAGAACCTTGACTCAAGAAAATGGTAACATTTCAATTATCTGAGATGAAAAGAAATAACACATAGGTGCATTGAATTTCCCTTTTCTTGGAAATTATTTTATAATCAGAAAGGTAAACCTCTGGATTTAAAAACCTATAAAGGCCATTTTTCAAGTGTAAAAATAACAATATTTTTATGTGATAGTTTGTGACCAACTTACTTTGGAAGTTAGTTTTTTTTTTTTTAATTATTTTGCTTTTCTGGAGATATGAACAGATATTTGTTACTGTCTACCGTGTTGCCATTGAAGGTAATATCCTGGAACACTTGAACACTCTCTTATGCTGAAAGAGGCAGTAATGGAAAATAGTAAAATCACCAGTTACTCCATTAACCACTAGAGGTCTACTGATATCAAATTTCTGCCAACATCCTTCATTTCTGTAAATAAATTCAATACGAATTAAAATCAATTTCCTCTTTTTTGTTAAGTATCTTTTTTCTGTAAGTTGGGATTGGGAGGGAGACAAACCATAAGTGACTCTTAATCTCACAAAACAAACTGAGGGTTGATGGGGGGAGGGGGGTTGGGAGAGGCGGGTGGGGTTATGGACATTGGGGAGGGTATGTGCTATGGTGAGTGCTGTGAAATTTGTAAACCTGGCGATTCACAGACCTGTACCCCTGGGGATAAAAATATATTATAGGTTTAAAAAAAAATTTATTAAAAAAAAAGTATCTTTTTTCTGTGGACTTTAATTCCACTTAAAATTGAGGGTATTTGGCAGTTTGGGGGGGTTGTTTTTGTTTGGGTGTTTATTTTTTGTTTTCTGTTTGTTTTCCTCTCAAGTCGTATTTAAATACTGTATCATGACTGTTAACTTTTTGTGTGTATATCTGTTTATAGATTCCACGTGTGTATATACGATAACATTAGCTTAAAAATATGACTTGCCTTTCATTCAGTAGATTATATGAACTCCATTTGATTCCAAAGCAAGAATTTACTGCCTGGTGTTCCACATTTTCACATTGACTTGTGGGTACACCTTCAGGGACTTTGCAGCGTGCATATACATGAAATGTAAGTGGAGTTCACCTTTCAGGGACTCATGCTGTAGCCAGTCATGTTGCTAAAAATAGATGACTTCTATTTTGTTAGAAACAAATGAGAGTTACTAGCCACCATTTTGTAGAAAATTTGTGCCTAAGAACCCCACGAAGTATTACATATACTCTTCCAATACTGTGCCATTTCACATTCTTTTACATAAAAGAAGGTAGCGATTGAAATCTGTGTGAAAGAACTGAGGAGCTCATCTTTGAGCCCTGGTGCTTAGGAGGAGTTTGGTAAATGCTGTTCAAGTGATTGTCTGTCTTCCTGCTATGGACCGACCATAGGGGACCGCTGAGGAACTAAGAAACACCCAGTAGCTGGAAAGTCTCCTGGGTCTGCAGTACTTTTAAGAGTTCCAGCTCTCAAAGCTCAGGAGAAATGTCACTTTCATTATTCACTCATCCAAACCATCGAGCTCCAGCCCTATTCTTTTGCCCAGATGAACAGTGAAATTAGACATGTGGTGTCACCTTGTTGGAATTAGGAGGAAGGTCAGTGTGCAAGTTCTGGGATTCCCTTCCTGTTAGTCAAAATAATTATGAATACATCTGCAATAAAGAGAAAACCTCAACTTAGGGAAACATTACATCTACATTTTTTGGAGCATTTAATGAACTGCTGCTGAATTTATTTTCAGACAGCATTCTTTCGTGGAGGCAGGAGCAAGGGTATAAATGCAGCAAAGGGATGACTTCTGTTTAGCCTGATTAGCCAGCACTAATTATGTTTTTGCCCTATGTTGCTGGGCAGTTGTATTTTACACTATCCAGGATGACATTTTTTTTTTGAGTACAGAATAGGCGGCTGTTCTGGGAATTGGAAGATGACAGAAATGGCTCCCCTTGCTGCTGTGTGTAGGTATGAAGTGATGAAGTTTCATGCACTCTACAAGGCTGTAATCACCCAGAGGATTGGGCTTCATTGTATAATTCATCTGAGAAGAGAAATCACCTCTTGCAAGTAGCTAGCATTAGTGTAGTTTGCTCAAGGCATCCAGATGTGTGCTACTGTCTGCCCCCTACTAATATATCGCCCTCATTCACCTATCAGGATATATCAGACTTCACCATTATATCATTGGTATCTGAAGTTTCTCATATTTTCTCCCTTATTATAGTTAAAATAATATACGCTTCTCAAAAATCTAACCTTTGCAACTATAAATGAACACCTAAGTTTAAATTACCAACTACTTACTGGGAAGACTCAGCAGGAACTTAAACGTTTTTTAAAAATTTATAGAATATAGATATTCTATATAATTACAAAATATATACAAAAATTTCAAACATAAACAGAAACAGAGGAAAAAATAAAGTGCATATGTACTTTACATGTATATATATGTATATGTGTATATATGTATTATATATAAATATATATATTGAATATATATGATTACATGTGTATTAAATATGTATATTTTTATACAATAAAGTGCATATGTATTTATAGTATAACATTCTTATCCCTCAGCTTCAAAATTATTTGCTTCTAAATTATTTAAGTTGGGGAATGAAGAGCCCTGAAAGAGAACATGCATTTGACTTTTCAGGATTCTGTCTCCACTTCGGCCATGTCTTTCATGTCAAGATCATAGTGAAACTCCCATGGAGATTAATTCTGTCTCTCCTTTTGTTCAGCTGTGATCTGATGAATGAAAAAAAAATGTTTCACTTACTAATTCTGGAAGCATTTCAAAGATGATTGAAAAGACATGATGGCTAATATACTGGGTTCAAGAGTAATTTTTTCATTCTTCAGTATTAAGCCCTTACTGTGAGGCAGAAATATTTTTATTGTTAGGACCATAGCAGTAAACAAAGCAGAGAAGATACCTGTTATCTTAGAATTATATTCTAATAAAAGAAAGGCCTAATTATATAATATAAACTAAAGCACTGAATCCTGTATACTATGCTTCCAGGAGGAAGCATGGACCACTGAAACAGCCTTTTTTTTTTTTTTTTAAGATTTTTTTGAGAGAGAGAGAGAGAGAGCGCACGCAAGCCTGATGCAGGGAGGGGCAGAGAAAGATGGAGAGAGAGACTTTAGCCGACTTGGTGCTTAGCACTGAGCCGCACAGGGCTCTATCTCACGATGCTGAGATCACGACCTGATCTGAAACCGAGTCTGACACTTCACCAATTGTGCCACCCAGGTACCCCAAAACAGCTTTTTTAAAAAAGAAAATTAGAAACTACAAGTTTCTCTTTTAAGAAAGGAGAATTTGGGGGCGCCCGGGTGGCTCAGTCAGTTGAGCATCTGCCTTCGGCTCAGGTCGTGATCCTAGGGTCCTGGGATCAAGTCCCACATTGCTTCTCCCTCTCCCTCTGCTTGCTGCTCCCCTTGCTTTTTCTCTCTCTCTCTCTTTGTTAAATGAATAAATAAAAGAATTTTTAAAAAATACACTTAATGACTTCATTCTTGAATTAGTTTAATAATTTATGAAATATTGCCTATAAAATTAGATAAGCAATGAAAGAATGAGCACTGTAAAAACTGGTCATTCAAAATTTTATCAGCTGAGGTAAGTAAAACTATATAAGAACTTGGATTTCTTATGGTTTTGTAGGCTACTTTATTTTCAAAGCTATGAAAAACACCACACACTTGTGATCAGCAAAAAGAACATGACTATTTGGTATTTTCCCGCAGCAAAAATTAAAATATAAAATGATTTTGCCAGTATTTTTCCTAAAAACTAAATATGAGGCTTTATTTTTTGTTACTTATTTTTTAAAGCTATTTTTTGGAGCAGTTTTAGTTTTACAACAAAATTAAGAGGGAGGTACAGTGATTTTTCATATATATCTTGCTCCCACACATTTTTGGTCTCCACATTATCAAAACTTCTCACCAGAATGGTACATTTTCTTACCAAGGAAGAGTCTACATTAACTCATCATAACCACCCACAGTCCTTGGGCTCCATTTTTGGTGTTATACATTCTTTGGTTTTGGATAAATGTAAGATGATATCATCATTATAATATCATAGAGTGTTTTCAGTCTCCTAAAAATCCTGTGTCCTGCTTTTTTATCTTTCTTCCTACCCATCCTGACATCCAGTGATCTTTTTATTGTCTCCACAGTTTTGTCTTTTCCAGAATGTTATATAGTTAGAATAATACATTATGGAGCCTTTACAGATTGGCTTCTTTCACTTAGTAATGTGCATTTAAGTTTCCTCTATATCTTTTCCCAACTTGATAGCTCATTTGTTTTTGACAATGAATAATATTTCACTGTTTGAATGTACCACAGTTTATTTATTCATCCACATATTGAAGGTCATCTTGGTTGCTTCCAAGTTTTGACAATTATGAACAAAGCTGTTACAAGCATCTATGTGCAGGTTTTGCATGGACATAAATCTTTAGCTCCTTTGGAGAAATGCTTGGGAGTGTGACTGATGGAATGTATCATAAGGGTATGTTTACCTTTCAAAAAACCACCAAATGTCTTCCAAAATGGCTACGCTATTTTGCATTCCCACCAGCAATGAATGAGAGTTCCTGTTGCTCCATATCCTTATTAGCATTTGATGTTGTTTGTGTTCTGGATTTTGGCCATTCTAATTGGTATGTGGTTGTATATCATTACTGTTTCAATTTGCATTTTCCTAATGATGTATGATTTGGAGCATCTTTTTATGTACTTATTGCCATCTGTGTATCTTCATTCCTGAGACATCAAGTAAAGTCTTTAGCCTGTTTTTTAAAACAGTTGTTTTCATATTGTTGAGTTTTAAGAGTTCATTGTGTATTTTGAATAACAATCCTCTATCATTTGTGTCTTTTGCAAATTTTTTTCTTCTAGTCTGTGGCTTGTCTTCTCATTACCTTGATACTGTCGTTTGTAGAGAAGATTTTTAGTTTAACAAAGTACAGCTTATCAGTTATTGATCATTTATATAAAAAGTCATCCCCATTGGGTGCCTGGGTGGCTCAGTCAGTTAAGTGTCCGACTATTGATTTCAGCTCAGGTCATGATCTCAGGGTCATGAGATCAAGCCCTGCTTTGGGCTCCACACTCAGCAGAGAGTCTGCTTGATATTCTTTCTCTCCCTTCCCCTCTGCTTCTGCCCCTCTCCCAGGTCTTTCTCTCTCTAAAATAAATAAATAAATCTTAAAATAAATGCTCATCACCAAGCTCAAGGGCATCTAGGTTTTCTCCTTGGTTATCTTCTAGGAATTTTCTAGTTTTCATTTTATGTTTAGATATATGATCCATTTTGAGTTAATTTTTGTGAAGGATCTGGGCCTAGATTAATTTTTTTTATATGTGGACATCAGTTGTTCCAGCACCATTTGTTGAAGAGACTGTCTTTGCCTCCTTTTATTGCCTTTGCTCCTTTGTCAAGATCAGATGATTCTATTCATAGGGGTCTATTTCTGGATTCTCTCTTCTCTTCCATTGATCTGTTTATCTGATTGTTGGCCGATACCATACTCTCTAGACTACTGTAAATTTAGAGTAAGTGTTTAAGTTGGGTAATGTTAATCCTCCAACTTTATTCTTCTTCAATACTGTATTGACTATTCTGGGTCTTTTAAGTCTTTATGTAAACCTTAGAATAGTTTTTCAATATCCAAGAAATAACTTGGTGGGATTTTGACTGACATTACATTGAATCTATAGATCAATTTTAGAAAGCTGACATCTCGACAATAATAAGTTTTTCTGCCTATTAATGTGGGATCTCTCTCCATTTATGTAGTTCTTTTTGATTTTGTTGATCAGAATTTTGCTGTTTTCCTCATATAGATATTCTACATATTTTATTAGATTTATACCTAAGTATTTCATTTTTGGGGATGGATATTATGTTTTTAATTTCAAATTCCACTTGTTCATTATTGCTATGTAGGAAAGCAATTTACTTTTGTACATTAATTTTGTTCTACAACCTTCCTCTAATCACATTATTTCAGGAGGCTTTTGTGGTTCTTCAGATTTTGTGCATACATAATCATGTCATTTGTAAACAAAGACAGTTTATGTTTTCCTTCCCAATACACATATAATTTACTTGCTTTTCTTGATTTATTGCATTAACTAGAATTTCCAGTATGATGCTAGGAGGAACTGGTGAGAGTGGGCATTCTTGCCTTGTACGTGATCTTACAGGAGAGCTGAGTTTCACACCATTAAGTATGTTAGCTGTGGGTTTTTTGTAGATAGATTTTATCAAGTTGAGAAAGTGCCCCTCTATTTCTAGTTTACTGAGAGTTTTTTTTTTCTTTTTATCATGAATAGCTTTTGGATTTTATCAAATGCTTTTTCTGCTTCTATTGATATGATCATGTGATTTTTCAAAATCTTTTGATGTGATGAATTACATTAATTCACTTTGGAATGTAGTATCGGTCTTGCATGCCAGAGATAAATCCCACTCAGTCATGGTATATAATTAATATTATACTTTTTTAGATTCCATTTGCTAATAATTTTGTTGCATCTGTTTATTAGAGATACTGGTAGGTAGTTTTCTTTTCATGTAATGCATTTTTCTGGTTTTGGTATAAGAATCATGCTGACTTCATAGAATGAATTAAGAACTATTCTCTTTGTTTCTGTCCTCTGAGAGAGATTGTCGAGAATTGGTATGATGTCTTCATTAAATGTTTGGTCAAATTTACCAGTAAACCCACGTGTTCCTCATGCTTTCTGTTTTAGAATGTTATTAATTACTGATTCAATTTCAATGATAAATATTGGCCTATTTAGATAGTCTATTTCTTCTTGTATGAGTCTGGGAGCTTGTCTCCTTCTAGGAATTGGTCCATTTCATCTAGATTATCTTATTTGTGGGCAAAGAGTTGTTCATATTATTCCTTTGGTGTCTTTTTTAATGTCAGGATCTGTGGTGTTAATATCCTTTTTCATTTCTGTTATTAGTAATATGTGTCTCCCCCCCCCCGACTTTTTGGTTAGCCTGCTTAGAGATTCTTTGATCTTTACAAAAATTATTTTCTGTTTTCTCTGATTTTATTTATTGATTTTCTATTTTCAATTTCATTGATCTCTGCTCTAATTTTTATTCTGTTGTTGAATATGGGTTGAATTTTCATTTCTTTTTCTGGTTACATAAAGTAGAAATATTGATTTTAGATCTTTCATCTTTTCTAATACATACATTAAATACTGTAAGTTTCACTCTAAGCTCTGCTTTCATTGTGTTCCACAAATTTTGATAAATTTTGTTTTTTCGTTTAGTTCAAAATATTTTAAAATTTCTCCTGAAATATCTTCTTTGACCCACGTGTTATTTAGATGTGTATTGCTTTGTTTTTTAAGTTTTTATTTAAATTCCAGTTAACATACAGTATAATATTAGTTTCAGGTGTACAATTTACTGATTTAACACTTACATACAACACCTGGTGCTCATCACAAGTGTACTCCTTAATCCCCATCACATATTTAACCCATCCTCCCACCCACCTGTCTTCTGGTAACCATCAGTTTATTCTCTATAGTTAAGACCCGTAAGTTTGGCTGCAGATTTCCTAACAGAATGTTGGCAAGCCTGAAGAGGGTGGCATGATGTATTCAAAGTGCTGAATGGGAAAAATCTGCAGCCAAGAATACTCTATCCAGTATGGCTATCATTCAGAATAGAAGAAAAGATAAAGAGTTTCCCAGAAAAACAAAAGTAAAAGACTTTGTGACCATTAAACCAGCCTGGCGAGAAATATTAAAGGGGACTCTTTAAGTGGAAAGGATAGAAGTATATTGTTTAAATACCACATATTTGGGGACTTTTCCATTGATCTTTCTGTTATTGATTTCTAGTTTAATTTCATTGTGGTCTAAGAACATACATTGTATAATTTCTATTCTTTCAAATGTATTAAGGTGTGATTTATGGCAGAATGTAGTGTAACCTGTTGAATGTTCCATGGAAGCTTGAGAAGAGTGTATATTCTGCTGTTGTTGGATCAAATAGTCTATAAATGTGAATTAAGTCCAGTTGATTGATGGCACTGTTGAGGTCAATGATGTCCATACTGATTTTGTGGCTGCTGAATCTCTCCATTCCTGAGAGAGGGATGTTGAAATCTCCAACTATGATAGTAGATTTATCTATTGTCCTTTGTGGTTCTATAAGTTTTTGCTTCACATAGTTCGACACTCTGTCCTTAAACACATACCTGTTAAGAATTTTCATGTCTTCTTGGAGGAGAATTGGACTCCTTATCATTGTATAATGCCCTTCTTTATTCCTGATAAATTTCCTTAATTTGAAGTCTACTATGTCTGAAATTAATATAGTCACTCTGCTTACTTTTGTTTATTATTAGCATGGTAAGTTTTTCTCCATCCATTGACTTTTAATCTATATGTGGTTTTGTATTCATGTTTAAAGTAGATTTCTTATAGGCAACATACAGTTGGAATGTGTTTTTTATTTATTCTTACAACCTCTGTCTTTTAATTGGTGCATTTGTATCACTGACATCCACAGTGATTACTGATAAAGTTGGATTAATATCTGCCACATTTGTCACTGTTTATTTCTTCCCCTCGTTCTTTTTCTCTTTTTGTCTTCCACTCTTTTTCTGCCTTTTGCAGCATTGATGGAGCATTTTAAGATTTCATTTTCCTTCCTTTCTTAGTACATCAGTTATACTTCCTTTTTTACATTTTTAAGTAGTTTCACTTGGGTGTGAACATATATTTATAGATAATCCAAGTCTACTTTCAAGTAACACTGTATACCACCTCACAGGTAGTGTGAATACCTTATAATAAAATCATCCTAATTTCTCCCTCCTGCCCCTTGTATCAGTTGCACATATGTGTGTGTGTGTGTGTATATAATTGATACAAAATCAGACATAATTGCTCTATTATAGGAATTATTATTGTATAAACTAATTGTGTAACTAATTGTATAAACTAATATCTGTTAGATCAATTAGGAGTAAGAAAATAATTTTAAAAATTTTACCTTTCCTTATTCCTTCTTTGATGTTCTTTCTTTATGTAAATCCAAGTTTCCGACCTATATTATTTACCTTCCCTCCAAAGTTCTTTTTTTTTTTTTTTAATAACTTTTTTGTAAGGTTAGTCTACGGACAACATATTCCTTCAATTTTTGTTCATCTGAGAAAGTCTTTGTTTCTCCTTCATTTTGAAGGATGTTCACAGGGTACAAAATTCCAGATTGGTAGGTTTTCCCTCTTAATACTTTAAATATTTTACTCCTCTCTCTTCATGCTCTCATGGTTTCTGAGAAGTAGGAGTAATTCTTATTTTAGTTGCTATATAGGTTAGGTGTTTTTTTCTCTCTGGCTTCTTTCAGAATTTTATCTTTGACTTTCTATTATTTGAAAATGATATGCCTTGGTGTAGTTTTTCTTTGCCCCTTTAACACTCATCTTACCTGCTTCCTAGCTTTGTGGTTTAGTGTCTGACATAAATTGGGGGAAATTCTCAGGCATTTTCCTTTCAAATATTTCTTCTCTTCCTTTCTCTCTCTTCTGCTTCTG
The DNA here is from genome assembly GCF_010015895.1 of Lontra canadensis. Lineage (NCBI taxonomy): Eukaryota > Metazoa > Chordata > Mammalia > Carnivora > Mustelidae > Lontra > Lontra canadensis. The sequence continues at coordinate 12,351,483 of NW_022631011.1, forward strand.
GTATTCTCATAATGTGTATATTTTACCTTTTCTAGTTGTCCCACAATGCTGTCTTTTTTTTTTTTTTGGTCTTCTCTTTGCCTTTTGGTGTTCGAGGATTCTATTGATGTATCTTCTAGCGCAGAGATTCTTTCATCGGCCGTGTCATCTACTAATAAGCCCATGTAATGCATTCTTCATTTCTGTTACTTTTTTTGTGTTAATATGTAACCTTTCTTCTTGGTCCTTTCTTAGTATTTCCATCTCACTGCTTACACTTCTCATCTGTTTTTACACCTGTCTACTTTATTTATTAGAGCCCTTGGCATATTAATCCCCATTGTTTTCCATTCTTGGTCTCATATTTCCAACATCCCTACTATGTCTGGTTCTGATGTCTGTTCTGTCTCTTAAAATTGCAGGTTTTTTTGCCTTTTGGTATGCCTTGTAATTTTTTCTTGATAGCTAGATGTGACATAATAAGTAAAAGGAACATTAGTGATATGCTGCGAGATGTGGGAGGTGAGAAAAGCCTTCCATAGTCCTATAATTCACTCTCAGTCTTTTAGTGGCCTTGTGCTCAGATGTTTCTCAGTTTTGTTCTCCCTGCCCTTGGTAGGACAGGATAGCAAGACTGGGCTGGATTTGGGTATTTCCTTTTCTTAGGTCACATAAGCTGCAGCAGATTTTACTCTGGTTCACTTATTTTCCTTGAGTGCAGGCTTTGATTAGAAGAGTCCTCGTTTTATTTCAAAATAGTTCCTTTCCCCTCACAGTGCCAGATACCCAGGGTTTTTCCTCGGTTATTTACTGTAGAATCTGGTTGAGCTCCACGAGGTAAATCTCGCAATATTATGTGGGGGCCTCCCTAGGACTGGATCCAACTGGAGTTATTCACTCTCAGAGTTGTCTACACTGAACCTCCAGCAATTCATCATTCACAGTTCATGCATTCCTACTCAGGCACTGGCTCCCATGGCAGTTGCCTTTTATGTGTCTGTGTTCTGGTAAAACTAAGACTTCCTGAACTCACCTGACTGTTCATTCTTGGTGGCTGCTATCTACCCTGTGTCCGTTCCCCTCTAGGGACCCAAAAGATTTGTTGATTTTCAGTCTTTTGGCTTTTTACTCATTAAGATACAGTGGTGACTTCCAAGTTCCTTCCAGAACTGGAAACCGGAAATGATTTCATTTTGTTTTATTCCCTTACCTAAAAACCAAAAACAAAAAACAAACAAAACCCAAAAACAACAACAACAACAAAAAAAACAAATCCCCAAATCCCCTCAAAAAAGTAGTTGTGATATAAAAAGACATAAAGTCAACCCTGCAAAGAATAAAAACAACAGAGGAGATATATTAATTAACATGGGAAACATATTAATTAATATGGGAAAACTTTGCAATCTAATAAATAATTAAAAGAATGGAAACTAATAAAAGAATTAATCCCCATCAAACTGAAAAATACTTTTAGAAGATAATGCAATTGTTATGGTGTGATATGATTTTGTAAAGCAAAGAGTACTGATAAAAATGTAAATTGGTACATTTTTCTAGGAGACAATTTGCAAGTATGTTTCAAGAAACTGCAAATTATTAATAAGCCTGAAGTATAATTTTACTTCCAAGAATTACTCTTAGAAATATATACTAAAGAATAATTATAGGTGTAAATAGATATATATTATCTGGCAACAGCAATGTTTACTGAAGCATTATCATAACAACAATAACAAAATAAGTAAAACTAAATATTCCACAGTAATGGAGTAGAACAGGCAGCTAATACCTGTTTTTAGACTGCTGTTTCTCAAGTGCCTAGGAAAGTGTCTGGTAATATTAAGTATTCATAAATGTTTAATGAATATTCTTAATAGAAAATTATATCATCATTAAAAATATTAGCTTTGAAGAGTAGTCAATAATATGGGAAAATATCTGTGATATAATTTTAATTCACAAAATATCCATGATATAATTTTAATTGACAAAATTTGCCAAATTTCATATACAGCACGTTTCCAACTTAGTGAAATATTTATTTTTCTGTTTATGTGTTTATTACATGATATTATACAATACCAAAACAATATGAAGAATGGCTAATTTTAAGTTATATTACATGTGATTTTTCCTAAGACTTTTTAATGTCTTTTAAGTATAATGAGTTACATTATTGTAATTTTAATAAATTTAATGTCTTGCATCATAAAGGTAACTGCTTTAAAATATTTTAACTGTTTCTTTTTCATTTCTAACATATTTCTAAATAACTGCTGCTTCTTTCTACTTCTTGATTTTTTTGGTTTATATTTTGGATATTTTGTATTGGTTTTCTGTAGCACCCACTCATCCTCTTTCCTGTCTTCCCAATTTTGTTATATCACACTTTTTAGTTAAAATATATTTAATTATCATGTAAAATATATTTAATTATCATTTAATTATATTTAATTATCATATGTTTAAATATCATGTGTATTTAATTATCTTGAATGGTATTCATGGATTACTGTGTCTCCTCTATAAAACTTTTTCTATTCTTTCTTTCCCGAAGGAAATAAGTTCCTAATTTTTTATTTGATTATATTTCTATATTTCTGTTATTTTGTAGATCCATTATCTAACACATACAGGGATATTTTGATTTATTATTTCTTTCTGTTACATTTGTGTTTTAAGAAATTTATTTCATCTAATTCACATAATTTTTTGGCTTAAATGTTTAGAATATCATTTTACTGCCCTTTTAATGTTTGTAGAATCTTCGTTTGATGCCATTTCTCATTTCTGATATTGGTAATTTATGTATTTTGATTTTACTTTCATAAACAGTTATTCCTAGGGATTATGAATTTTATTACTATTGTCAAAGAACCAACTTCGACCGTGTTGCTTGTTCTCTATATTTTTTCTATTTTCTACTTAAATGATTACCACTCCTAATTTTTAATGCTTTACTTTATTCTTTGTAGTTTTCATTTGTTTTTCTTTTTCTAGCTGCCTAAGTAGTTCTAGTATCCTCACATGTACATTTTGTTTTCATATTAATGAAAATGAACATATTTTTAAAATTTCCTTGTGATATTCAACTCATGGATTATTTAGAAGTAAGTGTTCATTTCTTTGGGGTTTTTTGGTGGGTTTTTTAAAAAAGATTTTTAATTGTCTTCTATATGATTTACATACTTCTAAATTTACTGAGGTTTGTTCCATGGTGCAGTATATGATATGACTTAATGGACGTTTTGTGTACACCTGAAAATAAGAATATTCTGTAGTTGTGTTGTGAATACTTTATATATGTCAATTAAGTCAATTTGATTGATAGTGTCATTCAAATCTATATCCTTACTGGTTTTTATGTATTCGTTTTATTAATTACTCAGAAACATATATTAAAATCTGCAGCATAACTGTACATTTATCTGTTTCTCCCTTTAATTCTGTCCATTTTTGCTTCATGTATTTTCAAGCTCTGTTATTAGATGTACACACATTTACAGCATGTCTTCTTGACAAATTGAACCTTTTGTCTTTATAAAATGTACTTTTATATCTCTTCATTTTTATCTTAAGATCTGTTTTGTCTAATGCTAATATAGCCTCATCATATTTCATATGAATGGTGTGCTCTTTTCTGTCATTTTTCTTTTCACCTGCCTGTTTCTTTTCATTTAAAATACAGCTCTGTATGATATATATAGCTGGGTGCCCTTCACCACCTCTCTTTAGACTGACAGGTAAATAGATAGATAGGTAGATACATAAGTTAGGTGGGTAGATAGACCTAGATCTAGATCTAGGTATATATCTCCAGTCTGACAAACTCTTATAGGAATATTTTTAGTTCTAACTTATTTCATGGTTATCTAAGAGCTTCAATATGTATCTAACTTATTATAGCACACTTTTTTTTTAAAAAAGTATTTTATTTATTTGACAGCGAGAGAGAGAGCGCCCAAGCAGGGGGAGCAGCAGAGGGAGAGGGAGAAGCAGGCTCCCCACTGAGCAGAGATCACAATGAGGGGCTTGATCCCAGGACCCTGGGACCATGAGATGAAGCAGATGTTTAACCGACTGAGCCACCCAGATGCCCCTATGAGACACTTTGAATTAATATTTTACATTCTATTTTTAATGTAAGAATCTTAACATTATAGATTTCCAATTGCTCCCCTTTTTGTACTTTTGTTTTCATGTTTCACTTCAAAATTTATGAACTCCACGTTTATAATACCATTTTTGCTTTTAACAACCTTTTAAAGAAAGTAAGAAACATTAAAAAATAGACTTTTATATTTTTGTATATATTTATAATTTCTTTCACTTTTAAGCTGAGTTTCCATCTGGAATTATTTACTTTTGTACTGAAGGATTTACTTTACCATTTTTGTTGTATGGATTCTGCTAGTGACAGATTCTTTCATTCAGCTGTTGCTTAGTGGATGTATCTTTATTTTGCATTCATTTTTCAAGGACTTTTTCACTGATTGTGGAATTCTAGGTTATATCACGCTTTAAAGATTGTGTTTTTTATGTTCTGGGTTGAATTGTTTATTATGTATAGTCAAGCAATCATTCTTGTTCGGTATATTATGTTGAAATAAATGAAGACCTACCAAATGAGAACAGGCAAAGGCTATTTATGTGGAGCTTTCTATAGCAAGAGTCAGCCGCCATTACTTAGGTTTGGCAGGAATTCAAAGACAAGCTGAGGAGTAGGAACGCTTTATAATGAAAAAAAAGGAAAGGCTTCAAGAATGTCCAGATTGGAAGTTGTTGGCCTGGAGAAGCTGCAAGTGGGCTAATTAGAAGTGATACATTCTATGCAGTTAGGGGTGCATAGGGCTTTCTTTGGTTAGTCATAAGTTGGATGTGGGACAAATTAGCAAAGCTTTCAATTATTAATCCAGTCCTGGTCATTTTGGACCAATTTTATGGGGTTTTTTGTTGGTATTTTTAGGGTGGTTGCTAGAGATAGTCACCTGATTTCCTATATCTGACTTAGAATAAGTAGTGTGACTTCCTGGGCTAGTTACTTTAGAAAATGGGTTGGTTTCCTGGGATGGTTGCTGAAGACTGTGGGTAATAGTTCCCTTTTTGAATGCAGTCTGGTCATTATCCATTTGTATATTCATTCTTTCAGCTGTTTGTATTTTGTCTGTCTTCTCAAGATTTTCTTTTATTTTTGGTTCATAGCAGTTTGCCTATGGAGTGCTCAGGGGTGTGTGTGTGTGTGTGTGTGTGTGTGTGTGTGTGTGTAAATTCTGATTAGGGTTTGTTGAGCTTTTTAAATCTGTGTGTTGAGATTTCTCATCAGTTTCTTCAATTTTTCAGACTTTTCTTTTCCAAAAACATTTTCAGTCTCATTTTCCCTCTTATCTCCTTTTATTCAGTCGTATAATTTCTTGTCTATTCTTGCTATGTCACAGATTACTAACAATTTTACTGTCATATTTTAAACAATGTTTTTCTTTCTATGCTTTCAATTTAGGCAATTTCTTTACACTTGACTTCAAATTCACTTATCCTTTCTTTACCTATGTCAAGTCTTCTGTTAAACTCATCTAGTAAACTTTAATTTCAGGAGATGTGTTCTCGAACTCCATCATTTCCATTTACCACTTTTTTTATTTCTTCTAATTTTCTGCTGAAATATGCTATCACTTCACCCAATATATTAATCTTTTGCTGTAAATTATTCAACTTATTAATAATGATTATTGTAAAGCCCAGGCATGCTAACTTCAATAATTGAATTATCTATGGAGCTTCTATTTACTTTGTTTTTATCTTTATTATGGGTAATACATTCTTTCATGTAACTTGTAAAGTTTTTTTTTTCTGAACATTGTTAGAAAGGTTAAAGTATAGTTAATGTTTTGATTTCTTTCCCAGGTAATAAAGCACTTTCACTTATCTGGTTATTGGGGTAATGAGCTAATCATTCCAAATTCCTCTTATAGCTGGGCCACAGTTTTAATTACACTGAATTAATCTTTGGTTTTTCAAGCTACCACCCCTTTTTACATGGTGTTTGTATTTGGATAGAGGGAGTGTTGAATTGCAGTTTTAAGTACTTTTGTTCACTCATTCAAAATGGAAAGTGTTTTGAAATACACTTACTGCAGGAATGCTTAGGAATAAGATAATTTTCCAGGGGATTTGTCTTGCCATCTTTAACTTTGTTATTATTACTATATTATTTTCACAATGGATTTTATTTTGTAGTTTATTTATTTTAATTCAAGTATAATTAACACACGGTATTATATTAGTTGCAGGTATACAGTACAGTGATTCAACAATTCTGTACATTACTCAGTGCTCATCATGATAAGTGCCCTCTTAGTTCCCTTCACCTGTTTCACCCATCCTTCCACCCACCTCCTCTCTGGCAACTCTCAGTTAGTTTATGACGGCTATTTTTTAAATATCCAAAAAGAAGGTGAAATTGTCAAGTGAATTGTCAGTGTGTTTTTACTCACCTAGGACAACTTTTATGCTTGGAAGGGAACATTTAGAGTTAATTTTTCTTGTTTGATTATTACTTAGTTTATTAAAATATAGTATTTCTTTTTTTTTTTTTTAAGATTTTATTTATTTATCTGACAGACAGAGATCACAAGTAGGCAGAGATGCAAACAGAGAGAGAGAAGGGGAAGCAGGCTCCCTGCTGAGCAGAGAGCCCGATGCGGGGCTCGATCCCAGGACCCTGGAATCATGACCTGAGCTGAAGGCAGAGGCTTAACCCACCGAGCCACCCAGGCACCCCAAAATATAGTATTTCTTAAACCTTGATCTCAACTTGTAGATATTAATTTTTTATAGACTAGTACTTTTTATGTTAAAATAATGCTTAGGAATAAACAATTTCTCTTTGTGTTGTTTCTTTGCTATGGTTTCTTCCTGTTAACATTTGAGGAGGGGTGGAAGAAGAGTTCATAGCCTAAGATACTAGTTTTTACATTTGGGGCTGTTTTCAGTGTTTAAGCCATTCTTTTTTTTTTTTTTTTTAAGATTTTATTTATTTATTTGACAGAGATCACGCGTAGGCAAGAGGCAGGCAGAGAGAGTGAGAGAGAGAGAGAGGAGGAAGCAGGCTCCCTTCTGAGCAGACAGCCCAATGAGGGGCTTGATCCCAGGACCCTGGGATCATGACCTGAGCCGAAGACAGAGGTTTTAACCCACTGAGCCACCCAGGCGCCCCAAGTTTTTAAGCCATTCTGCAAGACCACACTGTCGTCTAGTCTTGCCTGACTTTTCCTCATCCCTCTGAAGCCTCTCCTGCTGTCGTGAGTCTGTGCCTCCATTGTCCGTACGTATTCGTGCCCACTACCAGGTGTGGAAGCTGCAGCACCACTTTCCTCACCTCCTGTTTCCTCTTATCTCACTGGCTTTTCCTTCTCATGTTGTTTCTTAACTTTTCATCATGTATCATATTCCTTAACTTTACAGCACCTTGTGGCTCAGTCTTTGAATACTTTCTCTTTTCTATGTACAGCCTTGTGGTGATATCAGACTTGTGTATTTACAGTTCATCTATACAATGATGACTCATAGTTACATCTCCAAACTAGATTTTTACTATTAACCCCAGACTAGTATTCCCAACTGCCCATTTGACATTTCCACTTGGACATACACATCATTTTAAAATCTTTAAAAAGATTTTATTTATTTATTCTAGAGAGAGAGAGAGAGAGAGAGATCACATAAGCGGGAGGGTCACAGGGAGATGGAGAGAGAGCATCTCAAGCAGATTCCATGCTGAGCATGGAGCACAAGACAGGGCTTGATCCCAGGACCCTGAGATCATGACCTGAGCAGAAACCAAGAGTCAGATGCTTAACTGCCTGTACCATCCAGGCACCCCTATACACATCTTGATACATCCAAAATTTAACTCTTTACAAAATAATCAATCAATCAGCCTCACTCCACATGCACTTTTGTCCAGCTCCTGGCAACTCCCATCATCTTAGTTGCTCAGACCAAAATACCTGGAGTTATCTATGACTTCCTTCTTTCTAATACTCAGCATTCTCTCAATCAGATAATTTTCTGGTTCTTTTATCTACAGAGTGTTTCCAGAATCTGGATGTTTATCTCCATTGCCAAACCTATTCTCCTAGTCCAAACTCCCAACATCATTTGCCTGGCTTATTCAAGTGGCCTCATATCTAGTCTTCCTGCTTCCTCTCTTGTCTTCTTTTCTGTCTTACAGTCCATTCTCAACCTGGTGATCCTTTGAAGCCTGAGTCAGATCATGTTACTCTTTTGCTCAAAACTAGTCACATGCTTCCCCATCTGTCAGTGTAAAGTTTGAAGCCCTTTATATGGGCTGGCTACAGTGAGCTTCTTGCTGCTCTGCAAATATGCCAGGTATACACTGGCCTCCAGGTTCTTTGTGCTTATTGTTAATTGTGCCTGGAATTTCTTATCTACTACATTTCTTGCCTCATTGCCTCCATCGAGGGTTTGCTAAGTATCGTATTCTCAGTGAGTTCTTAAGTGACCAGTTTATTTAAATTGCAAACTTTATAAACTTCCCCCACCTTATTTTTCCCTATAACACTATTTTCTTCAACTGTCTCTGTAACTGACTTTAGTATTTTATTTTCTCCCTGCCCCCAGTGGGAATATAAGTGGGGTGAAAGAGGTTTTTTTTTTTTTCCTATTTTGTTCATGTTGTACCCATAGAATAATTCCTGACACATAGAAGCTATTTCAATAATGTTTCTATATATCAGCAGGTGTGCTTTTGTCCCTTGGTTTGTTCCTATTTGTTCATATTCCCACTTTGTGTTCTTTACATTATGGCAATCTAAAGGTGAGGAGGTTTTGTTGTTTTACCATGACCTCCTGGCCCCTTTTATATATTGTTATATTGATTATATTAGAGTTTCAGGATTCTTTTTACAGTCAAAATAGAAAAAGCAAACACAGATTTCTTGAACAAAGGTTAAATGTTATATTAGAGAAAGGAACATATATTTGTACTCTGTCTTTCAAACACTGCTTTGTAAATATTAAAACACTTTTCAAATATAAGGAATTAAAATATTTTGCATAGTAGACAGCTTTGGAATAATTTAGTACTAATTTGACATGCAAGCTCTCTACTACAACTACATACTGCTTTTAAATATTGTGGAGACTACAGTGTAAGTAAACTTCAAATATTCAAATTCTATGTAAATAATTTAATATTTTTATAACAGTTCCAAAATACTTTTCCCTTTATAGCATATTGAAGGCTATTTAAATTCATAGTTATAACCTATGCTCAGGTACCATATTTTAATCAGGTAAAAGACTCTTAAATAATTGAAAACAATAGAAAATTAAGAGTAGCTGCTCCTGTTTAAGAACAGAATTAAAGAGTGGAGGTGGGTCATGGGGGATGGACAAAATAGGTAAAGGGAATTTGAGTACACTTACAGTGTTGAACACCGAGTAGTGTACAGAATTGTGGAATCACCATATTATACACCTGAAATAAATATAACACTCTGTGTTAACTGTACTGGAATTAAAGTAAAACTTAATTTTAAAAAAGAATGGAACTAAAAAACTTTGTATTTTAATGTAATAAAATGATAAAATCTCTTGAGAGCTATTTTGATAATTTTCAAGAGTGAATGAACCATCCGGAACTAAGAGATATTCTACCATTATAATTTTGCTGTGACTAAAAAGTATAACCCAAATTTACCTTCTTTTTTTAGATTAATTATTCATGGCCGCTATTTTAAAAATTTATACAGACATTACTTTGAATCTCCGTGTAAATATCCCAAGCAAATTTCAAATTGTTATTTTTTTGTTGGAATATATACTGGAAATCAGTTCTTCCTAAGAGATTGTTTATAATTTTTAGAGATTGATAATCCCCAAGTCAAACTCTTTAGAGTTGTGTTTTGAAAGTTGTTTAGATACTTAAAAGCACTCAAAGTGTTATATGTCATTTAATGGCAAATATTAGAACTTTTTGCTTGGAAATTTCTCAAACATTCAAGCAGAGTCCTCAAATCAAAGAAACCAATGTTCTAAAAATTCCTACAAATTAAGTACTTAACATTTTTTATATCTCCTAATTTTTTATATCTCCTGTCAGAAATTCTTAGCCCTTAATCCCTATCATCAGACTATTTTTTTAAAAGATTTTATTTATTTATTTGACACAGAGAGAGATCACAAGTAGGCAGAGAGGCAGGCAGAGAGAGAGGGAGAGAGAGAAGCAGGCTCCCTGCTGAGCAGGGAGCCTGATGTGGGGCTCGATCCCAGGACCCTGAGATCATGACCTGAGCCAAAGGCAGAGGCTTAACCCACTGAACCACTCAGGTGCCCCTATCATCAGACTATTTAATTAATAGATTATTTAAGGTTATAAAATATTTATTATACTATGTAATAGTCAGGAAACATAGATGTGTATGCATCTTCTAATTAAAATATAAAATGAAGAATCATAATTTTAGTGCATTTCATAGTATAATAGTATACCAATCCATTACAGAATATTTTTTAAGTGGAAAACTCATTTGCATGCTGAAATCCTTGTTAGTATCACAAATAAGAAAAGCCATGCATTTTAGTCTTTATTTACTTATAATTTTTTGCATTTCAGTCTTTAAAAAAAGAGAACACTCATTTTTTAAAAAGATTTATTTATTTATTTATTTGACAGACATCACAAATAGAGAGGCAGGCAGAGAGAGAGAGGAGGAAGCAGGCTCCCTGCTGAGCAGAGAGCCCAATGTGGGTCTCGATCCCAGGACCCTAGGTTCATGACCTGAGCCAAAGGCAGAGGCTTTAACCCACTGAGCCACCCAGGCACCCCTGAAAACTCATTTTTTTGATGAAACTATTGGGTATTCAATTTCAGAATGTTTGGTATTTAAAATTTGAGCTCTGAATTTTAGAATGCATTGTGACATCATTTTAACATCAGTGGGATGTAGGGAAAATGCATTTAACTGAAAGAGTAATAGAAGCCAGCTTATATGAAGATTACTAAACTGCTATTGGCTTTTAGTTGATGATTTAACTTTCAAATAAAATTAATAAATACCAAGTGTCAAAGATACATAGTCAAATGGAATTATGAGATATTGCTGATATTTGAGAAAATAAATTAAATTATGTGTGTGTGTTCTCTTTCAAGCACCTGACCTCCCTTCTAACATTTCTTACAATTGCACTAAAGTAGGTTTCTGAACTAATTTCTTTTTTTTATTTTGTTACCTTAGTCACCATAAAATACTTCATTAGTGTTTGATGCAGTCTTCCAAGATTCATTGTTCATGTACAACATTCAGTGCTCCATGCAATACTTGCCCTCCTTAATACCCACCACCAAGCTCACCTATCCCTCCACCCCCTACCCCTCTAAAATCCTCATATTGTTTCTCAGAGTCCACAGTCTCTCATGGTTCGTCTCCCCCTCTCTTTTGCCCCAATTCACTTTTCCTTTCCTCCTCCTAATGTCCTCCATGCTATTTCTTATGTTCCACAAGTAACTGAAACCATGTGATAATTGACTTTCTCTGCTTGACTTATTTCACTCAGCATAGTCTCCTCTGGTTCCATCCATGTTGATGCAGAAGTTGGGTATTCATCCTTTCTGATGGCTGAATAATATTCCATTGGAATATTCCAATGGAATTCCAATGGAATATTCTATTCCACATCTTCTTTATCCATTTATCTGTTGAAGGGCATCTCGGCTCTTTCCCCAGTTTGGTTATTGTGGCCATTGCTGCCATGAACATTGGGGTACATATGGCCCTTCTTTTCACTGCATCTGTATCTTTGGGGTTAATACCCAGTAGTGCAATTGCCAGGTCATAGGACGGCTCTATTTTTAATTTTCTGAGGAATCTCCACACTGTTTTCCAAAGTGGCTGCACCAATTTGCATTCCACCAACAGTGTAAGAGGGTTCCCCTTTCTCCACATCAGCTCCAACACTTGTTGTTTCCTGCCTCGTTAATGTTTGCCATTCTAACTGGTGTAAGGTGGTATCTCAATGTGGTTTGACTTGAATTTTCCTGATGCCCAAAAATGATGAACACTTTTTCATGTGTCTGCTAGCCATTTGTAGGTCTTCATTGGAAAGGTGTCTGTTCATGTCTTCTACCCATTTTCTGACATGATTATCAGTTTTTTGGGTGTTGAATTTGAGAAGTTCTTTATAGATCTTGGATATCAGCCCTTTGTCTGTAGTGTCGTTTGTGACACAGGATTGCAGACTGGATAAAAAGACAGGACCCATCCATATGCTGTCTACAAGAGAGGCATTTTGAACCTAAAGATACACCCAGACTGAAAGTGAAAGGATGAAGAGCCATCTTTCATGCCAGCAGGCCTCAAAGGAAAGCTGGGGTAGCGATTCTCATATCAGATAAATTAGATTTTAAGTTAAAGACTGTAGTCAGAGATACAGAAGGGCATTACCTCATTCTTAAAAGGTCTATCCACCAGGAAGATCTAACAATTATAAATATTTATGCCCTCGACATAGGAGCAGCCAACTACATAACACAATTGTTAATCAAAATAAAGAGCTTAACAAGCCACTCTCAGCAACAGACAGATCATCTGAGCAGAAAATCAACAAAGAAACAAGAGCTTTGAATGATACATTGGACCAGATGGACCTCATAGATATACACAGAACATTCTACCCTAAAACAACAGAATACTCATTCTTCTGGAGTGCACATGGAACTTTGTCCAGAATCGACCACATACTAGGTCACAAATCAGGTCTCAACCAATACCAAAAGACCAAGATTATTCCCTACATATTCTCAGGCCACAATGCTTTGAAACTAGAACTCAATCACAAGAAAAAGTTTAGAAGGAATTCCAATACTTGGAAGCTAAAGACCATTCTGCTCAATAATGTTTGGATCAACCAGGAAATCAAAGAACTTAACTCATGGAAACCAATGAGGATGAAGACATAAAACCTATGGGATACGGCAATGGCGGTCCTAAGGGGAAATATATAGCCATCCAAGCCTCGTTCAAAAAAATTGAAAAATCCCAAATACACAAACTCTTTTTACACCTTAAAAAACTGGAGAATCAACAACAAATTAAGTCAACCCCATGCACAAGAAGGGAAAATATTAAAAATAGAGCAGAGATCAATGAGTTAGAAACTAGGGATACAGTAGGACACATCTAAGCCAATTTCTACTAAGATTGTACTCCTTTCTGTTCTTGAGAATGTAATTATATCCTTATTTGAATAACTCTTATTATTCAAGTTAATTGTCTGATTTACTGAGTTGGTTCAATAAAACCAAATAACTTTCCACGTAAATTGTGTTATCTAGTACATGAGTAAATATTGTATGTTTTAATTTTTTTAGCATAAAACAAGATGTTTATAAATTAAATACATACTAAAAATGTCATAGGGAATAAAAGTTACAATTTTAGAAAATTTTATGCTTTAGGATAATCATAGTAGGATGCTTTGCGTAAATCATCTAGAATATGGTTGGAAGATTTTTAAGACTTAAATGATCATTTTCAGTTCTAGGGAAATCAATGATACATAGTGAAAACTACAGAAATTTATATATGATACATTATATCATGATTGATAATACTATTGAATTATATTTCACATTTCACAAGTAAAATATTTATATTACATCTATTATTAATAATAACACCTATTTGTTTTGCATTTTATAATTTCAAAGACCAATTTTCATAATAATAATCTGGGAATATGGATATTTCATAATTTGGAATGCATGCTAATACACCAGAATAAAATATACCCTAGCACGTGATCCTCAAGAACAGTTCTTCCTTATGAATGATTAGATGTCAGACCCCATAATTTCACTGACACTACTTCAGATGAACTTATGAATGGAGGTTATAAGACTTTTTTATGATATTGTAAGTGGAAAGAGGGAAAGGACATGTGTTGTGGGGCTATATATAGTCTCTACAATACAATGAGTATAACCATAATAATATTTATGTAAGGTGTTGATGACAATTCTATGTTGTAGCCTTTGTTTCTCTTTATCCCTTGACCTTCCTCATTAAAATTTCAATGAATAAGAGAAGTTGGCAAAGGAAACTCTTTAGTCCAGTGTTCCCTGCTTTACTTTTCTTGGACTCATTTGATCCTTTATTAATGCTCATCTTGCACCAGTGAAAGAGTAAATATATTGCTGATGGTACTCTGTAAGTTGTACTTCATATGAAGGTCTTTATATCATAATAATTAATTCCTTATAAACATAAGAACCATTTAGCCATGCCAGTCACTATATGGCAAGGAAGAAAAAAAATAGCAGTTTCCAACTATGTAAATAGAATTTATTATTTTCTGTACATTAGTTTAATCCTGGTAAAAGCTCTTTTGTAGAATTGCTACAATGTATTGCTTTTAAGTAGCAAGACAGTCTCACCTTGAGAGAAAATAATTGAGCTTTAGTGTAACATTCAGTGGTACACTATTGATATAACTATATATTAATTAAGTACTATCTAACTAACATAATAAAGTACTATCTAATGTCTGGAAACAATAATATTTCTTTACATTTTTGTTGTCTTGGTTTATAGGCTGGTTTTCTGACATGGCTCACTTAAAATATGTGAAAGCTCAGACTTGAAAGAGATGACTTTTCTAGTGTCCAATAATACTACACATGTAAGAACAAAGGTCTCCATTCAGTTCTTTATTTTAACAGCCAATCTTATTTTCTTTTAAAGCACAATTTTTTTTAAAGGTTTTATTTATTTATTTGTTTGTTTGACAGAGAGAGAGAGAGCAAGCACAAGCAGGGTGAGTGGTAGAGGGAGAGGAAGAAGGTTCCTGACTCAGCCCCAATGTGGGGCTTGATCCCAGGACCCTGGGATCATGACCTGAGCCCATGGCAAACACTTATTAAACACCTGAGCCACCCAGATGCTCCTAAATCATAATTTCTGTTTTCAATTAGAGATCACCAAATTTTGATATAAATAGTTCCACATGTGGTATTATGAAACATACATTTTGTGGGTAAGGTATACTGCCAATGGGAGAAAAAAATGTAAGATAGTTAATTGGTAAAGTTGAGGGCACTGAGTAACAGGATGATAAAGATCAAAAATGCCATTTAACTTATTTTGGGAGAGCAAACTATTTGCTCAGTGCTTACCCCTGTGAGGGAGGCATTACCCTGAAACTTTGGCATATGGTTTTACACTGCTGATAACGTCAAGGTTGCTGTCTTTTCAGATTGATTTCTCTAAGGTCTGATCATCTCTGTTGGGCCAAATCAAGATACAACTATGGCTTTTCTTCTCTGTTCATTTTATTTGGGGTAAATTATTCATCTTTTGCCTATGTCTTACCCAGCAATACAGTGTTTGAGGAATGAGTGAGAAGGTAAAAACTTACCAAACGTGAATGACCTCTTCAGGGGTAGGGATCGAATACTGATATAAAAGACGATATAGCATCAACAAGTAACTTCTCTTTGTAATTTCATGATGTTGGTTGACTGATGAGTGGTGTTTTGCATGACAAATTTTATGATGACTAACCAATTCTGTAAATTGGCAGTCTTTTTGGCTTGTGATTTACATTCACTTCACATAGTCCAAACATTTCATTCTGGATACAGTTAATTTTTCATATGAATTTGCACTGTTGTTTTCTACTTGCTGCTAACCAAGTCAAAATGACTTCTTTCTATGATAGAATGTTGATATATTTTCCATCCACCTGCCTCTTTTAATTTTGATATGTGAAAATGTATATACCTATATATTGCATGGATATATAAAAATGAATATTTGAGTATATTATGACCCTTTTTAAAAACATTAGCTCTTCCCTTTCACACATTCTCAAACTTAATTAAATTTGTCTCTTGGACATTTTGAACATTTCAAATGAGGAACGGAATGGAAATAACAGGTATTACTGCTCCAGCATATTACATATATCTGAAGAGAGGATGCTGTTTATATCTCTGGTTAATTTCTACTATTCTAGCAGAACTTTACTAGAAGGCTTCTTTAGGAAAAAACTCATGCTTGTTGAGTTTCTGCGATGTCTCCTTCTTGCCCCTCAGGTGAGGCTCATGTATTTGACTGGGAATTAAGGTCCATCACAGAGTGCCGTATTTTTATACCTCTCTAAAGTATTTAGCTCTTATCTTTCATTGTCTATCTTTTAGGAGACTTCTACAGCTGTTTATCTTTTGTTCCTTCAAATGAATCTTCATGTTACTTACTATCATTCTAGGCTTCGATAATGCTATTTCTTATTTTAATTCTTATTCTTCTTTTGACTAGTATCCTTACTTCCTTTTTTCCATGTCCCTGCTTTATTTTTTGTCCTATTCTGATAAATCAAATGTCTTTTCTGGTATATATCTTTCTAAATAATACATAATTGGTTCCTTTGGTAATTGAAGCAAGAGTTAATTTCTAATAATGTAGCTAGAGGAGTTGAAGCAACTATGATAAGCAATATTAACTCTCTAGTAATTGTTCACTTTCTAAATACTGTAAGATACAATAGTTTAAATATTTAAGGCCTAAATATTTACCTAATGAATTTATAATATTGCTGGTTAAAAGTAGCACATTATATATAAATAAAATAAACTGTTGATGTTAAAACAAACTGACTATACTTTTTTTCCCTTCATTTATGCATAGTTTTTATGAGTTACTATTCTGCCAGTGTAGACCTGATGAAAATAACAAATCTGTTCTCCCTCAACCAACCCAATAGTGTGACTCCAGCAGACCAAGGACATGTGCTTTGAAAGAATATGTTTAGCCAGACTGCGGGTTGACCTTCTTGAGGGAACATTTTAATGTCCTGGTCACCGTTCCATAAGGTCACCTTGTGCATATGGCATTCTTCCGAAGAGCACTTGAGCTGTCTCTGCTTAAAATCACTGCAATAAACAGTATAAGAGACTGATATGCTCTTCTTTCTCCATACAGCTAGGTTTGTAGGATTAGAATGTTAATGATAACACCTCATTAAATTTTTGTTATTCACCATATCTTGAAGAACACCATTAAGATAATTTATTATCTTAATAATAATGTTATTACTAAAATTGTGTGAAAGATTAATGTTTATTTATTCAACACTAATTCAGCACATCTTTCAAACATTTATTATGGGTTACTGACTAAGGTAAACACATGTGAATACTCCCAGTTCTTAATTATATTCTCTCTGAAATTTTTATATCTTATCATTGACTGCTGCATGATAGTATAAAACTGTTTTTGTCTTATAACACACCACAGGATTTCTTTCTGTATGAAGCTCAGACCACTTAAGCATGTCAGCCCTGTATATTCCTTTAAGTTAACTTGACATTCTATTTTCTGAAGAAAAAATACCGACTGAGAAATAAATACTTTTGCAACTTGGAATAGTCATACTGCAAGGCGGAATGTGATGTCTTTCCATCTACATAGCACCTTTATTCTGAAGAGATCAAGGTGTTTCATACACATTTATCTCATTTCCACCCAGATTTTCTTTCTGCACTAATTGCTAAAACCCAGAGAAGTAAAATTTCTTGTCTTGGGTCATGTAGTCATCTTCCTTAGCCACTGACTATATACCTTCTTTATGTCCTGGTTGTCCATACAGTGTGGCTCATGAGTATGCCCAGTTTCCTCCTAAAATAATGAATCAGGCCAACCAGCAAATATTGTGCATCTCCTGTTGTTAGACATTTTTCTAGGTACTTGTGATAAATCAACAAACCAAACAGAAAAGAGAAAAGACCTTCTCTTGTCCTCCTGGCAGTTATATTTTAATGGGAGGAAGGGGACAGAGTGGGGGACACAGACAATATCATGATGAGAGGAAAAAAACAAAGGCAAAATAAAGTAGGAAAAAGTTAGACAGTGAGGTAGGAACACATAAATAGGTTAATACAATTCTTGCGGAAATAACTTATGTTCCCAGTTATGTACAACAATGTCAATAAAAATTGGTTCAGAACTGAAAATTAAAAGCAGGGTTGTTTGGGAGGCTTTTGCATGCTCAGATTGAGGAGACTTGAATTTGTTAACACAATTTAGTAAACATTTCTTAGAACCATTCTGTACAAAGTACTGTTGTGGTTGTTTTGAGTACAAGGGTTGATCTAGTGTGGATTCTGCTCTCAAGCTGCTCAGAGTCTGAAGGACAAGATATGCTGGTTATCTGTCTCTGTATAAAAATACCACTTCAGAGTGTAGCTGTTTAAAACAGTAAACACTCTATTATCTTGTGATTTATTGGGTTGACAGCTTAGCTGGTTGTGCTTCTGCTTCTCCTGATGTTGGCCAGGAATGCAGTGGTCTGAGGGCTTGATTGTCCTGGAGCATCAGAGGGGGCTCATTCCCGTGGTTGATGCCGTGGTGGGGGAGGCTGGAAGGCCCATTTCAGGTAGGACATTGGGTCACTGGGACAGCTGGCCCTGCTTCTCTTACTCTGTGTGCAGGGCCCTTCACTTCTCAAGTAGTTCTGCACAGGGTTTCTCCACATGGTTCTTCCAACGGTAACAAGACTTCTCAGTTGGCTCAAGAGTCCGTAAGCAGCAAAGGGAGAAGGTGACAGACCTTCTTACGTGTTTGGTCCAAAACTTATACAAGTTTCCTTTCTCTGCCTACTACTGGTTAAAGTGATTCAGGGAGAGTCTTTGACAAGGGCTAAACTGTGAGATTCAAAGATCATCTGGTACCATTTTTGGAGACAAACAGTTTCAGGAGACAGTGCTTACGGTATGTGCAGGGTACTGTGGAAACACTGACGAAGGGCATTTGCCAATCTAGAGACATTCAAGCAAGGCTTCCAAGAACAAGAGAATGCTGAGCTGGATCTTACAGGAAAATTCCGAATTAGCCAGTGAATGAAGAACAGGATATGCCAGCCTGAGAGAGAGAGAGTATGTGTGTGTGAGAAAGTGAGCAAGAGAGAGAGAGCCCGAGATATTACAAGACATGGTGTCAAAGGAGAGGATGATGTGTTCTGAGAATTTCCAGTTATTCGATATGAGAATAGAGTACAGCCTTTTTTGGTAAATACTGAAGATAGCAAAAGAGGAAGACAGCTTTGACCCAGGGGTATTCATAAAATAAGGACAGAACTGAATCTCAGAAAGTTGCTGTGAAGATTAAATTATATCAAATATCCAGTATATATATATATATATATATATATATATATATATATATATATGTTGTCAATATATTAGATAACACTTTTTTAAAGATTTATAATTATTATTTTTTATTGCGTTATCTTAGTCACCATACAGTGCATCATTTTTTAAAAAAGATTTTATTTAACAGAGAGAGAGAGATCACAAGTAGGCAGAGAGGCAGGCAGTGAGAGAGGAGGAAGCAAGCTCCCTGCTGAGCAGAGAGCCTGATGTGGGGCTCGAGCCCAGGACCCTGAGATCATGACCTGAGCCAAAGGCAGAGGCTTAACCCACTGAGCCACCCAGGCACCCCCATCAATAGTTTTTGATGTAGTGTTCCATGATTCCTTGTTTGCATATAACAACTTGTTTTGGCATGATGAGGGTTTGAAATTCACCCGGAAGCCAAGTATTCTGAAAGAATCATTTTGCTATATGCAATTTACAACAGGCAATATCGTATATTTCATTATTCTTATTATTTATAAAATGTATGCTAGATATCCTTTATATCAGTGAAATTTATAATATATGCTCACTTTTTTGGAGAACTGGTTGTTAAATATTTACCAGCACGTCAAAAGTATTAAATTGTTCTCCCATTTCATATATGTTCTGAACACCCTTTCTCTACATTTCATGCATTTAACTCAATGTTTCCACCTGGGTATTTTCTACTCATCTATATTCCATTTCACTAATCCTCTCTGCTTTTCTCTCCAACTATTATCAACAATAAAGGCTTTCTTAAATGCCTAATTTTAGTGTTCTCATATTTAAAATTGTTGAATTTCCTTTTGATTCTCTTTTGTAAATTCCAGCTCTGGTGAAATTCCCCCCTCTTGCTCCACTTAATGTAATAGCCACAGTAATTTTAAAATTTACTCTGATAACTCCAGTTACTGGTTGTCTCTTTCTATTGTCTGTCTTTCCATAAAATGTTTTTCCTCTCAATCCTGTAGCTTGGTAGGCCTTATATATATATATTTTTTTATCATTATAGATATAGTCTCTGAACAATAATGGTCGGTCTTGGGATTGTTGTCTGTCTCAGGGAGTTTCCCTTATCTCTTTGTAATCAGATAAGGCAGCACAGATCATTTCAATCAAATCAAGGATTGAATTGATTTGATGCTGGGTCTCAGGTCTTA
Organism: Lontra canadensis; assembly: GCF_010015895.1. Lineage (NCBI taxonomy): Eukaryota > Metazoa > Chordata > Mammalia > Carnivora > Mustelidae > Lontra > Lontra canadensis. The sequence goes on from NW_022631011.1 coordinate 12,371,823, forward strand.
TAATAAGCTTCCTTAACCCCATCTATTTTACATCAGCTGAAGGCTGTAACCTTCCAGAAGTTCTAAGGATAGCCTGGATTGTTTACAAAAAACCCTGCCCGCTGCGTGGTCCTTGGCCTTTCAGTCCAGAGCAGGACTAAAGCAAACACTGCTATATTTTTTGTCCGTTTGCTTATTTAGAGGTTTTTTGCATATCTTCTTGGCCTTTTGCTCTGTACAACTTAGAGATAGGCAAAAGTCTGAAGACCAAAACCACAAGTTGTGATTTCATTTCCATGCTGCTACCCTTTCTCCGGAATCTTGACTACCCACAGTCTGGCTACCTTTTTCAGTGTGAAATCCATTTTATTTTCTTTACAGCATTATGAGATTTCCAAAAGTTCTGCTGTCTTTTCTGCCTCTTAACAATGTATGCTCATAGCCTTGGTCTGTCTCTCCACATGAACACCAGCATTTGCCTGGAGTAAGAAAAGCTGCTTAAAGAACGTTGTTGGTTCACAGTTCTCTGATTTCCTTCTCTTAGGGATCTTGGGCTCTCAATCCTGGTTGCCTGCTAGCTGTCTGATATCTTCAAACGGATTTCAGGCATATATTTTTTTAAAATTAGCTTTTCTGGCTATTCTCAGTGATAGCATTGGCGTGTTCAAATCTCTTCCATTCTGGTTGCAGGTACATGCTCTTTTGATGATTTCATATGCCTGTAACAGGACAGAATTCTCTCCTAGATCCTCTCATAATATCCTGTGCATAATTTTCTGATAATTATCACTCTGTTGTGGTAAAGACTTGTGTATTTGTCTGTCTCTACTGGGCTGGACCATAAACTTGTAGAAGGCAGACTGTCTCACTTTTCTTTGAATTCCTAGTATCTGATATATCATTGCACTGAATAAGTGATCATTTAATAAATAATTTAAAAGTGGGTATGGGTATATATCTGTAGATTTCTGGACTGATCAGGATGTCAGTTATCTGACAGAATATTTCAGAATTTGTTTTCCTCCCTCTGTGTGTGTGTGTGTGTGTGTGTGTGTGTGTATAAACATTTTAAATATTTTATTTATTTATTTGACACACACAGAGAGAGCAAAAGCAGGGGATCTGCAGACAGAGGGAGAGGGAGAAGCAGATTCCTAGCTAAACAGGGGAGCCCAATATGGGGCTCGATCCCAGAACCCCAAGATCATGACCCCCGCAGAAGGCAGATGCTTAACCCAATGAGCCACCCAGGCACTCCTATAATTATGTTTCTTCAGTTATGTTTTACCTTAGGAACATAAGTAAGAAGAAAATTACTTTTTAAAGTAAGGGGTAATTACTTTTGTAGATCAACGATATGTTATTTCAGTTGCTAGAATGACATATTTTTAATTGACCATGAAATTTTTGAACATTGTAAACCCATAATAGTTAATAAATGTATATTTCTCTTTTGACTTATTTTAGTATTGTTAGATGTTATTTATTCACTTTGTTGTGGTAGGTATTAAAATCAAAGAGATGATGTGAAAATACTCCTGAATACACAAACAAGAACTTTTCTGTATATATTTTTGAATATTTTTGTCTTAGTTGGAATTTGACCGCTCCTTCTATGACGTCTTCCCAGATTACTTAGGGAAGAGTTAGTCAATCCCTTTTGTAGCTGCCCATGGTCCTTTGTTGCTCTTTTATGGCTTTTACCAATTTACATTATGTATATCTGTTTAACATTAGAATTTTGACCGTGTTTCCACCAACCTTCCTGTTTCTTAAGCTTGTCTCATTTTCCTCACAAGCAATTACAATCTATTTATATACTCACATTTTCCACCCTAACACACACACACACACACACACACACACACACACACACACAGCATGAGTAACTTTGAGAGTAGACATTTCTCTCTGTTTGGTTTACTGTTGTATCTCCAGCACCTAGAACAGTGCCTGGGACACAGAGTATGTGTTGAATTGTGAACTCAGAGAGAACAGAGACCATGATCTAAGTCTTAGTACCCTGGCGTCTAGCATAATTTTTACTAAAGCAGGTGTTAAATGCTTTTGTAATAAGTGATAACTCATTCTCTTGTAAAACTAAAGGGATTATAGTGCTTGTGTTCAGATAATTCTACTTACTGTAATCTGTAGCTATTGTTCAGCAAATAGTTCTTAGATAATTAGTATGCAAGAGGGCTATGTATTAAAAACCTACGCCATTCCTCGAATATATATTTATTTACTTAATGAAATTTATAAACCCATAATAATTATATATACAGATTTCCTATTTCTCTTCTGTTATGTTTTAGAATCCTCAGACATGATTCACTTTTCTTTATAAGATATTGAAATCATATAGGTGATATGAAAAATACTTTTGCCCATTTACTGAGTACATATCCTATAGCAGATATTGTGTTAGGAGTAGGAGGAACAAAATGAGCAATATTTAGTGCCTGTCTTCAAAATCCTAAATAATACCTAACATTTACATCATATTTTATGTATGCTAGACACTGTTATGAGAACATTGTATATATTTATTCTTTGAATTCTTATGGGAATTCCATGATAGAAGTACTGTTATTTTCCCCATTTTGAAAGTGAGAAACTGAGGCACAGACAGATTAGCAATGCACTTTGTCATTAGAATCTGTGCTCAGTGTCCAGCGAAAGTCTAGAGACCATACCTAAGCCTTTCTACCAAAGGTAGCCTCTTAGAAAAAATGATTCTTGACCCACGCTTTGCTCCTCTTGCCAAGGACTTCAGTATCTCAGTCTCTTTCCTCAGAACTGCTTTGGGGTTCATCTTTGGAGCTGGTTTTGAGAAAAATACTCTTTCTGCTACTCTCACTATCTCTGTTTCCCTAAGACAAATTTATTATGGTGGTTTAACAGACATACTGATTATTACGTTGAAAAATAGAAGCTCAAAAGTAATACATAGGAGACAATAAAAAAGCTCATAAATTTCTAACAGGAGGGATTTCTGGCATTCATATTATTTTAGTTGTTTGTAACTTGCAAAATTCGAATTTAAGTTGTGACACTCTAGCATGGCCTACTTCAATGCTTTTTTAAAAATACTAATAATATCAGTTTTTTTTAGAGGGAAGGGGAAGTAGAAAATATATAATATGATTGATCTCCAGGTAGTTAGTTTAAAGGAATAGCAGATGGTAAACATTAGCTATTAGAGCAGGAAATTATTTCTTCAACATATTTTTTTAGCTAAGAGATTCTTTGAAAATGAGTAATTCTGGTTGGTTGATTTTGAAAGTAAACCATATGTTGTTTACATGTTTTGGCATTTATCCAGTTTCCCTGAAGATGAAAGTGAAAATGGGGGGGAAAAAAAAGCCTTTTACTAATTAGATAATAATGAACATAATGAAAACAGGTGCCATAACTTTTGGAATTATGAGAATGTATCTTCAGAACATGCTCTGGGAATAGGATCATGAGGGGAAAGTGTTCTGTATATGCCCACGATGTAAGCACATATGTGTCTGGAGGTATAGACCAAGGCACACATTAAACAAATTTAACTGCTAGTTTTTACTATGAGAAATAAAAAAACACAAATCAAAAGGAGTTTCAAAATGCCCTGCTCATTTTACGTGAGTCACTCAATGTAAATGCATGTATAATTTGTGATCTTGACATTCTAGTTAATATCTTAAAGCTTTTCCCACACATTTGAGTGAGAAACAAGACGTAAATCAAGAAAGCCTGATGATTATCCTAGAAGGCCAGTACGACACTGAATCCCTCTAACCTGTAGAACCCCTTGCTTCTGAGCCCCAGCAACACCCAGGAAGTCATATTCTCCTCCACAGTTGGAGATGCACATGATACTGCTTCAGCCACAAAGGACAGCAATTGCACAGCCTAGGATGGGGGAAGGGTGCCGTGTAAGAGCGGCTCCTGGCGGAAAGGATTGAGAAATGGAAGAGGTACTGGGGAAATCAAGAGGAGCAGAAAAGACAGTTTGGATGAGTCCATGGGTAAAAGCGTCTCTCATGGTGGGAAAAGACACTGAACGTCTCATCTGCTGCTGAGAAGGGAAAACTTTCCCTGCTCTGTGTCTTTCCCTTCTAACAGACTAGATGGACATGTTTGAATTCACAGGAATGCCTTCTGAAGAAAAATGAATATCCCAAATAGTACAAAGTTAGGACTATTAAAATGCTTGATCAACTTTTAAAAATACACGATAACGTACGTGTTAATTATTTTCCAAAAAATATAACTGCCGTGTTTGAAAATAATATGAAAAATCTGCTCCTATACAATATGACCCATCACTAGCTCTCTTCTGTGGTTGCGAAGGCACTTAAATTCTACTGGTGATTATTTTTCTAAATGATTAACGCTTATTGTGATTATTCTCCAGCTAATATATGTATGCAAAATGTAGCTGCAAGGATTTGCTTTTGTTAGCATATCCCCTCCCCCACCCTGAAACCTCAAGGCTCCAGACGTTGATGCTGGAGAGAGAAAATGGATGTGTGTGTGTGTGTGTGTGTGTGTGTGTGTGTGTGTGTGTCTGTATCCAACCTTCAAGTTGATACATTGGTGATGATATACAAACAAACGCAAAAAAGATAAAGCTTTCCCCTTGATAATGCCCTTCTCAACACATCAATATCATTTTCGAAAAACTTCACAGTAAGCAGAATGCTTTACATTTAAGTGAGGCTGTGTTTTAAAACAGCTATACAAAGCAGTTACAACTGGAAATTTAATATAACTGAGAATGGCACTTTTATTAAATAACTCTGTGATCTTCCAGCCATGTTCTTAATCAGTGATCTCCCTGTAGCAAAATGCATAGATAATCAACAACTCATTCTGTCAGTAAACTTGTTGGGGGATTAAATCCTAAAGGAAGGAGCCCATAGCCCTGGAGGAAAACTGAGTACACGTTTCCCTGAGTCTTTGAAGGCTCATCTCGGTAGTCCCACTGCTAGAATGTGCTCTGTTGTCATAGCAACACCATCTCCTGCTTCATACAGGAAAGATTAGCTCTTACTGTGCAGAGGAGAGAATTTAGGGGAAGTCAGACTAATCCCTGGGTGCACTTGGAGAGAAAGGTTGGACCTTGCCTGAGGGATGCTGCGTCTGCAATGATAGAATTGGCTGCCACAGACACTGGTATTTAAGTTGAAGAGCAGAATTCACAGTAAGTGTCAGCTTCTCCAGAGTAGAATATTGATGAATGAGGTTTGTCTAAGTCTTGTTGAAGACTGTCCCATGCAGCAGTGGAATGACAGCAGGAGACTCTGATAAGACTGCCAATGTTTTCCTACTTTAGGTGGCATTTGAAGGGTTGACCACATCAGAAACTTGAGGAAAAATGTTAGGTGCTTTTGAAACATCCATCTAAAATCCTGGGAGCATGTCTAAATTAGATAAGCAAAAAAAAAAAAAAAAAAAAATTCTATGTTTTTGGCATTTAATTTTTTTACCCTAGATTTTTGTGTACTTGAATTGAAAATTCCATAGAGAGAAAGAAAAGAAAAAACTCATGAAAAAATTTATTCTTTCTAAGCAAGTGTGTTTCTTTAACACCAAAAGTAATATGTTTTCATTTTAGGATTACACATGTTTGTTTTCAATTATGTATACGGTTTTTGAAAAATCCTTTTAGAAGCATAAAAGTGGTATAGTTCTTTTAAGGTAGTTAGAATATGATGGGAAAAAAAGGTATTCTTTGGGGAAGATTAATTTATTTAGGTCTTCTCTTTGGTGCTATTGCTTCAACTTGTCAGCATAAAGTATGTTCAATGTGTAAATCTTTCAGGATTTTCTGTTGCTTGTCTAAAACGGATTTTAATCTAGGGAGCTATGTGGGTTTATTTTGTTTTTTTTCCCTATTTGTTTGTATGGGCACAGTTCTTTCTATAATTACTCAGTAGTGCATGGATTTTACTTTAAGAACTGGGAAACCTTGTTATGGGTTTGAAGTGTTTGATATTGGTATCTTTTGTTGAGATATCTACTCACTGAAAAACTTAATTACTTCAAAGTACACTTTAATCCATATCCAAAAATAAAAAGAATATTCCAAGAATATGTAGATTTTATGTACTATATTACTTATGTGTAAACTGTGGTTTTGAAGATCAGTGTATATTACCCTGAAAGGGTGTGTATGTATGTATACATATATACATATATATATATATTTTTTGAAGTATTCCTGGTGAAAATTATATCATGCTGCATTCATCATCATTTTTTTTATTGCTTTGATCACAGCCGTGTATTTACAATGTGTATTTGAAAACTGGGTTTTAGTTCCTATGTACAAAATCTCAGGCTACTAATATACTACCACACTACAATGAACATTGCAGTCTATGCTAAATAGAGCCAATATCATATAAAATAGTTGTTATTTGAAGATTACTCCTTTAATTTACCAAAATGAAAGAGATTTGGGTGTGAATGCAGATTACACATAGACTCCTTTTCTCTAAAACTTAATGTTAGAAGAGACCATCGGTCTTAGACCTGAAGGAGCGATTATATTAAATGGCTACATGAAATGATTCTCTTTATATGTTAGGAAATATACACAAAACCATAAGGGTCACAACTGGCTGAATAGCATTCAAGTTATAACTATGCAGAAGCCTGATGCTTTTAAGAAAATGGAGACAAAGCAGAAAGTCAGGGAGCCTCTTTCAGTAAATGATTGCAAATTATTACAACAACCTCTTTTCTATCAGTAGTTCAGGATAGAGCCCTTAGAAATCACAAACATAAAGAGGCAAATCTGCTATTTCTCCCCAGACTTACCCCCTTCCCCTCTGAAAACAAACTGGAGTAACTTATTTCTCTTCATTTATCGACTTTGGGCAAACATGGGGAAGCCAATGACCCTCTTCCAAAAGGAGAGAAACTTCAAGTTCACTATATGATGCCAGACTCAAAATTAGTACAACAGAACTGGGGAAAGAGAAGGATGGCTAGGTAAAAATGAGCCACGCTGATTGAGATCACAGAACAAAGCATATACCCAGATAACTGAATAATAATTGGAAGCTAAGGCAGAAAGGATTTAGCCCATTCACTACCCTAACCAAAGTTTTTCAAGAGGTGGTCCTAACCAGTTTTTTAAAAAAACAATCATATCATATTACTAAGAGTTTTCCATTTTCTGTCTTCTGGGCTCATTTCTTTTGTAAAACAGTAATGATTGAACTGGAGCCAAATGCTGTGAGCTGATGACTTGTGCGGGTTTATTAGGTCCCTGAGGCAGTTTGATTTGGGCTCCCGCTATGTCAGGGTCTTGCTTGGTGAGGACCAGGTCATACTCCAAAGCCCAATTATCCCTTGAAAGCCATTGCTTCAGGAACCTTCGAAGGGGCAAGATGTTCTATTCATGAACTGGCCTTAGAGGTTTGGAATGTTTTTTGGAAAGTCCAGAATTCGGTTTAAGAATAAAAATCTTTGGGACGCCAAGGTCTTGAGTTTGGTAAGTGATCTGGAAATGGTCTGAGCCTTTACAAGGGAAGCCAGAGTACAGAAAAGAGGAGGAGGAAGCAGTGGCACAGGAAGATCACAATAGAAGCTTCTACTAGGGAATAATACTCACAAACACACACACGGGAGGCATTAATGCATGATTTTATAATAGTCAGTTATCATGTGTACTAAGGATTGCTTCTAAGACAACCCAGTATGGTTGATGGTTGACATATATGTTAGAGTACATATTGAAGATAAAAATATTTAGCACAAAAGATAATACTGTGATATGAATGCTTTTTGCTTTTAAAAATCAAATTAAGATTCAGTTTTGCCTATATTAGTTTTGATTCTATGACATGTTGTTGGGTTAGAGAACAGTAATACAGCAAGGATTCCTCCTCTCTTTTTTAGATTTTGGGACTTATGTTCATGTTAAAACTTCCTTATATTCTTTAAGTTTGACTTTATACTGTTTCAGGACAAATATGTAAGATGCTAAATTTATCTGTCTTCTTAGGATTACATGTAAGCAAATGTGTAGCATCATGTATGGGAAGATGGCTGGAACCGTTGTTGAAACTGGGTTATATGTAGAAAGGCCAGAATGTTAGTTGGGGCTATGTATTTTTGGTGAGAGACACTTTTGAAGGCAGATGGGGGCCAGTGGGCATTTCTGAGCCAGGCATGAGAAACGGAGCAGGGTTTTGTGAAAATGTATCCTACAAATGTGAAGAGGATAAACAGATGGTACAGGAAGGGTTAAGAGGAGGCTGTTAGGACTGAGAACCTAAACTAACATAGAAAAACTAAGAATTAAAGGTGGGGAATAGACACAAAAGCAATCACAGCCATATTCTCTAAGGAATTTCCCGTGTTAATTTATTCAACCAAGATTTTATGTGGCCACTGCCAAGATGGTTGCTAAGAATTACAAAGCAAAATGCATATGTTCAGACATTAATAAAAATACTGGTGGGAAAGACCAAGAGATAGAAAATCAAAATATTTTGTGGGGGCGCCTGGGTGGCTCAGTGGGTTGGAGCCTCTGCCTTCGGCTTGGGTCATGGTCCCGGGGTCCGGGATCAAGCCCTGCATGGGACTCTCTGCTCGGCGGGGAGCCTGCCTCCTCCTCTCTCTCTGCCTGCCTTTCTGCCTATTTGTGATCTGTGTCTGTCAAATAAATGAATAAAATAGTTTAAAAAATATTTTGTGGTAAGAAGTGTGCTAAAACAAGCACAGGGGATAGACTTGGCCCATGACTGGCAAGTGTTAAAGAACTTTCAGACTTGGAAACCCATTGGAATCCCATTGGGTGTCATTACTAGACAGAAGGAAAGTCTATTGGAAGAGGGCGTTTGTGAGCAGATGTGAGGAGAGAACTGACAGTAATGGAGACAGCGATGAATTTGATTTTGGGCATCCTGTTTGATCTTTAAGCCTTAAAAAACAAATACTGCATTTAATTATAAGACTTAACTTACCCATAATTTGTTTATTTGAGAGAGAGAGAGAGCAGGGGCAGTGGCAGAGAGAGAAGGGGAGAGAGAATCTTTTTTTTTTTTTTTTAAGATTTTTATTTATTTTATTTATATCCCCGGGGAGAGAGAATCTTAAGCACGCTCCACACTCAGTACAGCAAAGTCGGATACAGGGCTTGATCTCATGTCCCTGAGATCATGATCTGAACCTAAATCAAGAGTTGGACCCTTAACTGACTGAGCTACCCAGGAACCCCATGATGTATTATATTTTAGAAGGTCATGTTAGTGCACAGAATTTCATAGCATCTTTTGCATTTGTTTTACTACTCTATTCTATTTCCTCTTTGATATTTGTATATAGCAATTAGAGTATGCAAAACCTTGGTATGTGTTTTCATTTTGAAGTTCAACCATTTAGTATGATCCCAAAAAGTTTATCTTTCATTACAGGGGTCTGACAGTCTAAAATTTAATAATTTTTATCTTTCCATTCTTCTCTTGGCATTAAAATCAGATTAAAAATAAGTTTGATAAAAAGGAAAAAAGAATATATTCAGCTGAACTTTTGAGAAAACCACTTTTGGTAGAACTTACCCAATGAGCTAGGGTCAGGAGTATTTTGTCATCTTTTTTATCTGGATAATGGCATCATTTTCCATCACCATAGTTGTGAAGTGATGATAATTATAGTAATTACAAGAACAACCTCAACAATTAAGAATTTTTGGCACTTTACAGTTTATAATTGTTGGGGAAATAAAAACAACCCTGTCCCCGAAAAGACCCTTCTGTACCTGTATAGAAGAAAGAGAGAAAACACAATTCATCATAGTGTAGGGATGTATGGTGACATCAAAGTGACTACAAGGTCTGTACAGAATCACACACGTATTTATACAGTAAAGTAGAATGAAGAACAATGACAACTCCTCTATATTCTTGAGAGAAAAATAGATGCACCTGATTGTCTCCTATTTCTCTTGTGACGGAAAGCTAATTCTGAACTAATTCTGGAGGCTTGCATTTACTGTTTGAAGGGTCAGAAGTCCTAACCTTGCACTTGAAAATCAAAATGGTGATCCGGCTATACCTGACTATTTTCAAGAAAACCCCATAAAGGGGATGGTAGGGAAGCAGCTGCCTGTCCCCTCAAAGAAAAATCCATCCACTTATCCTTACACGACGCACCTTTTTCTACACATTATCTCATTTAATTATCACAATACTGTCAGACACATATAATTACCATTGTGTCCCAATTTTATGAATAAGGAAACTGATGCTTGGAAAGGTCAGGGAATATTTTTAAAGTCCCAGAACTAACAGCAGGAGATTATCCACCTCTCTTTATCTCACATTCTCATTTCTTAAATGAGGCATTGGAGAAACTCATTTTTGGATGTTCCATGGAGAGGTAATGATAAAGAAACAATCATTTTTATTGTTCTTGCCTTAGGTATGTAAGAACACCTATGCCCCATATTATAAATATGCAGGCCATTGGATACAGTCTGGTCCAATTTTTCTGTGTAATAACCATTTCACGAAATTGTTTGGGGAATTAAAAGAGATAAGTGATGCAAATAAACTTGCACTGTACCAGATGCTTAACAACTGAGAACAGTCACAGAAACTTATTCCACTCCAGGAAGAGGAAAATAATGAAGGCAATTGGAGCTTTATTTTTTATTTTTTAAGATTTTATTTATTTAATTTAGAGAGACAGCAAGAGTTAGAGAGAGGAGAGAGAGCAGGGGGAGGAACAGGGGGAGGAACAGACTGATGATGTGGGGGAGCCTGATGTGGGGTTCAGTCTCACAACTCTGACATCATGACCCGAGCTGAAATCAAAGAGTTGGGTACTGAATCGACTGAGGCACCCAGGTGCCCCTGCAATTGGAACTTTAGTAAAAAGAATGCTGTCCTAGGGACGCCTGGGTAGCTCAGTGGGTTAAGCCTCTGCCTTCGGCTCAGGTCATGATCTCAGGGTCCTGGGATGGAGCCCTGCATCTGGCTCTCTGCTCATCAGGGAGCCTACTTCCCCCTCCCCCTCTGCCTGTGTCTCTGCCTACTTGTGATCTCTCTCTCTCTGCCAAATAAATAAATAAATACATCTTAAAAAAAAAAAAAAGAATGCTGTCCTGATAGAAAATTATTCATCCATCCATCTGTTCATTTCTTTATTCGTCATTCATTCAACAAGCATTTAAAACCCTTAGGTGAAATCAGAGAGGGAGACAAACCATAAGAGACTCTAGGGAACAAACTGAGGGTTGCTGGAGGGGAGGGCGATGGGTGGTCAGGGTAGCTGGGTGACAGGCATTCAGGAGGGCACGTGATGTAATGAGCAACAGGTGTTACATGCAACTGATGAGTCCCTGAACTCTACTTCTGAAACCAGTAATAAACTACATGTTAATTAATTGAATTTAAATAAAATAAAATACATAATAAACCCTTTCCCTGGGCCTCCTTCTGCATAAACACACTGTAGGAAAATGAAGAAAATCAGAAGCTACCCCTCCCTGCAAAGATAATGCTAAACTCATCCTTGTTATGGATCGGATATGGAGTTAAATACTCTGCAGTCATTAACTCACTTGATCATATCAATTATCCTGTGATGTAAATGCTATCCCTGCCCCTGTTGTTTCTAGGGGGAAGCTAAAGTTCAGAGACTGTGTCCAAACCACCTGACTTACAAGTGACAGACCTGGGTTTGAATCTATGTTTCTCTAGCCACAACACCCATTCTCTCAACCACACTGTTACTCCTGTTGCACATGTGTGAAAGTGCTATGAGGAGCGTTAGCATGGGATACCGAGCTGTCACAAAGAAAAAGGGAGACAGGTGGGGTGGATAGGTGGGAAAGCCTTAGCAGTTACGATTTTCCTTTAGCAGATATAATTTCTCTGTATAATAACTATTTCATAGAACTGTTTTGGGAATGAAGGGAGGTAACCAGAAAAAATTTACAGGGCACCAGGTGCTAATACGTGTTAGCAACCTCTTACTGTCTCAACTAGCAGGTTAAGTCTCAGTCACTGCTTAGACTTCGTCTCCCTTTCTTTCTCTTTCTTATGTACTTTGATGGTTTGTTTCATAGACAATCTGCGACTGTAGATGCTACCTCTCCTTCACTTTGCCTAACAGTTTGGGAGGTGATTAGATGTTCACAAACTTTCCTAGCATTTTACCTCCCGTGTGTATCCATTAGGGTTTATAACAACTGGGATAGGCAATGGTGGACCTATTCCTCTAAACACCATCATGTTTTCTGTCTGAATGACTTATTTTGTTGTTGTTGTTGTTGCTTTGTGTTTTGTTTTTGTTTGTTTGTTTGTTTAGAGAAAGGGGCTTGGTGGGAGGAATGTCTTAAGAGTTTTTCATGTTTGCAAGTAAGGATGCCATTACTGGCTAGGGAGCTTGTCTCTTTCTGCATGCGGTCTTCATTCACAGGTTTTACTGAATGTGTAGTAGAGAAGGGTAAGATAATTAGCAACAGAAGAAGGAAAGGAAAGCGTTTATAACCAGGTCTTCAGAGGAGTAAATGGCTCAATATCTGAGTCAAAACATCAAAATATACTAAAGGATATTGCAGCTTTGTAACCTGTAGAAAAAAGGTTTTCACACATGGGTCCTGAATGCCTGCATATGTATTATATGGTCAGCCTTTTAAATCACATGTAGAAATTCATGCACTAGAAAACTCTCTGAAGGCTATTACTTTATCTGTGACGGAATCACTTATATCTTATACTTTTTTGTAAAAACTAACAATATGATTATAAAGTTTAGCCCTGTATAATAAATATTAAGAACAGCAATTACATAACGATATGGCGACTACAATGATTTGTGGAACAAACCTAAGGTAGATTTTAATAAGAAAATGAAAAATTAACTTTTTCACTGCTTGTACCTTCCAACCTTATCTAATAATGGCCATACCAATTAGTTAAAAAAAAGGGGGGGGGAAGGAAGAAAGAAAAAAAAAAGAAAGAAAATCACATATAACACTTCTCTAATGCTTGAAAGGAAGCTTAGAAATTTGGAAAATCCCAGAAGCCATGACTTTATTAGAGAATGCTACACGTGTGTATCTTTGCTCTAGAAATTGCTTTAAGCGAGTAGGGAATTTAAGGGTGATAACCAAGTTTTCTTTTTTTTTTTTTTCTTCTGTAGCTAATAAGGTCCTGAGGGATGACTCTACCCATATCAGAAAGGAGACATGTGCTTCTCTTAACTCCTGCCAAATAGAGGATATCAGGGATCTTCTTAACCTTTACTTCTTTCCTCTGGTTGCCATTCTACGCAGTAGGGAGTGGGGGACAAGAAAAGGCCCAAGAATGTGATTTTTCTTTTCTGCTCACTTTTTTTATTACAAATTTTCACAGCATTTTTCTCAAGTTCTTTTAAGATTTCTTTAGAGCTTAAAATTATAACCTGTTAATTTAGCATTGTTTCTTCTCAACATCAAGTCTTATCAAGGCTTGGCTTTTCTCAGTGGCCTATCCTCTCTTAAAACAAATATCATAGTTTTTAACTGGTCAAGAGGAAAAGCTATATGGGGACTAACACAATATTATTAGTAACTTTCTCATTTTAAATACCTTAAGCATTTCTTTCTTTTTTTTTTTTTTTTTTTAAAGAAATAGTCTGTTGCAAGCAAATTATGTGTTATTGGACCTGTGGTGTAAAATTTAGTTTATAATCTGGCAAATATTTACTTTATGCTTTTTTCCCTCCAAAAATATCTTTGGTTATCAGATAAAATTATGTTCAGTGTGGTATGTGACCTTTGCCAACTTAATGTGTTCTTTGCACTCATTGCCAACCTTGTAGAGACAAGTGAATTTCTTACTGGTTTTACCAGACCAGGGGAAAAGTTCAGTAGGGTAATTAAAATATAAAATATACTTCTGACCAAATGTACTTGAACAAGTTTGGCTCAGAACTACCTCAAATTCTGGGTTATATCACTGTCACAGTGTATGTTTCACATGGGTCCTGTTTGTTATTTATCTACCCCAGGAGACCCCAGTTAGAAATACAAGGAGATTCCATTAACTGATACAATGTGCTCATTTGTCTTTTCCCTGCAGCATAAGGAAGTGGGAAGCTCACAAATTTGGCATAACACATATTTCCCTTGGAATCTCAGCCCTGTACCTCCCTGTAGTTCCCTCATCTATCTACTAAAGGGCTAAGAACCTGCCTTGCGTATTACTTTATTTCAAAGTTCAGTGGATAAAGTAATAAAATGTATTAATAAAATATTACACATTTGTTTTAAATATATATTCATGTTTAAAACATTTAGACTTCCTAGAATCACTTCCATCACCAATATATTATTAATAAAGTATTACATATTCATTTAAATACATATTCATGAGAAAGATTTTTAAAAGTACAGAAATGTACAAAGAAGGAAGGATCCCCTATTTCCTTCTGGCAGTCTGCTGTACTCTCAATAGATCATGACTGTTAACAGTTTGTTTTGTACTTTTGTCCAGAAAAGATAGATAAATGATAGCTTGTTCAACAGATATCCTTTAAAAAAATGGTCACCAAGATTTTGAATATAGGTTTCATTTTTATCATTTTGAATCGGTTGTTGGGAAGGACATTTTGCCAATGATTTGCTGAAGTCGTCATAGTTATTACTTTTTTTTTTTTCTTACTTGTTGTTTTCTCCTAGCCAATACCACAAAAAGGCATAACAATTTACAGACTAAAAGAAAAGTAGAATGGGATTGACCACACACTTATCTTTTGGGAACCATTGATTATTTGCGGCAGGGTCTCTTCTGGAATGACAATTAAATACACCTCTTAACATTATAAATACAGTAATGGATGCTAAGCCAAATTAAAGACTAGCTCTCAGAATATTGGTCTGTAAATGTCTGCAGAACTGAAATGTATAAATTAGAGATTCACTGGCATCTGCTAGCCAAAAGTGAAAACGAAAAAAGTGCTTACAGCTCGCTATTTAATGCTGCATGTCCAATTTGATTGCAGGAAAAAAAGAGCCACTGAGGCCTATGGGAAAAAACAGTGGCCTGGGAGTGGAGCGAACTGAGTCCCTTTCTGTTCTGCTACTCAGGAAGGGACCATCCCCCGAGGAGCCTGTCTTTTGTCCTTAGTGTAGCCATTTAAAAATCAGGGTCAGATTCACCACCCTGTTAACTTCTCAGAATTGGCAATAAAATCGGGGGAAAACCCAGAGAGATCAAGTTCCAGGAACTCATAATCTAACTTTAATTTATTGCTGAACTGTTAATGTTCTGATGGCTGGATTCGACAGCCTACAAATTTTTAATGAGTTTCTACCAGGTCAGGCTTTTCAAGGAGTGGTTAGTGGATGGCACAACGGTTACTGGTCCATGACAAGATAAGTGTACAATAACAGCAATTTTATGTCAGAAGAATTTAATAATAAATAAATGGGCTTGTATTTTGTATGTTCTGTTACCAGCAGTATTTGTTTTCACAAACTATTTATCTATGACAGAGTGGAAATGAAAAGATCGATTCTTCATCACAAATTCTTTGAAAAGCATCATCCTTGGGAATTGGAGCTGTACTGGATTAATCAAAGAGCAAAAATTGACCTAATCCCTATTCTCTCTGAGCTGGAGGTCCTGGGAGAGACCCAGATATTAATCAAATAACCATATCTAAGTGATTTAAGTGCTTCTTCTCAACCAGTTTCCTCCTCGCTCCTGTTTTCTCTCCCCCTTCTTTCCTTCCCCTCTCCTGTCTTCCCCCACTTCACCCTTGTACCCCTCATCCCCCTCTCCCTTCCTCTGCTGTGACTCACTCTTCCTCCTGTTCCCCTTAATCTTTCATTTGTTTTTACCTACTCTGCTTATTTATCTGAGAAATTTTATCAGTCTACACAATAGAATAAATAATTACCTTGATTTTATTTTATTTTTTATTTTAATTTTAAAGATTTGATTTATTTATTTGACAGAGAGAAAGGGAATACAAGCAGGGGGAGTGGGGGAGGGAGAAGCAGGCTCTCTGCTGAGCAGGAAGCCTAGGGCAGGACTCAATCCCAAGACCCTGGGACCATGACCTGAACCAAAGGCAGGTTCGGTTAGCAGCTGAGCCACCTAGGTGCCCTAATAACCTTGATTTTAATCATAGTCAACAAACAGAACTCCTCAGATACTCCAATTCAGGGAGAATATGTATATTTTCTTTGACTGCTAAACAGTATGTGTCTCCATCCCTGTGTGTTTCTTTCTCTCTCCTTTTCTGCCTTCCTTCCTTTCATTTTGATTTCGATTATTTAGATTTCTTTAGAATTTGTTAAGCCTCTTGTATGTGGCAAGCCTTGTGCTATGCTCCCCATATATCCCTGCCTCCCATTCCCTGTTCCTACCCCTAAAATGAAAAATAAGCAAAAGTAATTAGGACTGGAATTAGGAATCTGTGAATATTTAACCCAAACATGTGCAGTCTTAGGATGCATTCTTGCATGTACCCTTTAAAAAAACAGAGATAAGATTAAGATGAAGCATACAGAAGTTGAAATTCTAAGCTTTTATTATTAAGAATATAAAGGGGCACCTGGGTGGCTCAGTTGTTTAAGCCTCTGACTCTTGGTTTCAGCTCAGGTAATGATCTTGTGGGTCCTGAGATCTTCGAGCCCCTATTTGGGCTCCCTATTTGGGGCAGGGGAGTCTCCTTGGAGATTCTCTCCCTCTGCCCCACCCCCATGTGTGTGCACACGCATTCTCTCTCTCCCTCTCTCAAGTAAATAAACCTTTAAACAAAAAGATTATAAATATAATTAGAATGATTCCTTCCCAAATGCCAGAATATGTGGGCAAACTAGAATCTCACTTAAGCCATTGCTTTCCTTTGCCTTTAAGATAGGATTCTTACTATAAAAAGGAGAAATAGTTTTGTGTTTTTTTTTCTGAGACATTAAATCACTCGCACTACTTAATAACAGTTGTAAATAATAGCTGAGGTGATTTGTATGTGAATAAATGTGAAATTCTGTCCTGGTTTCTTCCATTAACTTATTTTCAGTTATTTTGTCACTATTTACTACAGCAAATTGGTTAGTATACCTTGGTGGTTATAGGAAAAAGGCATATTTTGGGTAAAAATATATTTAAATAGAGTATGATAAAAAATTTCCATGTCTTGTTTCAGTATAGTCTAGAAAATAATGCTCAACCCGTATCTGCAAAGCGTCTAAGCATTTTGTCAGAAAAATAGAGGATAGTATCTTACAAAAAGTACTTATATGCTTCCAGAGACAATACCTACCATTTTTTTTTTTTTTCATAACCAGTGTTTGCAGCATCACCTAAAGAACTGGATGACATGAGATATGTGGGTGAGGGGAAAAGACAGGGGCTCTGGAGTCTGCTGCCCTGATTGTGAATTGGGCTCTGGCACCTGTGGTGTTTTAATGGAAGTCATTTGTTTGAGATTCCAGAATATGCCTCTGCGATTTTAGATTAGCTGGGTCTGCCATGAGGATTAGATATAATGAAATAAGCACCCGGCGTATAATATTAAATTATTTTTAATGGCAAACAGTCAGCACTAATTAAGCAGTATACTTTTTTGCATCAGTTACTTCAAATAATGAGGGCAGAAGGGAGGGGTCAGTGTCTATAAGAATGATGTCATAATAAGGGAGACAGTGACTTAAGGCACCCAAGAATAGGAAGAGTAGAGCAGCCAGCCCATGAATTAGCCTTGGTCTCACTGAATTATACACAGGGTTGTCATACAATTTATTGTCCATTTGGAGTCAGAGGGGGCACAGTTAATACTTATGCTGTCACCAGGACTGTGTGAAGCCAGCCTACCGCGTATATACCGTCCATTGTAAACCTTTTCTCCGTCCATCTGTCTCCCGACTCTGGCTTTCTCTGATGAATTTAGCTTGTTCATGGTCCCTGGAACCCCTTCTGTCCAATCTTTCTTATTTTAGCTGCAGTTACTAAGCAAGGTAGGAGTTTGGGCTTGAGATTTTTATTATGCTAAATAATAAAATAGCTGAGGTGATTTGTATGTTATGTTATTCAAAGTGAAATAAGTTCTTCTCCTCAAACACTTTCCTCCTGTCTTCTGCTGTCCCCTTCCCTCCCCCACCCCCACCTATCATACAATTATCTGGAAGTCATGTTAAAATGCAAGTTGTGATTCAGTCGGTCTGCAGTAAAGCCTGAGATTTGATATTTTTACCAAGTTCACAGGTGATTTTGATGCTGCTCATCATTAGCCCACACATTGAAGAGAAAGGTGTTAGTTTAAATTCCAAGAGGAATCTTTTTGAGCAATTTGCTTTTCTGATTTGACCACAGTGATTGTGGCTTTGACTTCTTACGGTTTGATGGTCCTTTGGTCAGGTGCCTACCTTGGCAGTTTGGGTCTGGGGAGGTCATATGGCTACACCAAGGCAGTAGGCAGGTTAATTTGTTCTACAAGGGAGTACAGAGAGGAGATCCATACACTAAAATGATATATTCAATGTAAACTAGTTGTCCTGTTTCTTTTCCTGGAAAGCCACTGAAGAAGGAACTTGACAAGGTACCATTGGCACTGGACACCACCTCTAAACTAGCCAGTCACAACTCAGTAAATGTTTCCTCTCTGCTAAAGCCAAGAAACAATATCTTTCAAACCAGAATCTACTGCACTTTATCCAAAGAAAGATTTTATGGATGGCCATGGTTGTGTAACATTAGTATAGCAGCATAAGATACAGTGGAGAGGGAGTGTATTTTGACCAGCTCTTGGCTAATTAGAAATAATCACACTGTAAGAGCTCTTATCTTGGTATTATTCAGAGAGTTTAAGTTGATATAGTCAGGATAGAAACTTTGAGAAATTAGTTTTTTAATGGTCAACAAAGACAGATTTTGTAATTTTGTTTTGAGGGCAATTCAATGATTTGTTATGATAGAAACAGTGTTAATGAAAATGAACATATATATCACTAATATAAAAAGAATATTCATTACCTGAGAATCCTTTATTTTTTTAAAGATTTTATATTATTTATTTATTTAGAACAAGAACGAGAGCATGAGTTGGGGTGGGGGACAGAGGGGTAGGGACAGGGAGGGAGAAAGAATCTCAAGCAGATTCCCTGCTGAGCACAGAACCCGCCTCAGGGGTCCATCTCATGACCCTGAGAACATGGCCTGAGCCAAAATCAAGAGTCAGGTGCTCAACCAACTGAGCCGCCCAGGTGCTCTTTGTTACCTGGGAATCCTTTCAATTCTTAAGCTTTTTCTTTTTCTTTTCTTTTTTTTCTTTTAACCCATGCTGACATTACCTCTTGCCAGTCTTTTTACTACAAAAAATAAAACATCAGCAAAAGCCAAAATGTTTTCTCTTCTTCCATTGAATTTTTAAGAAACATTATATTTCTACTTGTGACTTACTAAATACACTACTTTATACAAAGGAGTACTAAGGTAAGGTCCATGTCTCTACGAATATTTGGAAAAAAGATGACAAATGTGTGAAAAGTTAGTGTATAATGTAAAAAATTTTGAACTGTGAAAAGTAAGACTTTAGAAAATAAGATCAATGTAAATAGTGTTCCTTGAATGGTGGAAGAGTTGGATCTGTGAGAGCCTGTTTTCTAGAAGAGAATTTGGGGCAAGATGGCTGCCCTGACGTTGCTCAGGCTGCTCAGTTAGAGTCTACCTCAGTCCTCAGCCATCCATGATTTGAAAGTTTGCTTGGCTTCAAACTGGATGATAGCTTTGAGAACTTTCATGGTTCTCTTGAACCATAATCCTCCCTTTCCCCCAAATCAGTGCTAGGACTAACTATTGGTCATTTAATATGAGATTAACAAAATTAAATATTTATATGGACTTAAGTGTACCGAATTTGAGAAATGTAAAATGTGGAAACAACTCTTCTATATTTACTGTCTACAATTAATACAACAAAAACGAGTACTATTTCTGTTATTGAAAATGTTTCAGCATTTTATCCCAGGCAATAACAAACATCTGAGTGCTATGTGGACTCATTATATGTAATCTAGGATTCTACCCCCACTTTTTTTTAGGATTCTGCCATTATTTTTTTTTAAAGATTTTATTCATTTATTTGACAGAGAGAGAGATCACAAGTAGGCGGGGGGTGGGGGGAGGTGGGAAGCGGGCTCCCTGCTGAGCAGAGAGCCTGATGCGGGGCTCCATCCCAAGACCCTGAGATCAGGACCTAAGCTAAAGGCAGAGGCCCAACCCACTGAGCCATCCAGGCGCCCCTAGGATTCTGCTATTATTAAGATGTTTTATTATAAAAGTACCTCTTTATGTTGCAAGCGCAGAGTTTGCTATTTTTTACAGAAAACTTTATTTTAGATTTGGGCAAGTAGTTCTTTCTTTCCTTCTGCCCATTTCTTTTGTATTTACTTATAGTCCTTTCAACCTGGCATCTATAAGTGTATATACACCTTGTGCACTTACTGAATACTCATACATAGAGATGAAGACACCCACAGTCATTCAGATTTCACATCCTCTTCCATGAATGTGGGAGTTGGTCCTTGTCTACCTCTCACCTAGGCTCTGGTGATCTGGTGTGATGGGAGAGGAGGGTGTGGGAATGAAAGTGATGTTAGAGTTTTATCCTCTTGGGATGACCACAGGACCACTGGCTTCTTCGTAGTTTGAATAGATTTTAACTCTGCCCTGTAGGTAAGCCCTTTATTGATTTTTTTTAAATATTGAGGTATAATTGATGCTTAACATTGTGCTAATTTCAGGTGTAAACATGATTTGATATATGTAAAATGATATTTGATATATGTAAAATGGTCACTATGATAAATCCAGTTAATATTCTTTGCCACACGTAGTTACAAATTATTTTTCCTTGTGATGAGATGAAATCATTTTTCAAATAGGAAGTAGGAAATGTGTTACTATTTTCTTTCAAGAGTAAAATTAATTTTCTGTATCCTCCAAATACTGATGTTAATGTTGGTTTTCTATCTCATATTTCATAAATTATGGTTTTTTTCCTTCTATTTATTTAAAGCTTTAACAAGTTTCTTAAAATAATATCATTTGATGTCATTCAGCCCTGAATGTCAAATATAGTTGTCTTTGGTTATAAATATCATATAGTTGGTCAGCCTGTACTTATAATCATGGCGACATTGAAAGTTCATTTATATTTATAAAAACATCATAGCTACTCAGTTTATGCTAATTGCATAAAGGTTAGGCAGAAAGCCTTTGTTACAATTAGTGGAAGGTGTTAGTAGGCTATTCATTGTGATCCCTGATTTTATGAAGTATTGCAAAAATGGGTAACCTCAGATAAAATCTTTCAATTTAGTGTCTCTAAGATTTTTCCCCAAAGTTAATTTGTTTTCCCCCCCCCCCCCCCCCATAGCATATTATCTGTCTTTTTCAGGCTCTTCTCTTCATAATACCTGGACAAGTGTTTCCTGCTGAGGTATAACCATATAATTTAGACAGAAATTTGATTTAGAATTAAAGGACCAGTTCTTAATCCTATATTTGTCATTATCAATGTGACTTTAGCAAGTTCTTCATTTTATCTTTATCAAGCCCCTTAAATTAGGAAAACTGGTGGTGTTATTTTATTCCTAGATCTGTTGTAAATTTTGTAAAGGTATAATAACTACCAAAATGATTTGTATAATTACAATGTATAATGATTCAAATCAATGATATAATTCAGATGAATCTAGAATAATATAGTCTTTGTTAGAAAGATATTAGTACTGTGACAAGTGTCTAAATAGTAATGCTTTATAAATTGTCACCAAAACTCTTACTGGCTTAGAGTACCACTGTTACTGACAGTGATGGATTTTTTTTTTATTTTAAAGATTTTTATTTATTTATTTGACAGAGAGAGATCACAAGCAGGCAGAGAGAGAGGAAGGGAAACAGGCTCCCTGCTGAGCAGAGAGCCCGATGCGGGACTCGATCCCAGGACCCTGGGATCATGACCTGAGCCAAAGGCAGAGGCTTAAACCACTGAGCCACCCAGGTGCCCCCAGTGATGGATTTTTAACACCAGAGGCAGAAATAGTAAAGAAAGTTTGGTGGAGATCTCCTGGATATCAAATAATGAATTGACATTAACAAGGGGAAAAAATCACAAAGTATTGGCTATAATACCATCAAAGATGATAGAAAACAGACGTCTTGAAGCCAGAATAAGGTGAATTATATCAGTTGTGATCCAATCTAGAAAATGGAGCCCATTCTATGTTATTCATTAGAAAAACTCAATACCAGGAACTATTAACAATGGTGTTAGAAGAGCTGAAATGCTAAACAGAAGATGGTAAAGCAATACAGAGATTGATAACAGAAGAAAGCCACTGCTACAGCTGGAGGTGGAAAAACCAGGGAGGAATTGCTGTTACTAGAACCCAAGAACCCAAGAGCCAGAGCTGCCCACCTGGTTGTGTGAGATTCATGGAAGATGCTTTCTGGCATGGGCTGGGATATGGGGAGGAAGAATCCTGAGCTGGAGCCCAGAATCAGAGAGGGTGTGTTTGTAAAGTAAGGGTAGGGATACCCACCCATTTTCTCTTTTTCCCATACTTGATCTTTGCCAGCATCTCCCATCATTTGAACTAAGCCATAAGACAATAGGCAAAGAAATCTGGGAAATGGTTTGCAAAGAATAGAGCAAACCAGCAAATGACCAAAGTGTAAGATGGAATGTGTATGAAAGCCTTTCATAATACTATTTTAGGATTTGTTTGTTTTTTTAGGTCTAAGAAGTTTGTAGTGGCTCAGGTTTCTTGCTCTCTCAGAATGTTGGGGATGAGATCTTCAGCTTCCTGTTGAGTAGTTCTGGCTCACTCACTGCAGTAAGGAGAGGAATTACTGGCAGATGAAGGGCTTAAGAGAAAACATCATAGAGCATGCACTTTAATCATTAGCCTCTAAATTACTCTAAATTTATGATTACAAGATTTCTAGTATGATTACAAGATTTCTCTGTCTACACACACCCCCAAAATACAATACACTTCTTCACTAGGCTGGAAATACCGAGAGGAAAAGCCTTTCATTCCACAGTTAGGGATGAGATGTTTAAATTACAAGTGCCTAGCTGAAGTAATATTTTTTCTATGGGGAATTTCAGTCAAAGGCCAATCAACCAATCAATCAACCAATCTGTCAGTCTCTTCCTTGAACAATGATTTACATCTGAGCCAGTGGGCACACAGACAGCTGGAAGATTGGCCGTTAAGATGGGTAAGAGAACATGCGGGGCCCAATGCCAAACTTTGGAGGTTTTGACAATGTTTCCTCTTTACCTACTATATGAGCAAAATCCACAGTGATTTCAGCACATGTGAGCACATAGGTGATATGCAGTTCTGCTTTATGGGTGGAGGGAAGATTCTTGCTTTTGCAAACTTACACTTGACCTTGGTAAAGATCTTCTTCCCCAAGAGTTTGCAAGTCAAGGTAATCAAGGTAATCTTCTTGCCTGAAATTATGCCTTTTGTTCCTTAGTCACACATTTACATTCACTCTATGGGAAAAAAATCCTATTCGTTCATGAATCTTTTAAAAGTGGGGCCACACTGGCAATAAGTGCTCTTGTTTATTAGTTTTTGTTAAGAGAATATTTGGCTTGCTGGCATCTTTTTCTGAAAATTTCCTAAAGATTGATTAAATGGGAATAAAATATCCTCAGATTCAGTCTTCCTAAACTCAGATTTGATGGCTGTCAGTTGCATTTAGTTCTCTTGGTATCAAGAGTTGCTTCCCACAATCACATGTTCAACCAGATAGTTATTGGATATTATCCACATTAATTTCTCACATGTGGCCCCAAAACTCTTCTTTGAGAAATACTTCTAGATTACTTGCCCCTTAAGGTGAATTAAACCAAGATTTCTGGGTTTTGTTGGGGGTAGAGATTTTTCATGTTCAAGTGGATCTGCATTTTTAATAGTTTCTCTGGAAAATTCTGAGGCAATTAAAGTTTGAGAACCACTGATATGCACTTATCATATGAAATATAGTTAAATAATTCTTTTTTTAAGAGTTTTTTTTTTAAAGATTTTATTTATATATTTGACAGACAGAGATCACAAGTAGGCAGAGAGGCAGGCAGAGAGAGAGAGGAAGGAAAGCAGGCTCCCCACTGAGCAGAAAGCCCGATGTGGGGTTTGATCCCAGGACCCTGAGATCCTGACCTGAGCTGAAGGCAGAGGCTTTAACCCACTGAGCCACCCAGATGCCCCTGGTTAAATAATTCTGAGTGGTGTTACTTATCCCAAGACAGCATAGAAAATCCTTTATGTTTGTTGCTGTATTCATTTCACATTGCTGTGTAACAAATTACTGCACACTTAGCAGTTCAAAACAACATCCATATCTCACAGTTAAATAGGTCATAAATGTAGACAGCCTCTTGTGACTATAGAACTGAGCTCCTTGTTTCCTTACTGGCTGTGGCAGAAGTCTCTGTCAGCTCTTTACTATGGCTTGCATTCCTCCTTATGTGACCACCTTCATCACCAAGCCATCAATGGCACACTGAAAAGCAGACATTAAATAGATATGTGACTATCACCTCTTGGTATTATCCAGTTCAACAAATAGTTATTGAATATTTACTATGTGGCAATATAAATTGATAAAGGAGTAAGGACTGGACATTTCCCTTCAATAGTTTACATTTCATAATTAAATTCCTCTAGAGGTAGAGAAACTCTTAATATTTTGATAATTTTGTCAAAAAGATTTCCTGGGGAGCCTGGGTGGCTCAGTGGATTAAGCTTCTGCCTTCGGCTCAGGCCATGGTCTCAGGGTCCTGGGATTGAGCCCCACATCGGGCTCTAGGGAGCCTGCTTCCCCCTCTCTCTCTGCCTGCCTCTCTGCCTACTTAAGATCTGTCTGTCAAATAAATAAATAAAATCTTAAAAAAAAAAAGATTTCCCACATATTGTACAAAAATACTGATTCTATGTAAATTCTAATCTTTGATCGTCTGACAGGTAACATCTTTAAATTTGATTCAACTGTGTTTCTCTTAATCATCTCTGACAATGTTCTTTCTGAGTTTAGAGTCCTCTAGTTCTTTGACTATATTGTATTGTGATTCCAAGTTCTTTCAAAGTATAAATTGCATTCTTAGTAAGATAAAATCAAGTCACTTAACATTTCTTTTCCTCAGTTTTCTCAAAAGTAAAACAAATACATATTAGTTAAGTTTGCTTTTTTCAAGTTAAAAAATCATCTTTGGCTAAATTAAATGAAAACAACACAAAGAATGGGATTCTAATGGGGAGGTACTAGAGTTTCTGACAAAACTCATGAAAGAGTTGGTAATCCACTAATCTGAAGAAGTTAGGAACAAAAGACCACCCCAGTTTTTTAAAAAGTCATGGTACCTTCAGTGATAGTAATTTTTGTACTTTTTTTCTAGAGGTTGAGATAAAAAGACCTAGTTCCAGTGACTTCTTTTCTGTCTCACAGCTTGAAATTTTTCTCATTCCCTAATATGATATGCCATCTGGAAAATGCTCTAGGAAGGAATCATATGCACTAGGTTCCCAACCCAATGGATGCTTAGTGCCTACCATCATTTGGCTGCTAAAATGCACACATGCACACACACCACACCATTGCATATCACACATCACGTAACTTTCTCATATTGCCAAAGGTAATTGTACCAAATCGTTACCACTTATTTAACATAAACCTCAACCAATCTCATTCTTCCTCAAATGGAAAGAAATCTAAGTCCTGTCCAGCTATTGCATTCAGAGATGGTATTGAGGATCCCCAATTTCTGAGGCCAGATCACCAAGTGATGTTCATTTCTTCTTTAGTTCTGTAGCAATGGAAATCATGTGATTAACAGACCAGTTAGTATATTTATCTACTATCACCACACCATAGATACAACAGTGGAAATAAAACATAAAGAAATGAGAAATGTGTTTTAATCTCCCAACACTTGATGGCAAACAAAGAAATCCAGATGAATATTGCATTCCTTTCTGCATCTGGTTCCAAAGCCACAGCTAATATGACTAACTAGTTCCACTACTCATTCCACATTTTCTTCTCTTTAGCTAGCAGTTAAACTACTTATTTTCAAGATGGCAAATCATGTTAGGGAATGAGATTTTTAACTCTGCCTATAGGATAGCCTTGACAATATTTTCCTTAGGCAAAGTGAAATGAAAAATGCTTCAGGTACTCTTATGGGCCTGTGTCCCAGTCCATTCTGTTTTTTGGACATCTTTCATTCTCTTAGTGTTCAGGATCAGTGATCATGGCCAACACACAGCTCTTCTTTTTATCTGTTCCCATAATGGCCTACATGGTGTGAAATGGGCAGTTGTCTATCCCTTTTTTGGAAGTGTCCTTCTTATAGGCCAATGGAACCCATAACTTCAGAGAATTATTGGAAGTATCATTGCTATCTCAGAAGAGACTTTTTTCCCAGGCTGATATTGGGGCTAAGAGAAAGGCAGCCTGGTTTACAGCATATATCACATCCTGAAAAGCAGCCCTTCAGGCTTGGATTACATCTTTCAGTGGCATCATAGCTGAATTTTTAATAGTTCATTCCATTATTTTAGAACATCCACAGTTTGTCAATAATGGAGTGGAGAATAAGATTAATAGCTCCATGGGAAATCCTCTGATTATTTCATTTATTTTTGTATGATATGATTTCCTTGATTGAAATTCATGTGTGGAGGAAAAGGGAGTATATAAAACATTCTGAGGGTTCTTAGGTGGTGGTGGAGGAGGAAGAATGGGTGAGTAAAATGCAGGACCAAGTCAACAATAAGTATCCATTCTACTGAGGACAAATAACTACCCTTTCTATTGTTTTACCCTGGCCTGTTATGAAAGATCTATCAATATCATCCTTCCTTCAACTTCTATTAAAAGGTCCTCCAACTTTTCCTTTTCAAGTCTCTACACCATTTGGCTGCTACCAAAGAAATATCATAAAAAAATAACCTCTGACTATCTCTGTTCTAAAGAGAATACATAACCAGACCTATCCTCAAGGTTCACTAAATGGATTTCATTGTCCATTTGGGCCTATCCATGAAAGCAACTGTACCATCACAGAGTTTCGCAGAATCATGGAAACCTGGCTGACATTTTTTATTCTCATTTTTCACAAAGAATTTCATTAAAGACCATAGACAGAGATTAAAGAAAGAACTCGTGTATGGCAGGTCATGCTCATACACCCCTGGGGCATGAATAGACTCCTTTCTATATATTGTACTTCCACTCAGTGAAGGAGGGCTCCGAAGCGTGCATGAATTTGACATTCAGTGAACCAGGTGGTGCTCAGTTCATGATGGCCAGCTGGATAAAGAATCAGGACCTGTTATCAAAAAGCAAAGTTACCCCAGGAAGAATACAGGGCCCTGCACTAAATCTTATTTTTTACTGACAGAATTTCTCTGGTTGGAGATTAGCCCAGGCTCCATGCCCAATCCCGAGCTGCTACAGATGCCTAGACTGCCATCTGATCTAGTGTGTCTTCACCAAGGTCAAGTGGAAAAGCCACTTTCATTGCAATCAAAAACCAGATAATGTGCCCCCTTTTTTTTTAAGGCTAAAAATTCTTTTATTTTTTCTCACCATAGCACCTACCCTCCCCAATGTCCATCACCCAGCCACCCGATCCCTCCTACCCACCCTCCCCTCCAGCAACCATCACTTTGTTTCCTGAGATGAAGAGTCTCTTATGTTTTACCTTCCTATGTGGTTTCATCTTGTTTCATTTTTCCCTCCCTTCCCCTATGATCTTCTGTCTTGTTTCTCAAATTTCTCCTATCAGTGAGATCATATGATAATTGTCTTTCTCTGGTAGACTCATTTCGCTTAGCACAATACCCTCTAGTTCCTTCTTCTAAGCAATAAAGAGGTCAAGTTTTAAGAACTTATCCTTCACTTTGGAGGGGGAAAACTGAATCCCTCTGTACTTTCTTACCCTCAATATTGGTTTTATCATTTTAAAATCAATGCCCTTTAACTTTTTATATATACCTATATACATATATATTTATTTATTTATATTAGTAAACTCCTTAGTGTGAAAGTTTGACTTCAAAATGTAGCATCATTCTTTTGTACATGTTTAAGATAGCATTATTAAATAGTATATAATCTGGATTATAGTTTGAAAATATGTTGATTACTTACCTTTTGAAAGATTTTTGTGGTATTAAGGATGTCGATGTGCAAGACTTCTGTAATCAGCAGTTAAAATTTTTGCATATAAGTAAAAGATAAAACATAGAACAGTGCTGTTTACTCAATAACAGTATTATAAAAGTTGAGCAAAGCAGAAATCAAAGAATGGAAAAGTCATCAGAAGGATCTGAAGAAAGGAAATAAGAAAAATGAGGAAGAAATTTGTAGGTGACAACTACAAATGGACAAAGGCAGGAATGTGTCAGGGTTTTAGACTGGGGAAGGAATGGGGCTGCCCAGCAAAGGATCGATCTATTATCTATCGATTATCTATCATCTGTCTTTGTTTCAAGTTTTTATTTAAATTCTAGTTAGTTAACATATAGTGCAATACCAGTTTCAGGAGTAGAATTTAGTGATTTGTCACTCACATATGACATCCGGTGCTTCTCACAGGTGTCCTCCTTCATATTCATGACCCCTTTTGCCCATCCACTGTTTGCCTCCCCTTCTCTTTTTTTTTCCTTCTTTCCCCGATGTCATCTGTTTTATTTCTTAAATTCCACGTATGAGCATATAGTATTTGTCCTTGTCTGACCAGCTTATTTCTCTTAGCATAATACAGTCTAGCTTCATCCATGTCATTGCAAATGGCAAAATTTCATACTTTTTGATGGCTGACTAATATTCCACTATATGTATATTCTGTATACATACATATCATTTTTCTTTATGCATTCATTAGTTGATGGACATTTGGGCTCTTTCCATACTTTGGCTATTGCTGACAATGCTGCTATAAACATTGGGTGCAGTGCTCGCTTCGGCAGCACATATACTAAACATTGGGTGCATGTTCCCCTTGGAATCAGTATTTTTGTATCCTTTGGGTAAGTACCTATGAGTGAAATTGCTGGAACATAGGATAGTTCTATTTTTAACTTTTTGAGGAATCTCCATACTGTTTTCCAGAGTGGTTCCACTAATATGCATTTCCACCAACAGTGGAAGAAGGTTTCCCTTTCTCTGGGTCCTTGTCAATACCTGTTGTTTCCTGTGTTGTTAATTTTAGCCATTCTGACAGATGGAAACTCATCATAGTTTTGATTTGTATTTTTTTGATGATGAGTGACATTGAGCTGTCTTTTAGTTGTTAGTTGTTTGTCTGTTAGCTATTTGTATATCTTGTTTGGAAAAATGTCTCTTCATGTCTTCTGACCATTTAACTGGATTATTTGTTTTTTGGGTATTGAGTTTGATTAAGTTCTTTATAGCTTTTGGATACTAACTCTTTACCAGATATGTCATTTGCAAATATCTTCTCCCATGTGTAGGTTGTCTTTCAATTTTATTGTTTGTTTCCTTCACTGTGAGGAAATTTTTATCTTGACAAAGTCCCAGTAGTTCATTTTTGCTTTTGTTTCCCTTGCCTTTGGAAATATGTCGAGTAAGAAGTTGCTACAGATGATGTCAGGTTGCTGCTTGTGTTCTCACGAAGGATTTCTTTAGAATGGATTGCCTGCTTCATGTTGCAGAGTAGAGGGAACTATGGTGTAAGATGTAGAGTATGGACATATAATCTCACTCATATGTGGAATTTAAGAAACAAAATAGTCGAACATGGGGGGGGGGATAAAAGAGAGAAGCAAACCATAAACAGACTCTTAAATGTAAAGAACAAACTGAGGGTTGCTGGAGAGGAGGTGGGTGGGGGAGGGGAGGGGTTAAATGGGTGATGGGTATTAAGGAGGGCACTTATACCGATCCCTGGGTGTTGTACCTAAGCAATGAAGGAATTAGTGAATTCCTACACCCAAGCCTAATATTACAATGTATGTTAACTAACTGGAATTTAAATAAAAACTTGAGAGAAAAAATGAAGGGTATAGTCTAGCAATGGATATACTTCAGTTTTTTTTTTTAGGGGACTCTAGACTAGAAGAAGACTTAGAACAGAAGGTAGGAGTGATAAAGTGATGAAGGGGCTGGCCCCTAAACTCCATTTTGTTAAATAGACTTTGAAGGATTTAAAAATTTTTTTTCTATTTTTTTGCATATTAAGGTACCAATCTTTTGACACAGGGTTATTTGCGTCTGTATTTTGGATTTAAAAATTAGCTTTATGTTCAGATATTAAAGGGCAGTTTAATAAGGAGGCACCAAAGGACTGGGGGCAGAGGACTGTGATGCATTTGGGGGAACACCATAAAAGCTTTCTGGACCCTATAAGCATCTGACCTGGATTTTTGGATTGAATTTCCAAGTACTAATCTTAAAATGAGGATTATATATATATTTTTTCCTATTCATTTTGCCTAAGGCACTTGGCCTAAAGACCGTAATGAAGAACTACTGAAAGTAGCTGAATGAGAATGTAGGTCAGGTGCTTTGGGAGATTTCATATATATATACATCACATTATGTTTATATATGGAGAGAACACATATATGCATATTTATATACTTATATATATAAATATATCATACTTGATGTTATAGGTTAATTCTCTTTATATAGAGAGAGCTAACCATTGACTCTTGTGACGACATTAGACATAATTTAAACAAATAGTATTTCTAGGATTTGTGCTAATTGATGAAGGGAGTGGGGAGTAGGGAAGGAGAAAGAAGGAAATGAATAGCTGGTTAGTTTTACAGCAACTTACAGGTAAAAGCCACAGCTGAGCTCATTTGCATGGTCCTCTGCGCAGCCCCAAATCCATCCCAGCAAAACCAACCTCAGAGCAATGCAACCCAAACATCCAACGGCCTTCCTGATGTCACTGGATGCCACGTTTCCTGTCATCACATTCCACATTCTTTTCTGTTGCTAGGTACCCTGGGCACTCTTAATTTCCAGAGCTCCAGGTGCCGTTTTCTCCTTGGTCCTCAAACACAGAGTTCTTAGTTCCAGTGCTATGGTACCCAGGCTGAAACTTGAGAGAAGCACCAGCGTTCTGGGCGTGCGAACCTAAAGGCCATACCTACAGATCACAACACTGTACCCTTTGTATAGCAGCTCGCTACCCACACACCAGCAGCCACTTAGGATGGAGCAAATGATCTTGGGTAAGGAAGCAGATTTCCCCTTTGAAGCAATAAGCAGGTATGAGTTGGTTATCATAAACAGGAGTCTGAGATGGGTGGTTTCAAATTCTGAAAAAGTATCTCTAAGGAAGAGGAAATAAAAATCATTAACAGGGTTGCGAGAAACCAGACAATAAAAAACGGTTCATTTAGCTTCAGTTTAATGTCTGCTCACTCTTGATTTCTGTGTTTTTCTAATATAGACCTCAAAAACTCTGTTTTAAATTTTGATTTATAAAATAGTGGCATGTGACATTACTGGTTCTTTTACCAATTAAATGATAAAATGTGTGAATATATAAATTTCATACAAATGAGTAAATCATTCATTTGTTCTTGAGAAAACATACTGATTTACTCACGAATGAAATATGGAAAGCTGTAGAATTTAGTTACCTTGGTAACATCTGGAGTGAACTACTCTGTCTAAAAATACTTTCTCCTTTATTATTTATACTTTATACCAAAATTATAAATACATGACTTTTATTAAATATTCTCCTGATAGATCATAATGTTTATCTTATTTAAAATGTGAGTAAATGGTATGATAGTTACGAAATATGTATGACGATTTCAGGCTAAAGACACAGTGTACTATTTTAAAATTTTAGCTATGATAGACATTGGTTTTGTTTCATGCTAGCATAGATTTGTTTTGTTTTGTTTTTAAAAGATTATTTATTTATTTATTTGAGAGAGAGAGAGAGAGAATGAGCAAGAGAGCACAAACGGGGAGGAACGGAGGGAGAGGGAGAAGCAGGTTTCTTCTGTTTGAGCAGGGAGCCTGACAGAGACCTGGGGCCCCATCTCAGGACCCTGAGATCATGACCTGAGCCAAGGTAGATGCTTAACTGACTGAACCATGCAGGCACTCATAGATTAGGTTTTAAAATGTAATATACCTTCAGAGTTATTCACTCTTTCAACATATTGATAAAATTTTTTTACATAAAATGTTTAGCATTTTTTAAGGGATTCTAGTACACAAATGTTAAATCACACTTTTCTTCATGAATTTGATGATTGGCCTAGAATATGTCCATTGTGCTTCTCTTTGGATTTCTGTGTTAAGAAATAACTTAAATAATCAGAAATGACCTTGCATACTTTAGCATTGGATCTGACTTCACATAAAGGACATGCGCAATTTTCTGAATTACTTAGATATATTATTCCCTGAATTCTTTATTTCAAAAACCTTATATATTTCATGATTAAAAGAATGTTTTTGATTTCTCAGTAACTATGGGAAATGCCATGTCATATTCTTTATGACTGATTTTCTCTAAATTCTGTTTGTTTTCTTTCTACATGAAGTCTTTTGTTGAATGGGGATGAAAAGGAGTAATTTATGAATAGAATCTTGCCATTTGTGTTATGCCCCAATAATGGGTCCGTGATTAAAGGAGTGAAACTGATACAAAGCGAAAGTCAAGCAAAGCTTTATTTTGCTCCAAGCATCAAGAATCAAACTGACAGGCCAGGGCCAAGCCTCTTACAGAGAGGGCGACCCTTCTCTGTTTCCCAGATTAGCTTTTAAGGGCAAAGGCCATGCAGTCGGGCCTGGCCACTCACAGGTGGCCAATGAGATTGTAACACACACAGGAAACTCCACAGTGATACTAGGTGACCAATTGAATTACAGTTTATCCTAATAGGCATTTGAACCAGCCTATCACACCTTGGTTAGGATTGGCACCAAAAAGGCTCCCAAAGGGCAGGGCCCATACTCCTTGGTAGCTAGGAAGACAGTATGCAACCCCCACCACTGATCGGATGTCTCCACCTGTCTGACCCACCCTTGTATCTGTGCTTTGTTACCTGGAGCTGGTTTCCCAGGCTTGTTTTTAAGTAAATCCCCTGGGGTGAAGGGGAGACGGGACAGTTTAAGGGTTAAACGAGGTTTTTGTTTAACTTTAATGAAAGCCTCTTGCTTAAATAGGTCCTTACAATTTGAATACATTTTAACTTTTTCACAAAATAGTTTTAAAATATTAAATTTTTAAAATTTAAGTTTTTAAAGTATTATTTTACTGAAAATTAAGCTTGGTGTCCTTTGTTTTCATTTTCCCTTGGAGCTGGAGATCTGGGCTTCCTCTTGGACCCACGTCTGTCCTACTCTCAGTCTTACCCGTTCTTTTCTTATGATGATTCGATCCCTGCCTGTTCTACACTACTGCTGTTTTGATTCAGGCTTTCAACAATGCTGATTCAGATGACTTCTAGAGCTCTTAATGGTTTCCCATTTTGTCACCTTTATCCCATTCTCCTCATCAGTCAGAGTAATCTCTTTAAAAAAATTTTTTTTTTCACATCATTTCTAACAATAAAATTGATCCTATTCACGCTCAAGGTCCAAGCCAAGCTCTTCATCCTCTGCCTCCCTATCTAGGTTTCCCTTTCTGATTCTATTTACAGTCAGCACCCCAACCTTATTTCTCATCCACCCTGTGCTTCCCTTCCTCAGAGATGTTGCACCTGCTGATATCCAAGTGTGGAATGATCTCCCCCAGCTTCTTCACTGGTTAAGTCTTACTCATCTTTTGAAATTCGGCTCATATGCCACCTTCTTTAGGAAAACTTCTGTGATGCCTTTACCGACCTTGTTTTGGATCAAAGCCTTTTTTCCTCTGCATTTTAGTTGCACGTTTTATTTTTCCCCCATCTCTTTTAGTTATTTGTGAACTCGCTGAAGGCAGAGACTCTGTTGGCCAAATTATTTAACTGCCTTTTGGCCTAATGTTGGTATTCAATAAATGTTGAATAAATAAATGAACAGGTGAGTTATATCACTCCTTCAGAATTTAAATATTATTTTCGGCATTAAATATTTCATTGCATCCTATAAAAATAAAGCAAACTTGAGAATGTTCAGAATCAAATATTACTTGGGCACACTCATATTTGTATCACTTGAAGAGCCCTTAACTAAAGGAAACAACACCTTTGTCCTTCATAATCCTTTGAAATTAATATAAAGATGAAATTAAGAGAAGTAGGATTTTTGTTGCATGTAAATTTTGTTTCTTACTCTAATTGTTATTG
This sequence comes from Lontra canadensis, assembly GCF_010015895.1. Lineage (NCBI taxonomy): Eukaryota > Metazoa > Chordata > Mammalia > Carnivora > Mustelidae > Lontra > Lontra canadensis. The sequence goes on from NW_022631011.1 coordinate 12,406,111, forward strand.
ATGTGTATTTCTAAACAAGCTTATCATTTATTTTAAAGCCAGAAAATTTTGACTGATTTTGTTTCTTCCCTTTCTTCCCTGTTTAGCGTTTTATTTTTTATTCCTAGTTATTTTATTTTTTATTAGAAAATTATATATGTTGTAAATAATAAAGAGTATTTAAAAATACAGTGCCATTCCAGTTAAGAAGAAATTAATATCAATATTTTAGGCTACATTTTTTTACTCATCTTCCTCTATAAGGATATATGTTTTCTTTTCAGAAAATTGGTATCATTTGTCCATTTTTGAAGCTAGCTTTTTCCATTTAACACTTCACACTTCCCATTAATATTAATGGAAAAAGATTCCACATTTCCCATATTCTAATCATCCCAACATATATTAAGCCAGTTTTTTACTTTTGGTAATTTTTGTCACTTCTGAATATTTGCTATTGTAAACAACACTGGTATAAAAGCTTTTTTACCTGCACAGAAATGCATTCAATGATTATACTCCTTAAACTTAGAGGTCCCAGAAGTGTAATGACTAGAGCGGAAGGTGTGAGCACTTTTAATGTTTAGATGCATATTAAACACTCATAAAGCTTGAACCAACATACACCGCACTAGCAGAACAGACGTTACTTTTATCAGAGAATTTTCACCAAATCTGGATATTCTCACTAGAAAAACAAAAACTATCTACAAAATAATTAATGAGCTTCTCTTTGTTTCAATTTGCTTTTCTTCATGATTGCTTTTGAGATTGAACCGTTTTCCCTATTTTATCTTCTTATTATTTTACTTCACTTCTTTTGAATAAATGTGCCTACTAGATTACACATAACAATGGCTGCTTCACAAGTTTATTTGTAAAGATAAATTACACAGGATATGTAACGTTACCTCGATGCCAAGCACATAACAGGACCTCAGTGAATGTTGAAGTAGTAACTGAATGGCACATTAATTAAAATCGAACTATTCTTTCCAACAGATGATTCTGCTGCAGAGAGTTTTAATGGCAATGAGACTCTGGGGCACAGTTCAGTTGCTTCAGGGGGAACACACGGCAGGGAGATGGGTGACTCCAATGGTGATGGCAAAATTGGGCTGGAGCAGGAGGAACAGCCACTGAACTTGAGTGACAGCCCCCTCTCAGCACAGCTGACTTCGGAATACAGAATAGATGACCACAGCAGTAATGGAAAAAACAAATATAAGAACCTTCTAATCTCTGACCTCAAGATGGAGCGAGAGGCGAGAGAAAATGGAAGCAAGGTAAGGTCATGTTACAGTTTTCAGAATTTCTGAGTTTGTGATGAAGGTCATAAAGAAATACGTATTTATATGAAAGATGAAGCTTATTTTTGCTAAAAATATTTTAAACAAATCCCAATGATATGTTGCCAACTATAGATATCCTATGTCCAAATAAGCAATAATTTTCAGGAATAATAGTGAGCAAAATGGATAGTTTTTCCATTGTGTGTTGGTATGTGTGTTTTTTTTTAATTTAAATTAAATTAGCCAACATATCATTCATTTCGGATGTAGAGTTCAATAATTCATCAGTTGCATATAACATCCAGTGTTCATCACATCACATGTCCTCCTTAATTCCTATCACGTGTGTTTTTATACATGAAATCACTTGATATAATGTTTCTCCTTTATGTAATCTTCTTATGGCTGTGTCTCTGGGAGTTTGTTGAGCTCAGATGTCAAAGTTTAGCTCTCAGAACACAATTACGGACTCTAAAAAGATCACTCTCTAGTTTTTACTAGATTGGACAGGTGTACGTACAAATAAAGTTTCAATTAGACTCTCAAGTTTGCTTTAGAGACCCAGGGAGTTTGGTCAGTAATTTACTCCCCATACCTGGGAGAAATGTGTCGGTGTTCTAGATGAAGCATGTAGATTAAATAACTACTGCGACAAGTAATTTATCCCAAACTGTATTCTACAGAAGATAGAACCATGTTTCAGACATATCTATATTTCTAGATTCTTTATATTAGAATAAATTTCAATCCTTCCCATTCCCAATTGGTTCATTTTTTAAAATTTTTTGATCCTTCTCTTGAGATCTCTATCTTCACACCCATTTTCAGAAATACTGCCAATTCTTCTTTTGTTTTCATTTAAAGTCTAGTTAACATACAGTGTAATATAGTTCCGGGTATACTGTATAGTGATTCAATAGGTCCATGCAACACCTGGTGCTCATCACAAGTGCACTCCTTCATCACCATCATCTATGTAACCCATTCCCCACTCACCTCCCTTCTGGCAACCATCAGTTTGTCCCAACTGACTTACTAAAAAAACAAACAAACAAACAAACTTCACATTTCTATCAGTTTGAAGTAATGCATGCTGTGATTTTTGTTCCGTAATTTTTGAAGGTATACTTCTGAATACAGGAAGATTTATATGGAATATACATTTTGACTCCCTCCCCACCCCCACCCCCCCTTCTAAATTAGAATCAAAGAACTGATCTTTTGATAAAGCTCTTAAAGCAAAATGTCTTAATTTGAATTAATTTCTGAATTTGCTGAGGCACTGTACTTCCTAAATTGGCTCTATTTAAATCCTCTTGCCTGCCTGAGGGTATGTTGTTTTATCCTCTTTTAAGCAAGTCACTGACATCATCAGACACTTAAGCACTTCTGCCTGAGGGAAGCTGCTACAACTTTTGCTGGGGTAAATGCGCAAATATTCTCTCCAGTGGTTTAAAGCCAAATCACACAAGCACAAACAATTTGTATTCACTAACATGATCTGAATCGAGGTTACATTTTATGGAACAAAATAACTTTTTTTTTTTTAAAGATTTTATTTATTTATTTGGAACGAAATAACTTTTAAGTGCTCTGGCCATCCACATTGTCCGTCTGGTCTTTATAAACGTCTTTTTTATGCTACGTATCTGTTGAGTATTTTTCTAAAATTATGCACTGGTTTGCTCTTCTCTATCCCCGTATTCATTATAATGATAGGAGCTATGCTCGTTTGAAACACAGTGTTGCACAGAGTGAAGTTACTTTTCTGCTCTATTTAAGATGAAGTTGTAAAAAGTTCAGATTGGGCTGTATGTGAGGAATAAGATGAGAAATGAGCTTAGGGAAGAAACATACCCAAGGAACCAAACATTTAAAGGTTTGGTAAAGGAAGAATAGCTTCCAGAGCTGACTGGGGAGTAGCCAGAGACACGGAAGAAAGATCAGAAGGGTATAGTGTATGGAAGCTAAGTGTAGTCTACTTTTCACGAAAGAAAGTGGTCAGCTCTGAGGCACAGTGCTGATGTACCAAGTAAGATAAAGATAGGAAATAGTTGAGTCGGTGAGAATAGATTTAGAGCACTTTCGGAGCAGAATCCAGAGTGATTCTTTATTCCTTCCTTCAAGGATAATATAATAAAAGAATATATTGAATACCTGTCATATTTGCACTAATGAAGTAGCAGACACAACTCAAAGAGGAGTCTTTATTCATAAGAACTTCGATAAATCGTTTTGGTAAAAAGGGGGACATATACGTAGAAAACATTCTTAGTTATAAGTATAGGTAAATATCCATTCCTGTGTTAAAACATTGGGAGTTCAAAGTAAGAAAATACTATTTCTGTTGGAGTAATGAAGAGGGCTTCCTGGAGGAAGTGAGTCTTGAACATTGAAGGACATGTAAGATTACCATTTTTTCAGAAGGGGTCTCCTTTTGGATATTGTGAAGGGCCTGGAATACACAGGGAAGATGAGTTGGTCTCATAGGTTAGGGAAGCATTGTCTATTTGGAACTAGGTAGGACTTCATAACACGGTATTTGAGGAAGAACCCAATATTGTTATGCAATATAGAATATTTGCCACCCATTAATTTACTCACTAAATATTTACTTACAGACTCCTACATGAAGGCACTGTTATAGAAAGCAAAAACATGGAAAGAAGCAAACTGGGGGCCCTGCCCCTCAAAAGCTCAACAAGCAGGAAAGGCAAACTCATGATTATAATCTGATTCCATAAGTAAAATGATGGGCAAATGACAAGGTGAAATGAGAAAAGAAAGGTGGGGCACCTGTGGGTCTATAATGATACTTAAGGAAGACTTTATAGAGCGATTAATGCCAGCATGAATCTGAAGTATAAGTGGAGTTTATTCAGATGGAGGAGATTATTTATGGTAGAGCATGTGTGGAGCCATAGAGCCAGGAGAGAGCACACTGGGCATGGCAATTTGCAAGAAGCTTAGCATGGCCATAGCAGAGAATATGGTGGAGAAATGGAGTATAGAGAGTTTCCATCAGCAAAGACTTCGTGGGTCAGTTCAAGGACTTTGGATTGCATCCCATAGACAAGTTTACCATGATAAGGTTTTGGTCAGCTTGCAATTTTAGAAAGATTATTCTGGCTACATTGGAGCAGATAGATAGGAACTAGGGACAGATAAATAGGGACTAGGAAATAAAAAAAAGACATAAAACTGGTTAGACAGCTGTTGTGGCATTCCAGGAAGAAAATACTGCAGGAATACAAAAAAAAAAAAAATGAACCTATTACTTTTGTTCTTTTGATATTGTATTTGTGGAATAGATAGCTTGATAGATTTTATATAGCCAGACCCCAGGAATGTTTTTCACATACAGTACAGTACAAAAACCTCTTTATACATTCCCATTAGGATGTAAATTCTATAAGAATGATATCTACCTTGATTACTGAGGTATGTCTAGCACCTGGCTTAATATGGGTACATAGTAGGTTCTCCAATATTTCGAAATAAAATTTTAACACAAATGTGGGAAGTGAAGCAGAAAGCATTCTGGAATGACTCCAGCCTTAATGGCTAGAGTTTGACTCTAGGTTGACTAGGTGGATGATGACACCATTTTCCAAGATTCAGAATGAGAAATATTTGAAGAAGCAGTTTTTTGATACATAAGGTTTACCATGCTTGTGCGGTACTAATGAGATATGTTTCATAGGCATCAGGGATATATGTTTCAGCTCAGAATAAATATTCATACTGAAGAAAAAAACTTGTGAAAGGTTTAGACGTGCAGCTTACATCTGTTGTGGTTGTTAAGATCACTTCAGAAGGATCATAGACTGAGGAGACAAGAGTCAAAATATATCACTCTGTAGAAAAATATCGGCCCATCAAGAACGAGTGGCATAAAAGGAGTTTGCGGAAGAAAAAAAAAATGAAGGAGAAAGTTAAGGCAACTATAAGGAGATGTTTTAGAAGCCAAAGTGTGGGGCATTTCCAAACTGATGTGTAGTTAAATGGAGTAATTCTTAGGTGAAGTGACACAGGTCTAAACCCAGACAATGGTTAGGAGAGTTAATTCTGGGAGTTGGAATTAGAACACATGGCAGAAGAAGGAGCAAAATTAGTGGGGAAGTGGACTGGAGATAGGTATAGAGGCTAGATGGGGAAGCTGAATCATTTTAATTGTGAAGGAGACTGTGTCTGGAATTTTGTTTTAGGGATTCTTCTTGCAATGTAAATTTGTATGCAGAGAGCTCTGGGGTTTCCTGGCTTTGGATCAATTCTTGCTTACCCGAGGCTACCAGGTGAACTTCATACTAAAGGTTTAGCACTCGTCTGTTCAGTTAGCACTACCTTTTGTTGTCCTTAGAAATGTTCCAACACTTCCGTACACATTTATCAAGTGACACTACCGATTTCTTCTTCCAGTATTGTTCAGGCTAGCCCCTGTCATAACTTGGAGGAATATAAAAGCTTAATTATATAGTATCTTTGAAAAACTTAGATTTCTGTGAGTTTCATATCGACCTATTTCACGATTTTATTGTGAATAATATCAGACAAAATGATTATAAAGCATTTAAATCTGAACAGTGAATAGAAATGCTTAGAAAGAATAGCTGAGCTGGGCTATGCCATTTACGATTGCTTATTATCATGCAAATTCACTCACTAGACCGGTGAGTCATATTAGCCAATCTAAAGAATAAATAAATTGCATTGAAAGCGCTTAGGTGATATTTATTTTCTACTAGAAGATGGCCACATTTTTAGAGGACGACTATTAATATTAGAAATCAGAAGAAAGTAGAAATGTTAATTAAAAGCTTAGAAAAGGAGACTCCTGAGGAAGTGTTAAGGAACAAGTTATATAGGAAAAGAAGGGCTAAGAAGACACAAATTTGGATATAAGCATGTTTAAAATTATTAAGTAAGAATAAAAACAAAACTAAATCTAATAGAGGGAAATATGTAACTTAGAAACACTATCATTGATTTTTTCCTTTTTGGCTTTCTTTTTTTCTTTTAGTATTTGTGACCAGGCTGCATTATACTTAAATATGGTAAAATATTCTGAATCATTCTCCCAAAAGAATCATGTTTCAAGTAATAACTGTAGTAGGGGGGTGATTATTGTTTGAGGGTTAATGTATCACTGTGGTTATTGCATATTTGGTTTGGTTTTTGGCTCAGTTCCCCAGACTCTTCAGTCTTCACTTTATTAAAATAATGTTTCTCCCCAAAGTGGTCCTTGTGACATCTTGTCAATGAATCTTTCCTTTAAATTCTTACCAAAATGGGTATTAACATTCAAATTAAAGTTTATAAAATACTTACCATAATTACCATTAATAACTGCTATGCCATTTTATTTAGACATGATGAATGGAAGCAACATGATTTTTCTAAATATCTCTGTACTATTTAGGTGTAAGGAGATTGCCTTTTAAAACATGAGAGCCACATTTACTTTTGGAACCTTATTATCTTGGTCTTTGTTGTGTGGTTATTCTAGCTCATTCTTGTTTTAATTTGATGATTTTCAATATCTAGCTTCTTGGTGTTAAATAAAGATTTGGGCACCGATCTTCAGGGTAGAAACAACAGTATATATTCAACAAATATGCCTCATATGCTAGACACCATCCTGGGTATTAAAAAAAAAGTTTCATTAAGAACTCACATTTTGGCCAAAAAGATAGACACAAAGGTAAATAACCGTGTTATAATATGGAAATTAATTTGTATATGGGTGTGCCTTCTAACCATGTCCTGGAAAGTTCCCAAGTTAATTTTTCATGGTTAAGTAGGAGATAGCCACTTGGTGAAAGGAAGTAGGAAATTCTCTAAGAACACAACATTAAACTAAGGCCTAGAAATGCTGAGGATGGAAGTGGTGAGGGATAAGACTGGAGCAGTGGTTCAGGGTGTCAGACTAGGGTAGGCTCTGGATGCCCTTTTAAAGCTTTGTACTTGACTGTGTCGACAGGGAATTGCTTAGAATAAAGGATGGGAGAACAGCATGGTCAGATTGTGTTTCAGGGTAGGTCATTGTGGCATCTCTTTGTCACAAGATGGCTTTAAGTGGCATAAAAAAGGAGGAAGCTACTAACAGGATGAGGTCTTGCCTTAGTGAGGTGGTGGTAGGGATGGCAAGGAGAACAAAGAATTAAGGAATATTTAGAATGTTAAATGGACAGAATTGGGAGTATGATTAGGTAATGATGGAGGGTGTGAAAGAAACTTAGAGCCAGAAGATAAAAGATATATTAGTTCTGATACTAGGATGTTATGTCAACTCTAACAATGATGAACACTTCCTTGGGTAAGCTTTCATACTCACAACTCAAACCACCTCTACGTGGTGAGGAGAGCAAGTGTAATTAGCAGGCCTATTTAAACGTAAGTGCATAAAATCTAATGGATGCTAAGCTATTATCTAATATTAATTCTACACGAATTAAGTGATAGAGCCTGGCATTGAACGCAGGTCTTCTGATTTTGCAGCCCATGAGCTTTTCACCATACCCACATACTGGTTGATGTTGTGTAGGACTAGTTATCTCTGTGGACCATATGGGGACTATGATGAGCATACTCTCCAGAGAGGCAGAGATTTATAACAATTAGTGAATAGTTCCTTAATAAATGGCACATATTTGGAGTGGCATTTATTATATGTATATTTGTTTTGCCCTCCTATATGAATTATTGTACATAAAAATACTATATTAGTGCCTCTATTGGAAAACTAAGCATATATCCATTGTTACTTTTGTGCATAAATGTAAATAAATGGGTAGTTGAGTTAGAGTGGGTGCTTGAAAAGCCCCAAGGTAAATTTTAGCCTTGCATTTTGCTAACTACTAATTTAAAATGACCTCTTCATGTATTTTACATACATACATATATATTTACATATGTATTATATATAGATACATATAGAAAGAGTGCGTATGTGTTTTATATTTTATACTCATGAGTTACACGGACTTCAGTTCTGCTTATTATTGGATATATTTTTTTCCTTCTGTCCTTAGAAGATCTTTTTTTAATCAAAAGATATATAAGAAGGATATAGTATCATGTGATTTTTTTTGTAGTGTCTATAATATTTGCAACCTAAATTTAAATGTGTATTATGCTTAGGAAAAAAAATATGTGCCTTATTCAGGGACCATTAAATTAACTATTCTGTAGAATAATATAATTTTTATTTCAAAGATTTTATTTATTTGACAGAGATCACAAGTAGACAGAGAGGCAGGCAGAGAGAGATAGAGGAGGAAGCAGGCTCCCCGCCGAGCAGAGAGCCCGATGTGGGGCTCGATCCTAGGACCCTGGGATCATGACCTGAGCCGAAGGCAGAGGCTTTAACCTATTGAGCCACCCAGGTGCCCCAATAATATAATTTTAAAAACTACCTCATTTTCCAGATGAAGAAATTAAGACCCATTTAAGTGACTCCTAACACCCAGATCAGTGTCCTCCTGAATCATTATGCTGTCATGGTTACCACCTGCCTATGCTTATATTCTTGATATGTTATTATAGGAAGAGAAGGGGTAAAGTCAACATTTTTGAGTGCCTACTATGCATGATCTAGTCTATGTTTGCTCATTTCACATTTGTTATCTTGGGAGAATGGCAAAGACAAGGAGCTTCTAAAATTTATACCCTGAAATGTGCAAAGTGAAGTTGATTCTAATTCTCCATATGCAGCAAAATACACATTTTGAGTTCCCTTTTAAACATATGAGTTCAATCAGTTCAGTACAAAATCTCAACCGATCCTCTAGCCATCAATGCTATGCATTGATAGGTAATCTGGTTATATTTTTGGCCAAATACAAAATAAAGAAAATTGACTAATTATCTTTGTCTTTATTTGGATGGTTAATCAGAAGCTCAAAAAAAAAAAAGGGTTGTGTTTTGGATACTTTATGTAACTTTTGGGGGGGGCTTTGGGTGGGTTTTTTTGTTTTGTTTTGTCTGCATATGTGTATTTGTCTGTCTTATATTTGTATTCTGTCATTTGGGATAAGGTAAAATTTTAAAAATGTCATTTGATTTATGGGTATCTTGAGAATGGTAGAGGAACCCTAAGAGAGAGAACTATAATTAATATACCCAGAAATAATTCATACACATCTCAAAATAATTGGTATTACCAGGACTCACTGTGAAACACTCTGATATTGACCCAAGTTTGGGGAAAGAATAAAAGAAATAGCAGAGATCAAGAGTAATATATTCTAATTTATCTCAATGTAATAAATTTATATTGTTTTCATTAGCATTAAATATTTGATGAGTCTTAAAGTATATTCCTGAAAGCAATTATCTGTAACAATGTTATTAGTATGATTTTTAAAAAATTTTTGAATTGAAGATCTTGGGGTTATTTGGAATCAAGATAATAACATTGATGAGAGTTTAAAGAAAAAGATTAAGTAATAAAAAGTAATAAACTTTCATCCCAAGGAATAATAATAATAGGTAACATTATTGAGTTCTTACCATGTGTCAGGCTTTATTCTAAAAACTAACTCATGTAATCCGCACATAACCCAAGGCAATTAGGTTCTGTTATTATTCCCATTTTTACAGATGGGAAAACTGAGGCCCAATGACATTATAAATATGGTTACACTAAGAATTTCTAGAATTTTAATTTAAACCCCCAATCACTTGGCCCACCTTTCAGTGATACAATTTGAGTTGAGATCATGGAGCAGGATCTGAAAATGAGCAGCAAATTTAACTTGGTGCTGAGACCCGCCCAGTTGCCCTTTTACTGCCTGCTACTACCTGATGAGGAAGCCATACTGATCAACTCTGTGATTTGGAGCAAGTCTTTACCGTTTAAGCCTCGATATTTCATTAGTTACATGGGGATAATAATACTTAACCTGTAGGCAATTGTGACAATTAAATACAACTATATGCATTGTTTAAATAAGCACATAATAAATGGAATTGCTGTGGTGGTTATTACTGGCTCCAGAGCTTGGGGCTTGGCTAAATCTTGCAAAAATGTTCCTGACTCATAAATATTTATTTGGAAAATTGAATATCCATGTTTTATAGCCTACCAAGTACATACTGAGATTGGCAATCTGGAGAAACATTTTACTTTATTTTATCTTATCTAGTAAATACTATCTTTTCTTCCCTTATCCCTTCTTCCTTCCTTATTTCCTTTTAGTTACACCTACTTTCCAGGCATCTGAAATATATAACACATTCCCAGAGGTATTTTATAGGCATTTATTCTAGGACCTATTTCTGTGAATATATAACAGGCACTAATGGAAATAGATCCTAGGATATCTTGCAATTTCTGCTTGTGAAAAATCTTCCTGACCCTGTTGGAATCTGTCCAATTCAAATGCCACCTCCTTTATAGTATCTATCTTGATTACCTTAGCAGGGGGAGAAATTTCTTTTCTGAACTTCTAGGGAGAAAGATCCATGAAGAATAAGGACAAGGAGGCAGGATGGTAAATTGTATAGGTGGTGGATTGTATGGTTACGCCTTGAAGTGATTTACATGCATAAAACTTACTCCTTACAAAATGTTTGTTGAACAAAAATGATGTAGTGACGTGGGAATAAATTGTATTGATCTTATCCCACCCACTTTCTTATACCAGCAGTTTCCTCACATTGTCACCTGGCTTCCCTAAACTTCCTACTATGTAGCTGACTCTGACCTGAATCTGGAATATGAGTGTGTCCTATTCCAGGTCATATGTGTACAATCTTAATTCTCTGGGCCATCGATTCTCATTATATTTCACCATAAATAGTGGCTCAACTGAATATGACACCAAAAACAACAAAATCAAAAACCAACAAATGGGGTTACATCAAATTTAAAAGCTTCTACACAGCAAAAGAAACAATCAAAATGAATAGGCAACCTAGTGAATGGGAGAAAATTTTTGCAAACCATATATCAGATAAAGAGCTGGTTAATATCCAAAATATATAAAGAATGCATATCAACTCAGTAACAAAAAAAAAATCAGATTTAAAAAGAGGCAGAGGAACTAAATATACATTTTTCCAAAGAAGTCATCCAAATTGGCAAAAAGACATGGAAAGATGCTCAAGATCACTTATCATTAGGAAAACGAAAATCAAAACCACACTGAGATATCATCTCATACCTGTTAGAATGCCTATCATCAAGAAGACAAAAGAAAATAAGTATTGGAGAGGATGTAGATGAAAGGGAACCTTTGTAGAATGCTATAGGAATGTAAATTTCTTCAGCCACTATGGAAAACAACATGGGTTTTTTTCAAAAAGTTAAAAAATAGATCTACTGTATGATGCAGGAATTCCACTTCTAGATATATGTCTAGAAGGAATGACTACAGGATCTCAAAAAGATATAGATACATATACATCATATCTTCTATATCTTAATTATGTTTATATATATAAATATGTGTTATATAAATAAAATATATATATTATATATATATATAGCTACTATATATATAAATATGAAATTCAGCCATGAGAAAGAAGGACATATTGTTACTTGCAACAACATGGATGCTAAGTGAGATAAGGTAGAGAAAGACAGATACTATGGTATCACTTATATGTGAAATCTAGAAAAAAGAAAAGCCAAACTTGTAAAAACAGAGAATAAGACAGTGTTTACCAGTGGGTGGTGGGGGTGGGAAAACAGGACAGATGTTGTTTCAGGATACAAATTTGCGAGAAATAATAAATAAGTCTTGGAGATCTAATGCATAGTATAGTGAATATAGACAACAATATTGTATTATAAACTTGCTGGAGACTCGATCTTAATTATTGCTGTCACTAAAAAGAAATGATAATTATGTGGTGTTATAGAGGTGTTAATTATTGCCATAATGCCAATCATATAACTATATATGAATGTATCAAATTAACATGTTATACACCTTAAATTTACACAATGTTATATGTCAAATACATTTCAAAACTTAATCTTTTTAGAGTAGTTTCCCATCCACAGAACAATTAAGAGGAAGGTACAGAGACTTCCCATATTCCCCTTGCTCCCACACATGCATAGCCTCTCCCATTAACATCTCCTACTGGAGTTGTACATTTGTAGAAATTGATGGACCTGTACTGATACATCATAATCACCCGAAGTCCATAATTGACCTTAGTGTTCACTCTTGGTGTTGTACATTATATGGGTTTGGACGTATTATATGGGTTTCTATGTATTCCTCAGTTCTTGTATAGGCAAGGTACCATGCTAGAGATTGTGGGTGCTATCGAACTGCTTCTGAGTTACCACATAACAAAAACAAAAGGCAAAAATATATGAAAGTCAATCATTACATGCAAAAATGTTCTGTGAAAACACAAAGCAGACAATTGAAGAAGGGTTCATAGAGGAAAAACTGTGTGTATGAACTCAATAAGGATAGTTGTGATGAGAGAAGATTGAGGAGGCGAGAAGAGGAGAGTTAAGTCACAAAAGCGAGAAGGGACCAGAGTGATGTGGAAGCAAATAACCATGAGTTTGGATGGACTCAAGGGTGCCTAAAAACAAGTCAAGGGGCATGTTTTCCAGGGCCGATCCTAGTATGCTATTTGGTTTGTATCTCTGAGCATGGGGAACTGTGGAAAGATGTGAGCATGAGAATGACACAGTGAGCATGATCTTGGGCAGGAGGATGGATGACTTAGTACTTCACAGGATGGTTTGAGGATGCTAGAGATAGGAGGTACAGAGAACCTTTCCAGCGGAGGGGTACAAGAGCCCTTGCCGGGCAGGAACAGTGTCTGTTTGTTTTGAACTTATGGAGTTTCAGGTGCTAGAGGGTTGGTTGGGCATGGCTGATGACAGGTGGAAATGAGAGGCCAACAGAGAGCAGAAAGACTAGGAGGAAAGAAGTGTAGGGGTCACGTGTCGACAGGAAGCCAGAGAGGAAGTGGCCAGCCAACAAACCCAAGCCTTTCTGGGTGAAAGAAAACAGTGAGGAGGGATAGAGATGAAACTGACAGAGCCAGGAAACAGAGAACCTGGCAGGTGCAGGCCCAGAGTAAAAGGAATAGAGGCAACGGATCATTTGGATGGAGGACAAGGAAAAGTGAAGGGAACCCTTGACCTGTATGTCCCTGGAGACCATCCAGAAGGAAGTGAGAACAAAGGCAGGTCTCAAAGAACTGAAGCATGAGTCAACATACAGTTTCCTCAGAAAAAGGCAGTATAGTAAAAGGGTTTGATGGATTTGTATGCTCTTAAAAATTATATATGGTTAGAGTAATAATGTTATACAAATGAAATATAAGTTAAAATTAATATTTTAACACAATGTCTTAAAACTGACTTTTCAACTGAATTCAGCAAATACCTTTGGGCACCAATTACACAGTGAGCACTGGGAATGAAGAAACAGAAAAGACAGAGGCTGGTGCTCCAGGGGCATCAAGAAAAGAAGGCAGACAGTAAACATGTTACAATGTGACAGTCTGGTAAGTGCAGTCAATAAGGATAGTAAATAAGCCACATATGTAAGAGAATGACTCATTTTATTGAGAGGAATGCTGGGAATGAAGGTTTAGGAGAATAAGAAAAGATTTTTTTTTTTCCTGAAAATATCCCACCTTACATGGGTCTTAAAGGAAATATAGATCCCAGCCAGAAAATGAAGAAAGATGATTCAAATCTCTGGAATTGACTAAACTGTATGAGCTCAGACAAATTACTTCATCTCTCTTTAAATCAATTTACTTACCCGTGAAGTGAGGGATTAATTTTTATTGCTAAGGATTCTTCATTTAGTCATCAACATATATTTGCTATTTACTATGTGGCAAGCCCTGAGTAAAATGCTAGGCACTTGGTAAATGCAATAAGAAACAAATGAAAATAAAAAAGATGTAAAATGTTTAATGTGGACTCAGTACAAAATGAAAAGTATCTATCATTTTTTGACGAATGTAAATGAATGAAACAATGCAGTAAGTTAAGGAAATAAGCAGCCAGTCGTGCTGAAGAATAGGATGTGTGTGTAGTGTGTTTAGAATGATGGATACTGGGGTGTGCTCAGGACCAGAGGAGAGGCAGGAGTGAGGAGATGAGGCAGGAGCCAGATCCTGAAGTATCTCACAGGCACTGAAGGGATTGGACTTGATCTTGCAGGGCAAAGGGAACCAGAAAAGGATTTTTCAGCAGGGGGAAAATGCGATTCCACTTTTATTTTAGAAGACCAAATAGTATACTCTTCTAATTCACTAAGGTGTTTAATATGATCAAATTACTATATTTGCAAAATTGGTAAAGTAAACGTCATCTATTGACAAGAATGTACTGGGGACCTACTATTTGCCAGGTATCATGCTGGGCTCTGAGGAGGTGGGAATGAATAAAATGCAATCTGTTCTAAAAAACCCAGTCCATTGAGTGAGACAGTTCCATAAATAGATAATGGCCTATAATAAAACACATGCAATAATAAAAATATGCACTGGGCAGCATACTTGTATGAAAGTTTTGGAACACTGGAAAACGATAAAAGCCAAATGATAATCATTTACTTTAGGACTTGTTCACAAGCAGTTCACAGATTGGGTAGATTTCAAAAAATGCCAAGAGCAAAATGTAAAATAAAATTTCTGCACCTCCTGCAAAAATAATTATTCAGGGAACTCAGAATGAGTATGAATGAGTTTTCTTGGCACTCCTCTTTTTGAAAAATAGGGATAATGTTTATTCCCATAATATTTCACCCAGGTTTGATAAATATAATTAAAGGATATCTATATTAGGAAGGACTGATTCCAGGTTTCGACCTTAAATATAAAGCATGATCATTTTCAACATTAACTTTAGTAAAGTGGCAGTGACTTCTTAATGAAACTTTCATTAATCTATAATGTCCCGAAGTCACATAGTTTTTAATGGGTGAGAAAGTAAATTGGGATTTAATACTATTTAAATGTTTGTATTGGAAGTTCTTATTTAACACTTACATTGGAGCTTATATTTAATATTACGTATTTTATGCTGTTTTACATTTTACCCATCATTCAACATTTATTGAGCCCATCCTCTGAGCCAAGTATTGTGTTGGCAGCTGGAAGTACTAGTAAAGAAGACAGAGGTGGTCCCTGTTTCTCAGAGGCTGGTTGGGTCCTGCTAGGGGGATATGCTGAGGGAGAAGCACTAGGAAAGGCATTAATTGGGATCTGGGAAGTCAGGACCTCCTTTGCAGAAGAAATTACCTCTAAGTAGTAAGTAGGAGTTACACAAGAGAAAGGCCTTGTGTTCTGTGGTGAAAGACTGGTTACAGGCAGAGAAAAAACTTGGACAAAGACAGTGCATGGAAAGTTTGAGGAATTAAAAGAACTTCTGTATGGCAGGATTTTTTAGTCTGAGGGACCTAAGGTCAAAAATGAGTCTGGAAAAGTAAACAGAGCTACATCTCAAAAGTCTTTGTAAATTATGTTTATGAATTTGGACACTATCACTATCAAAGTCATTAATTGGGCCAAGATTTTTTGGATATCTTAGATTATTCAGTCTGAAACTGGATGAACCAAGGTAGAAGGAATCAAGATAATCTCAAATGCCTTTGAAATAATCTAAGCAAGTTATTTTGGTGACTTATTATCTAGCCTGGGGACCTAGGTAGATAATAGTGCCCATCACGGAAGTAGGTCTCAGTGTAGATGTCACTGTCCCCCACAAAGCTATTTGGACACCCATTTTGAGGATACTTGCCTCTCCTAGTCCATCATCCCATAGCATTCTCTGCTCCTCCTACTCCAGTACCTAAATATTATGTTTAAATGTCAGCATTAGTAATGCTTAACACTCCCTATGATGAAACCTGAGTTCTTCCCTTTTAGAAATACTATGTTTGGGGTGCTGGGTGAGTCAGTCTGTTAAGTGTCTGCCTTTGGCTCAGGTCATGATCCCAGGGTCCAGGGACTGAGTCCCACATCGGTTTCCTGCTCATCAGGGAGCTGACTTCTCCCTTTCCCCCCACCTGGTGCTCTTTCTCACTCTTTCTCTCTCAAAATAAATAAATTCTTTAGAAAAAAGATACCATATTTGAACATGTGCTTCCTTTAGCCAGAATATTTACTGTGTCCGCTTTCCTCATCCTACCATTTCCACCCTCCCACCCCCATTTTCCCTACACACACTTCTTTGACCTCGTGTGCCATCTCCCCTGATGATAAATGACTGCAACTACCTTCTTTTGTCTCTTAGAACTGGAAAATCATTCTATGTCATTTACATTAGATTCTGACTATATAGGTTTATATATGTTTCTCCTATGTTGGACCAAAGATGGAATATATATCAACCATCTCTGAGGCATTAGCATTTAGTGCAATTTCTAACAAGTATTTATTGAATCAGACAGGCTGGAAGATGGTACAGTATCTGTTGTTCTTAGCTAATGTTGTATGTATGAGAAGGAAAAAAAGGATGAGGGCAATTAAATAGTCTGAGATTCTCTGGTAGAAAGAATTTATAGTCTGAGATTAGAGAATTTAGGTATTGTCATCTGCAGTGCTAACGAAACTTAGATACACTAATTCTCTGAAGTATATTTTGGAAGAATTCAAGTTAAAAAAAGTTGTATTGAAGTGTACTCTACTACACTAAAAATAATTAAGCTTCCTGAACCATTTTCCTTATAATCATTAGGAATAACTGAATAAAAATAATTCTTATTTGTGCTGAGATTCCTGACCTACCTACATTCTTGTCCTAATTTACAAAATCTAAAAATGTATCTTTATCCTTAAAATTTAGTTTACTATTTTTTCAGTGAGGGCCTCCCATTTCAGAATACATTCAGCTGTATTTCAGCTACATTTTTCATTTCAGGTTTATAGTTCTTTACTTTTAGGAAATAAATTCAGTATCAAATCACATTCTCTCTCAAAGTCATTGTTGAATTTTAAGAACTTCTTTGTTATGATAGCATTGTCACTATTTCTGAGTAGAGAAAATAGAAATTAGCATTCTGTCATGTCTGCAGCAGAGTTTCCGGGCACTGAGAACAATATAGATATTATTTTCCCCCCAAAAAGGAGCACACAATGTCAAGTGCTCACACTGTCTTGAATTTTAACCCCTTGGGATTCCATGATTTGATTTGGACATCATGCCAGATCAGGAGTGTTCTGGGGACTTTCAGATTTTGATCCAATTATGGTAACAAATCTCTCCTTATTTTCTCTTATCAAGACAGAGACATACTGACATATTCAACAAAAGTTTTTTTCCAGAGATTAATGGAAAATAAAGAAATAGTAATGGGAAAAAAGGGCTAGTATAAAAACCAGTATCTTTAATGTCTTTACTCCATGGTAGCTGTAGTATAAATATCTATTGGGCAAGTATTATACTGTTTTGTTCATAGTTGAAGCCTAGTACCCAACACAGTATTGAGATCAAGGTAAAATATATTCTTTAAACAAATTCTGGAATTGAATTAATCTACAGTTATTGCCAAAGAGCTGGTTGCATTTTATAGGCACTTTTGCCTGGTCTTGGTCTTACAGCAATTGGCCAACTATTGAGCAGGTTGGCTGGAGGGGCCATATTATATTTTTAAAATTGTATTATTTGTGGACAGTCAAATTAAATACCAAATGCTTGATCGTGTCTCCAGAACGATTTATCTACCTAATTTCCACCTCATTTACATTTCTTGGCTGAGGCATGTTCCAGTTAATATCACAACTGAATGATCTTTATCCTAGAAATGGAAATCAGATTTCAATTCTTGTTTCAGTCACTTAGTAGTGACTGTGCTTGTTTGGAGATACATTTTGCTCTGGCTAAAAATGATTAATCGCAAGGTGTGTCCTGAACATGGGTTAGGAGAGCAGTGGCATCCAAATAAGAAAGGAAGAAGTAAACTTGTCTTTGTTTACAGGTGATGTGATTTTAGATATAGGAATGCTATATACTCCACCAAAAACTGTTAGAGGTAATCAGTGAATTCAACAACGATGAACACACCAAGTCTACGTAGAGAAATTATTGCATTTCTATATACCAACAACAAAAGAATTAAAAATAATAAACAATCTCATGTACAATAGCATCAAAAACAATAAGACACAAATATATTTAAATATCTTGGTAAAATATCTATACACTGAAAACTCTAAGACGATGAAAGAAATTAAAGAAGACACAAAATAGGTGGAACTATATTTGATGTTCACAGAAGAGAAAAATCAATATTGTTAAAGTGACCAAACCACCTAAAACCATGTATAGTTTCAGTGCAATCCCTATTAAAATCCCAATGTCATTTTTCATAGAAATAGAAAAAAACTATCTTAAAATGTGTATGGAATACCAAAGAATGAATAGCTAAAACAATCCTGAGAAAGAACAAAGCTGGAGGCATCATACTTCCTTATTTCAAACTATACTACAAAGTTATAATAAACAGTATGGCACTGGAATAAAAATAGGTCTAGATCAATAGAACAGAATCAAAAGGCCAAAAATAAACTCCATATATATGGTCAAGTAATATTTTATAAGAAATCTAGTACTCAATGGGAAAATGATAACCTCTTTAATAAATGATGCTGGGAAAACTGGACAACCACATGCAGAAGAATAAGATTGGATTCCTAAATTACACAACTCACAAAAATTAACTGCAGATGATTAAAGACTTAAATATAAGATCTGAAACTATAAAACTCCTAAATGAAAACATGGGGAAAAGCTACTTGACATTGGTCTTGGCAACAATTTTTTGGATATGACACAAAAAGCACAAGTAACAAAAACAAAAATCAATCTAAAATTATTCTTATAAACATATAAAGTATATAAACATATAAAATAGGAGAAACTATTTGCCAGTCATATATCTGATAGAGGTTTAATATCCAAAATATAGTTGAAACTCATACAAATCAATAGTAAAAAAAACAAAACAAAAAATGTGGCTAATAAATGAGCAGAAAAACTGAATAGACATTTTCCCAAAGAAAATATATATGAATGGCCAATGGATACATGAAAAGATGTTCAGCATCACTAATCATTAGGGAAATGCAAATCAAAACTACAATGAAATATTAACTCATATCTATTAGAATTGATATTATCAAAAGGACAAAAGATAACAAGTAAAGTAAAGATGTGGAGTAAAGGAAACACTTGTGCACTTTTGGTAGGACTGTAAATTGGTAAAACCATTATGGGAAACAGTATGGAAGTTTCTCAAATAGAACTATCATGTGATCCACTTCTAGATACATATTGAAAGGAAATAAAATCAGGATCTCGAAGAGATACACCTGCACTCCCATGTTCGTTCAGCATTATTCACAATAGCAAAGATAAGAAAAGAACTTAAGTGTCTGTCAACATATAAATGGACGAAGAAGGTGGTAGTGTGTATATAATTACATATATATAATTTACTCATGAGAAAGAAGGAAATCCTACCACTTGTAGGAAATGTATTTTGATTCACTTATGTGATTTTGATCACTTATGTGTGTAATCCAAAAAGCCAAACTCATAGAAACAGGGAGTAAAATGATAGTTAATAGGGGCTGGGGTTGAGGGAAATGGAGGGTTGTTGCTTAAAAAGAACAAACTTCCAGTTATAAGTTGAATAAGTTCTAGATAGCATGGTGATTATAGTTAATATTACTGTATTATATACTTGAAAGTTGCTGAAGAGTAGATCTTAAATGTTCTCATCACAAAGAAGAATGATGGAGATGTTAACTAACTCTACTGTGGCAATCATATTGCAGTATATAAGGGTAAGAAATCATAACTGTACATTTTAAACATATCAAATGTTATATGTCAATTGTGTCAATATAGCAAGGAAAAAAGAGAAGCCCCAACCCCTTTAACTATGACTCTATCTCACCATTCCTCTCAGCCCCCTCACCAACCACTAAACTACTTTTACAGCTCAGTCGATTTCCGTATTCTGTACTTTTCATATAAATAGAATTCAGACCAGGGTAATATTGGCCTCATAGAAAGAGTTGGGAAGTGAACCATATGAGCACAGGCTTTCCTTTATGGTAGTTTTGATTGCTAATTCAATATATTTACCTCTTATAGGTCTATTCAGATTGCTTATCTTTGAGACAAATTAAGTAGTTTGTGTATTTCTAGGAATTTGTCCATTTCACCTATGTAATTTGTAGGCATATAATTATTCAGAGTATTCATTTTAATCTTTTGTATGTCTATAAGGTCAGTAGTGGTGACCCCTGCTGCGTTTATGTCTATCATTTGAGTCTTCTCTCTGTTTTTCTTTATCAATCTAGGTAATGCTTTGTCAATTATGTTCTTTTTCAAAGAACCTTTTGGTTTCATTCATTTTGTCTATTGTTTGACTATTTTCTGTTTCATCAGTCTCCACTCTAATTTTTGTTATTCACTTTCTTTTCCTTGCATTAGGTTTTGTCTTTTTTTCCAGTTTCTTAAGGTGGAAGATTAGGTTATTGATTAGAGATTTTTGTTCTTTTTAAAAATGTAAGTGTTCACAGCTGTAAATTTCTTTCTAAACACTGTTGCTTTCGCTACATACCATAAGTTTGGGTATGTTGTATCTTCATTTTAATTCACCTAAAAATATTTTCTATTTTCCCATTGTTTGATTACTTCTTTTACCAGTTGGTTATTTTAGAAGCATATTGTTTAATTTCATATATTTGTGAGTTTGCCAAATTTCTTTCTTTTATTGATTTTTAATTTCATTCCATTAAGGTCAGAGAACACGCCTTTTTACTATTTCAGTCTTTTTGCATTTATGGATATTTGTTTTATGGACTAGTATATGGTCTGTTTTTGGAGAATGAGCCATGTGCACTTGAGAAGAATATATACTGCCATAGTTTGGTGAAATATTCTGTTGATCTCTATTAGAGCTAGTTGGCTTATAGTGTTGTTTAATTCTTCTATTGCCTTGTTGATCTTCCGCTTAGCTGTTCTATCGATTTTACTGGAAGTGAGGTATTGAAATCTCCAACTATTATCCAACTATTGTTATTGAATTGCCTTTATCTCCCTTCATTGTTGTCACTTTTTCCTTCATGTACATTGGTGCTCTATTAGGCTCACATATTTTATGATTGTTATATCTTCCTGATGGACTGACCCTTTTATCATTACAAAATGCCTCTCATTTACACTGGTAGCATTTTTTAAAATCTATTTTGTCTGTTGTTAGTATAATTACTCCAGCTTTTTTATGGTAGTTTTTTGCATGATATGTCATTTTCTATTTTTGCAATCTCTTTCTATCTTTGAATTTAAAATGTGTCTTTTTTAATAAAAATTAAAATGAAATGTGTGTCTTTTAAATAGCATATAGTTGTATCTTTTTTTTTTTGCTTTTATCCAGTGTGATAACCTGTCTTTTAATTGGGTTATTTAATGAATTCATATTTAATGTTGTTATTGATATTGTTGGATCTATATCTGCCATTTTGCTTTTTGTTTTCTACATGTCTCATGTCTTTTTTGTTCTGCTATTTCTTCTTTACTCTTTTCTTTTGCGTTGAATAAATATTTTTAATATAGCATTTTAACTTCCTTAATGATTTTTTTTAAATTATTTCCTTAGTGGTTGTTTCAGGTCCTATCATGTATCTTAAATTCCTGTGAGAAATAGAAATAGTACTTCTATATAGCTCTATTCTCTTTTCCTCTTTTTTATAATATTATTGTTACATTATATCTATAGATATTACAATACATTGTTGTAATTATTACTTTACATAATCTTATCCCTTTTAAAGAATATGAGAAAGGAAAGGAGAGCCAGTATATATAGTTTTTTCTATATTTATTTTATTTATCATTTCTGGCTCTCCTTTGTTCCTCTGGACTCAAGTCTGGTGTCAAGCCTGGTGTCATTTTCCTTAGCCTAGTAGAGCTTTGCTGCCATCCATCTCCTGTGTGCTATTACAGGTGTTCCCTCCTTCCTGAAAGATTGCATTAGACCACTTCCTTTTTATGGAAGATCTACATTGGTATCTGTTTCCACTAACTGAAAGAAATCTAAAAAGAATTTTCCCTTTTGTATAAAAATGTACAAAGTGAAAATAGCATTCAGCGTCTGTTTACAGCAAGCTGTGATAGAGGGAGCACAACCCTGAGTGGCAAGAGTACACTACCATTCTCCTTTCCTGGGACCTGTGCTCAGCATCTCAGCATCACACGATCAGAGCTTTGAGCTATGTCCATGAACATGTGTGCTTTATCTCAATGTAGTATTCATTTTGAGATAAATTATTTTTAATTCCTATGAGCTCTCATCTTTTATGTTAAGTGTGTATATATGACCAAGATGCAGTACAGATTGGGACAGGAGAGGTAGGTCAAAACTGAACTTCACAGAAAGTCAGCATTTCTCCTCATTACCTCCGTGAATCACATTTTGTAGAGAAAGAGCATTGCTTTTATCAGGAATATTTTGTATGGCTAATCATTTATGAAAAAAGGAAAACCAGAAAACTAAACAAATATGAGGTTAAGTGGAATTATTAAACTGTTAAATGAATTTTTAGGGCAATATTCTCAATTTATCATACATCATCCCAAATTTTGAACTACAGAAGAAAAATAGATACAGGGTTAAGACATTAAAAAGATATTTTGTTTAATTATAAGTAAGAAATTAAAATTGTGTAAATGCTAAGTATAATTTCCAGTTAAGTAGGTCCAAATGAAGAGAAAATAGATTTTCGTAGTAAAGTAACTATTCTCATGTCGATTTTAGAGGTTTTTCATTAACATTCTCCTATTAACATTTATAAAAGATTTATGCATGCACTGATGGGAGAATTAACCTCTGAATCTGCAATGTCAAGTGTTTTCCATAAAAAGCTTACAGATAACTGCCTGAAGAATTTGGCTGTTTACAATTAGAGATGACACTACTAACTTTAAGAAAATGATTTTATTGATTTTACTTGCAGATATATTAAGTAGCAAAAACCTAGAATTTAATTTTGTCTCAATTTATGTCTTCATAGATAACTGTCCATTATGATATAGAATTCAGTTTAGCTGGAGCAGTACTGTTGAGTAGAAATTTCTGTGATGACAGCAATGACCTGCACAGTAAAGTAGGGCAACCACTGGCCACATGTAGTTATTGAGCCTGGGAAATATGGCTAGTATGTCTGAAGAACTGGATTTTTAATTTTAGTTAATTTAAAATTAAGTTGACTCATGTGGCTAAAAGCTATTGTATTAAACATCACAGAGCTAAAATCATTAGTTAACGGTAATTCTGCTCTATTGATTCACTTATCCTGTCCCTATTTACCTTGCTCCCTCCCCGACATACAGACTAACATTGACTGCCACCCACAAGTGTTAAAAAAAAAAAAAAGCTATGTTATTATTTTAATTTAAAATAATATTCTAGAGAAGCCAAGTACATAAGATCATTTAATGGCTGGCAAACAGTGGTTATTAAAGAATAGTGATAGGTGCACTAAATTATTTGTTATTTTCATCATTATCTTTTAATATTTTTTAAAATATTTAATTTATTTATTTGACAGAAAGATTAGAAGTAAGCAGAGAGGCAGGCAGAAAGAGTGGGGGAAGCAGGCTCCCCACTGAGCAGAGAGCCTAATGCAGGGCTCAATCCCAGGACCCTGAGACCATGACCTGAGCAAAAAGCAGAGGCTTAACCCACTGAGCCACCCAGGGACCCCTCACCATTATCTTTTTGAGCAAAGTGAAATTTGAAATGAAAATATGCATTAACTTATAAATCAAGTTTTCCTCAGGTGGGTTTTAACATGAAAGTTCCAAAAATGTGGAGCAATATAAAGTAATAAGATCACACATTTTTTCTAAATAAACAGGTGAAAAAGTTTTGTTCATATGAAAATTGTCAGAAGTAGTTGTTAAATAATCATTTTCTTTCACACTGTATAGGTCATGGAGACTCACAGATGAAATAGATTTTCCTCAGAAGGTACTTCATGTAGAAGGAAGGAAGAAAAGTAGAGATTATTAAGAGAAAATGGGTTAAGGTTTGTGATGTGAAATACACACACAAAAAAGATGCCTAACCTGTCTGAAAGGGCAGATAGGGATCAGTTAAGACTTCCTTGTGGAGAATCTTGAAAGTTGAATAGGAGTTTACCAGTTGACAAAGCTGAGGGAGTAGTGTGTATGAAGAAGGGAAAATCAAGAGGACATGATAGGAACAGGGTAATACAACCATGCCAGCACAGCTGGACCACAGGCTTCTTAGACCAAGTTGGGGGAAGGTGAGTATAGAGGCAAAAAATGAGGCTTGACAGGAGGGAGGGTTCATCATTGGAGGGCTATTGAACTTTAACGTGAAGGTAGTGAGTAACTGTAGGATTCAAAACAGGGGTATCTGTTTTATACTATGACATGTAGTCATAGACTTGCAGATGTATGGAAACTGGCTTGAAGTTGAACAAAACTAGGGAAGGCAGTGAGATCAGTGAAAAGATTGAGAAGTCCATGAGAAAACCTGAACAAGGATAAGAGGAAGATGGATGCAGGGGAATTAAGTTCTCTTTGTAGATAGGGAGGCAGGGTGTTGAAGGGTTTTAACTGTTGAAGGGGAATGAAAGTAGGTAGTAGGCTTGGGAACTTAAAGAGACAGGGAGGTTTTGACTCGAATGATATAGGAACTGGAACAGATACACAGATACAGGCATATCAGATCAACATGAGACCTCGGTAGGGTTGGCAACCACAATATTGAGAGACACCATCTCTCACAGTTGTGTAGCTTTTCTAGATTGTGTGGCAGGCTTAATTAGTGATGTAAGGTAGGTGTTTTCTCTAATGAATTCAGCTAAAGATCAAGGGATAAATTAGTTGTGGACATGGGTAAAGGGATACTTAATGTTATGATAATCTTTTTAGGTTGAATGAGAAGATAATGAAAATAGGCAGGGATTGATAAATTGGGAGAAATTTTCATTAAAGAATTGGAAAACTTCATGAAGACAGCAACAAGACAGTGGGTGGGAGATAGTGACAAAGTTGTGAAGATAGTAAGTTATAAGCAGGGAATTAAAATTGAAGCTTTGTATTCTGCAAGAACAATCATTTCTTGTGATAATGAGGCCTAGACTATGATCTTATTTGTATGTGCCTGAAATGGCATGTCATTTGAAATGAAATGAATGTCATTTGAGTTGAGGAGTACACAGTGTTATGAGGCTGGGATGATGAATACATCATCTTTAAGGACATTGAAGTCATTCAGGAAAATGGTGTCATTTGGTGTAGAAAGGAAGACTGTGGGCCAGATGATAAATAAGTCTTTAAATACAGGGAACTGAACTATAAGTAAAATAACAAATGAAGAGGCATCAGAGGTTATAAAACTGGACAAGACAGACTTCAAAGAAAGTTGTTTTTACATAATGGTAGAAAACTAAATGTTAGGAAAGGGCAATGTGGATTTAGGCATATAACAACCTGTTCTGTGTCTCCCTAGGTGATGGTCAGTCATATGCCCCCAGAGGAGGCAAAGGAGAGGCTCAAAAGACCAAAGTGTATTATACTCACAAGTCCTAGGAACTGGAGACTTGTGTCCCCAGATAGGGCCACATGAGGAAGCATCAGTGTTGGTCAGGAAGAGGAAGGGGCAACAACGAGGGGCCTACTCCATGGCCTTAATTGGAGTTTCTGTAAGAAAAACAAGGCAGGGCAGAGTAGACAATTTAGGATTGGTTAATTTGAGTAATTTCAGCAGACCGCAAGCTGTCCTAGCAGTCCTTAGTTGCCTGGTACCTGGCTCTGAGATGACTAAGGCAGAATAATATTGCCTCCTGGAGAACATGAGCCAGATAGAGGAGCTATGGCTCCGGGTGGTCTAGTTTGCTGATTAAAGGCATGATTCAGACTAAGCTCCATGCTGTCACTAAGAATTGACTAGACTGGGAAGCAGCAGTTTCTTCCCTACTCAGACAAAGTAATGGTCTCAGCAATGGGTATATTTAACATAGGCAAAGGAAGGGAGGAAGCATGTTCTCTTCTGCTAAAGTTAAAGTGACAGGGTGTGCTTGCCATGATATGGGCAGTTTCAGAGATGGGGGAGAGTAAACTATGTGAAAGGTGCATAGTATGGTAGGATGTTCAAGAGAATGAATGAAATTTTTATTTCTGCTATGACCAAGAGTGATTAGAGGGGCGCCTGGGTGGCTCAGTGGGTTAAGCCTCTGCCTTCAGCTCAGGTCATGATCTCAGGGTCTGGGATCAAGCCTGGCATCGGGCTCCCTGCTCAGCTGGGAGCCTGCTTTCTCCTCTCTCTCTGCCTATCTCTCCACTTACTTGTGATCTCTCTCTGTCAAATAAATAAATAAAATCTAAAAAAAAAGAAGAGTGATTAGAAGTAAAACATGAAAAATTAGCTGGCTTCTATTTTACAAAAGAAATTATTTTATAAATTTGTTTTGATGTTAGTATACCATTAACTTCAGTGTCCCATTACTATTACAATACCTTATTTGATTTTTTTTAAGATTCTTATCAATGTCTGAAATTACTCTGGTAAATTGTCTCCTGATTATATTCCTTCCCTAGTTGTAGATTCCCTCCCTAGAAGAGTAGGATCTTGTGTTTTATCTTGTTACTACATCTCTAGTCCTCAGAACAATACCTGGTATATAATAAGTGCTTAATAAATATTTGTTAAGTAAAATAATTAACTCAGTTACATTCTGCTATGTTGCTATAAGTGGGAGAAAAAAGGCTAAAAATATTATACCTAACTTTTTAGACATTGTGATATATCATACATCAAAATTATGCCACAGCCATAGTGGGATGTCAATATAGAAGTATCCCTAACATAGTTATTTTTATTTTGTCAAACACTTGTATAGTGTTTCTATAGATCAGAAATTGTTAAAATTACTTTTACTAATATTAATTCATTAATTATTATTAACAAATTGTTGTACTACCTTAATGGTTTCCTAAGGAATTTGCTTTGTGTTTTATAAATGTTTGACTATAACAACTGAAATATACTGAGCATAAGAATGTCATTTACCCCCCCTCCAAAAAAAAAGAATGTCATTTACCATCTGTGTCTGTACAGAAAATAAACGTTATAATAAAGTTAGGTGAATATCCTTCGCAGCTCTTCGCTGAGCTTGGTACTGTTCATGAAAACACATTATTTTTGTCTAATGCCATACAATAACCATTTAAAGTCCTATTAATAGATCCTGTATTAAAAGTCATTTATCTATTGATTCAGCATCTAGCAAAATATCTCCATTGTGTTGCTTAAAGATATTGTGTGTTATGGATTTCTATTATTTCTCCTACCCAGCTGGTTCATAATTATTAACAGATGCTATCATTCATCTCACTAAGATGCAGTGGTGAATTACAGATAATCCCTTTACACTAATCAGTCTGTATTTTAGGCTTTGATTCAGGATGACATTTGCCATTGATTTTATACCTCTATTTCAAATAAGTCTGATGGAATTTTCAAATTGTACTTGGTGCCATTATCCACAGAAAGGGAAGATGGTATATATAGTATAGGGGTTTTCAAAGTACTTTTCATTCTTTAGCCTTTGACAGAATTCCAATGAATAATAAATAAATAAAATAAATTCCTCAGGGGAGCCCGTAGCCTGGGACTGGCTGGAACATTTTGAAGGCCAACCCTCTGGTTGTCACTCATGCTTCCAGCCATGCTGGCCAACAGAAATGAAATGAGGACCGCATATCTCATTTTAAATTTTCCAGTGGTTACACTTTAAAAAGTTAACAGAATAAAGAGTCCAGAAATGGACCCATACATATACAGTCAATTAATTTTTGGCAAGGCAATGCAATAGATAAGGGTAAGTCTTTTGAACTAATGATCTTGGTACAATTGGCCTCCCATAAGCAAAAAAGAAAAATAAAATGAACCACAACTTCAATGTCATGTCCAAGGGAAATGTATGTACCATTGGTATAGGTGTTTTCTTTTCTTTTCCCATAGGTTGCATGTGTAGCTACCTTAGTTGGAAATAAGTATGTAAATCTGAATAATCAATCGTACTCTTTGGCTGGGTCATAAGCTACATCAGCTATACTGGTGGTTCCTCATGGCCTGAAATCTGTGGTTATCTTTGGGTGGATGCTTCTTATTTTTCAGTGCTCCACAGTGAATGTGATGCCCATGATCACAATGACCATGAAAGAAGACTTCCTCCTACCAGTTCCCAGTAGCACCTATTTTGACTTTTCTTAAGTGAACAGGGCTTCCCTGCATGGGACATTTCCTGGGAGGAATTATCTTTCCTTAAAGAAATGATCAAGATTCAAGTACATTCTTATGCTTAAGCATTTCATATTTCTGGCATCCTCTGAAACTTTTCACTTCTATCTAATTTCTTGGGTGCTTCATAAGAAGAGAGAATTCTAAAGGAGGAGAGGAGACAGGTCTAGTGATAGCCTGTGTAGTATAGGGAAGGTGGGAAGAATAATATTGATAGTATCCATTTTACTTCTCTAGATAAGGTTTTATTTTCCTTAGAAATATAAGGTGAATCATCCCATGCTCCATGATCATCTCCTTTCAAGTCCACCTTATGGTCAACATGAAAATTTTATATTTCATTAACAACATTTGGACCTTATTTTTTGATCTGGAAACCTAAGTCTTGATACTTAAGTGAGCATTGTATTGCCTGTCCTCCTCCAAGAAAGGGCAAGAAAATAAGTTTTTTCTTGTTTCTTGAGAGAGTGGGAAAAGCACTGTAGCTGCACTCTGATTTATTGATAAAAGCAGAAATATTCTGGCTTTAGTATGCCTTAGGGCATTAGGGCAGTTCCAAGTCTTTCCAACTCAGCCTGTTCATTTTTGCCCACACGTTACATACCCTTTCCTTGAGGTGGCCCCTAGTGCACAGATGGCTGGAGATCTTTAGTGTGTAACCTGAAAACTTGGTATAATCATCTGTTAGGTCAAGGGTTTTATTGTCCATTCTTTCAGATTTTTACATAGATGATTATGTAATTTACAAACAATGGCAGTTTTATATCTTCCTTCCCAGTGTGTACAGTTTTGTTTGCTTTCTTTTGCCTTATTGCATTAGCAAGTATTTCTAATAGAATATTGAAAAGGAGTGGTGAAAGGGGACATTCTTGCCTTGTAACTGATCTTAGTGGAAAACTTCCAAGTTTCTCATGATCAGGTAAGATGTCAGCTGTAGGTTTTTGTAGATTGTCTTATCAAGTTGAGAAAGTTTCCCTCTATTCCTGTAGTTTACAGAGAACTTATCTTGAATATTCAGTGTTGATTTTGTCAAATGTTTTTTCTTGATTGATATGATTGGTGATTTTTTTTTATTCTACTGATGTGGTAGATTACATTAATTGATATTTGAATATTGAACCCACTTTGCAACCTGGGTAACTCTCGCTTTGGTTTGGTGTGTCATTTCTTTATACTTTAAAAAACATTATTTATTTATTTGAGAGAAAGAGAGAGAGGAGCATGAACTGGGGTGGAGAGGGTGGTAGGGCCAGAAAGAGAGAGAGAGAGAAAGTCCTCAAACCAACTCCCTGCTGAACGCAAAGCCTAATGTGGGGCTTGATCCAGGACCCTGAGACCCTGACCTGAGCCGAAACCAAGGTTTAGATACTTAACTGACTGAAACACCCTGGTGCCCCTTATAATTTTTTGAAGTAAATTTACTAATATTTTGTTGAGAATTTTTTTTCACCATGTTCATAAAAGATACTGGTTTATAGTTTTACTGCTTTTGGTTTTGATATTTGCATAATGTGGACCTCATAGAATGAGTTAGGGAATATTTTCTCTCTGCCTCTATTCTGTGAAAATGAGTGTAGAGAATTTTTTTAAAATTTTTATTTATTTATTTGTCAGAGAGAGAGAGAGCATCAGGCAGAGGGAAAAGCAGGGAGCCCAATGCAGGACTTGATTGTAAGACACTGGGATCATGGCCTGGGCTGAAGGCAGATGCTTAACCAACTGAGCCACACAGGGACCCAAAAATGTAGAGAATTGATTAAATTTCTTCCTTAATGGTTTAGCAGAATTTACCAGCGAACATATCTGGACATCATTTCTTCTTCTGTGAGTTTTTCCACTGTTTTTTAAGGAATTGGTCCATCTTATCTATGTTTTTGAATTTGTGGGCACAGAGTTGTTCATAGTATCCCTTTATTATCCTTTTGGGGGCTTGAATTCATGACCCTGAGATCAACACCTGAGCTGAGATTAAGAGTTGGATGCTTAACTGACTAAGCCACCCATACCCACTCTTTATTATCCTTTTAATGTCCATTAGATCTGTAGCAATGTCCTGTCCTTCATGTCTGATATTAATAACTAGTGTCCTCTCTTTTTTTTTTTTTAGCTTGGCTCGAGGCTTGTTGATTTTATTGATCTTTTCAAAGAGTCATCTTTTGGTTTTGTTGATTTTCTGTATTGTTTTCCTGTTTTCAGTTTTGTTGCTTTCTGCTCTAATTTTCATTATTTCTTTTCTTCTGGTGACTTTGTATTTAATATGCATTTCTTTTTCTAGTTTCTAAGGTGGAAACATAATTATTAATTTTAGATCTTTTGTCTTTTCTTATATATATGTTCAATGCTATAACATTCCTTCTAAGTACTGCTTTAACTTCATCTGACAGATGTTAGTAAGTTGTTTTCATCTGCAAAATATATATTTTTAAAGATTTTATTTATTTATTTGAGAGACAGAGATCACAAGTAGGCAGAGAGGCAGGCAGAGAGAGAGGAGGAAGCAGGCTCCCTGCTGAGCAGAGAGCCCAGTGTGGCGCTCGATCCCAGGACTCTGGGATCATGACCCGAGCCGAAGGCAGAGGCTTTAACCCACTGAGCCACCCAGGCGCCCCTCATCTGCAAAATATTTTAAAAAGTTTTCTTGGGATATCTTTTTTGACTCATCTGTTATTTATATGTGTGTTGTTTGCCATGTTTGGGGGAATTTTCTAGTTAGCTTATGTTATTGATTTCCAGTTGAATTACATTGTTGTTGGAAAACAGATATTGTATGATTTCTATTATTTTAAATATGTTTAGGTATGTCTAATGGCCCAGAATGTGAATATTCCATGTGAGCTTGAGAAAAATGTGTATTCTGCTATTGTTATATGACGTAGTCTGTGGATGTCAATTACATCCATTTGATTGATTGTGGTGTTTCTGCCTGTTGAATCTGCTTCTGAGAGAGGGGTGTGGAAACATCCAATTATGATAGTGGATTCTTCTATTTTTCTTTGCAATTCTCTCAGTTTTTGCTTCATGTAGATCAACTGTTAAGTGCATACATATTAAGAATTGTTATGTCTTCTTGGGGAACTGACCTCTTATCATTATGTAATATCCTTCTTTATACTTGATTACTCTCCTTACTTTGAAGTCTGCTTTATCTAAAAATAATATAGCTATTTTCTTTTGATTACTGCTATTTTTTTCTCCATCCATTTACTTTTAATTTCTGTGTCTTTATATTTAAAGTGGGTTTCTGGTAAATAAGACATTAGTTAGGTTATATTTTTCTTATCTTTTGACAGTCTATGTCTTTTAATCAGTACATTTAGACCACATTCAATAAGATTATTGATCTAGCTGGATGAGAGTCTACCATGTTTTATTGCTGTACTATTATTGTCCTTGTTCTTTGTTTCTGTTTTCTGTCTTCCATTCTTTTCTACCTTTTGTGGTTTTAACTGAACATTTTATATGATTCTGTTTTCTATCTTAGTATATCAATTATACTTTTTTAAAAACTTTTTTCAGTACTTGCCTTAGAGTTTGCAATATACATTACAACTAATTCAAGTCCACTTTTAAATAACACTATACCATTTCACAAGTAGTGTGAATACCTTATAATAACAAAATATCCTAATTCCTTCCTCCCACCCTTTTATTATTTTATTATTTCTGTCAAATATATATATATATCTATCTATATATATATATCTGTCAAATATATGTCAAATATTTCATTTATTTGTATTATTACTGTCATATATATATATTATACATATATATGTAATATATGTATGTATATTATACATGTATATACATGTATATATATATATATGTAATACATGTATATATAATATATATATATATATATATATATCAATATATATATATATCATTCCAATATCCCTGTCATGTCTGATGCTGCTCTTGTTAGGGTCCATGATCAAAGGAGCAAGACTGATAAAAATCTTAGGTCAAGCAAAGCTTTATTTCACGCAAAGCATCAAGAATCAAACCGACCGGTTGGGCTATCCCTTAACAGAGAGAGTGACCACTCCCAGCCTCACAGACTAACTTTTATAGAACAAAGGCCATGTGGTTGAGCCTGGCCACACACAGGTGGCCAATGAGATTGTAACACACAGAGAAAGTTGCATAGTCATGCTAGGTCACACACGGGTGGCCAATTGAATTACAGTTCACCCTAAGATAGCTATTTGAACTAGCCTGTCACTTTGATCAGAATTGGCGCCCAAAAGGCGCCCAAAAGGTGGGGTCCACGTTCTTTAGGGAGGTGGTGATTGGATGTCTCCACCTGACCTGACCCGCCCTTGCATTTGGGCTCTGTTATCAAGGACTGGTCGACCTATTTTACTGGTTTCCTGGACTTGCTTCTAAGTAAGTTCCTCTTGGGGGGTGGGGGGCAGGGTCAGTTTAAGTTTTACTGCATGAACAACAAAATCACTGTTTAACCGAGATGAAATTGCTCTGACTAAGTGGGCCCTTACACTCTGTATCTTCAAATTGTATTTTTGGCTTTTTGGTATGAGCTATAATTTTTTCTCAGTAGCTGTATCCGGTGTACTTGGTAAAAGGCACTGCTGTAAACAGGCCTGTAGTGATGTGTTGGGAGATGGGGAGATAAAAAAATGAGGAGATGAGGAGATAAAAAAAAATGTCAGTATTTTTTTTAAATTTTTTATAAACATATATTTTTATCCCCAGGGGTACAGGTCTGTGAATCGCCAGGTTTACACACTTCACAGCACTCACCCCAGCACATACCCTCCCCAATGTCCATAACCCCACCCCCCTCTCCCAACCCCCCTCCCACCAGTAACCCTCAGTTTGTTTTGTGAGATTAAGAGTCACTTATGTTCAGTATTTTTTAAAAATATTTTATTTATTTATTTGACAGAGAGAGACAGAGAGGGAAAACAAGCAGGGGGGAGTGGGAAAGGGAGAAGGAGGGAACCCAATGCAGGGCTTGATCCTAGGACCCAGGGATCATGACCTGAGCCAAAGGCAGACGCTTAATGACCAAGCCACCTAGGCACCCCAAAATGGTCAGTATTCTTACATAGTTCATGACTCATAAAATACTCTGTAAACTAGAAACTTTAGGGGGGAAAGCATTAACTATTTCAGAGCAATGAGTTGTATTTTAGTGATCAACTGCCCTAGGACAAAAACTTTACCAAGAGTTTCCTTTTGAATTTCTCTTTTATAACAGGGAGAGTCAAAGAGGAGAAATTTGGGCCCTTCATTTAAACCTATAAGGAACACATCTAAGTAATAAAAATAATAAATACAGTTGGTGGTTAATTCTGCATTTGAAACAATTTTACTTTTAAAAATAGTTGTTTTCAGGGGTGCTCGGGTGGCTCAGCTCGGTTGGGCATTAGATTCTTGATTTCTCTTCAGGTCACAAGATGGAGCCCGGTATGGGGCCCTGTGCTGGGCAGGGAGCCTGCTTGAGATTCACTTTTCTTCTCCCTGTCTCCCTCCTCCTCTGCCCCTCCTTTCACCCCCTCTCACCCTCTCTGGCTAGTGCACATTTTTTTTTCTCTCTCTTACTAAACTTTTATAAAAAATTAAGTTCATGACTTAGTTCTTTATTTAGCAGAATATTGTTTGGACCACCCTGTTTCATATAAATTGACGCTATTGCGTTTTACATAGATTGTATTATTTGGTCTTATCCTGAAGTTATTGGAAGAATATTAATAGACTTTTAATCAGTATATCAAATAGCTACAATTACTAATATTAACAAATATCTCTTCTAGACTGATAAATATAAGGGAATATAGCATAGTTTATGCTATAAAGTACTTACAGTACAACATAAGTAGAAAGATGTTTATATCAAGCACACCTGTTTTTCTTAATTGGTTTCTTTCATTTTGGCTTAAGAATAATGCAGTAAAAAGAGGTTGATTTGATCAAAGGTTGATAATCAGTTTCAGAGGTTATTTACTGACATACCTATATCCCAATTTCTTTATCTGTAAAATCCAAGTGGGTATAACTTTAGGTTGTTTGCTGCATCACTGTAGACTTGAGCAGATAATCAATTAAGAGAGATTAAGGAACCAAGAACATCATTTAAAATCTTTCCATATATTTCATACCTTCCCCAGCATACACCAAAGATGGATTATGGTTAGAATTCTACTTAAAATGTATTGAATGTACAGCCTTTGCTGCAAAACTAAAATGGTTGATTGCATTTTATTTCACTCAATATTGTGTTATTCAGTGTGTTTCTCTATAATAAAATAGGAAGACTAGGACATGAGGGTTTTAAAATATTGGTTTGGAGGAAAACAAAGTGTCTAAAAGGAGATTTTTGAGGATTGGGCATAACTGAGTAGTAAACCATTCAGAAACTATAGTGATGGCCATGAAAGTTTTTTCCTCAATAAAGGACATTTTTATAGCATTTTAAAATACAAAAAGAAAATACTACAACTAAAGTAATCAAATGTTGGAAGGTACGATATTTAGGCACTCATAATTAAGTGCCTGTGAAGGTTTTATTCTCCCCATCTGTCAGAGGGTTCGTGCTGTCTCAGTAAACACTTTCAAATGCCCGAATTTCCCAGCTGTCAAAAACAGCTCTCAGAATGATCTCATGTGAGGTTTTACAACTGGTGTAACCATTTAGGGTTAATTAGTTTAAAAATTTCTCTTAAAAATTAAAAGCCTTCAAACTATTTAATCATATTATAGCCTATACTTAAGTCACTAGTTGGCATTATAGCATTTTTCTCTTTGGGAAATAATTTTCAAACTGTTTTTTGTTCTTAAACACCATCTCATTTATTTCTCATTTCAATCCTCTGAGGTGTAGGTACTAGTAATTTCCTGTTTTTAATGAGGAGCCTGAGATTTAGAGAGGTGAAATAAATCCTCCAAGGTCACAAAGATAGCAAATGGGGAAGGGAGAATTGAGTTGGTTAAATTAAAGATAGCCCTTGGACAAATGCTGACAATTTGTAAAACATTTGGATGCATTACATTTCTCCAGAGTTGATAAAGCAATAGAAATCACTAGGTTTTATGTTGTATTTTTTTTTTAATTACAAAACTGACCAGTATTGTGAAGATTGCAAATTCACATGCACCAACCCAGTAAGATATTTCTACATAAGTGTGATGTGGTGTCTATCTGGAGGTATATTTTCCTGTATATTTGGATGGAGGGTAGGATAAAAGTGAAAACTGGATCAAGATTGAGCTTGAATTACACTTCATCATAATCCATTTTGTCTTATAAATTTACTGTGACTTAACTTGTTGTTGGAGAAAACAATATATTGTTTCCCTGTTGTTGAACAAATATAGTCCTATGGCAAGAAAAAAGTTGGTCTGTCTTCTATGTAAGGTGTGAGCATCCAGTTTCCTATGAACTGAGAACATATTTTTTCATAGGCTATATATTATTGGTTAATGTCAAGATTTTATTCTGACTCAAATCATGTGCAAGCAAGAAAGAAATCTTTAAATTTATTTTTATAAGTTAAACCCTAGCTTTTATTATTCTATAGTTAATGCTTTTAACTTTGTTGACATTGTTAATGTTTGACTTTTTACTGATAAGAAATGGCAAATTCATATGATTTTATCTAATATAAATGAGAATAGGAAACTAAACTATTGGCTTAGCTGAGTGTTAAAAAACATTGAAGAAAGGAAGTAAAAAAGAAAGCCAAAGATTCCATGAATAATTTGGAACCAACAATGGCTTATATCAAAAACAAAATCATTTTTGCTGTTGTTGTCTGTTTTTAAAATGTACCTTAGTTTTAGAGGAATTTTGGGTTCACAGAAGATTCCTGTAGAACCCCTGTAGATCATCCCCCTCCCCATGAATATCACTCACCAGAGTAGTATATTTGTTACAATTGATGAAACTACATCATTACCATCCCCAAATCCATAGTGTACATTAGGGATAAATCTTGGTGTCATAAATCTAGGGTGTCATACATTCTGTGGGTTTGGACAAATGTATGATGACGTGTATCCACTATTACAGTATCATACAGAGTAGTTTCATTACGTTAAAAATCCTCTGTGTTCCTCTACCTGTTCATTCCTGCTACCGCCAGGATCCATGACAAACTATTCTTTTTACTGCCTTCATAGTTTTGCCTTTTTCAGAAATTCCTACAGTTGAAATAAAAAGCTTAGCCTTTCAGACCGTCTTCCTTCATTTAGTAGTATGCCTTTAAGGCTCCTTCATGACTTTCAGTGGTTTGGTATCTCATTTATATTTTGTACTGAATAATATCCCACGGCCTGGATGTGCCACAGTTTACCGTTTTACCTACTGAAGCACGTGAGGGTTGCCTCCAATTTTGGCAATTATGAATACAGCTGCTATCATAATTGGTGTACAGGTTTTTGTGTGGACCTGTTTTCACCTCATTTGGGTAAGGACCAAGGAGTATGATTGCTGGATTATTTGGCAAGAGTACGTTTACTTTTGTAAGAAGCTGCAAACTGTCTTCCAAAGCAGCTGGAGCATTTTGTATTCCCACCAATGATCAATGAGAGTTTCTTTTGCTGTACATCCTTGCTAGTATTTGGTGTTGTCAGTGTTTTGGACTTTCAACATTCTAATAGAGGTTTAGTGGTGTCTCATTTTTGTTTTAATTTTTAATTCCGTAAAGACATGAGTTTGAACATATTCTCATTTGGTTATTTCCTCTCTGTTTTGTTTGTTTTTTGGTTTTTGGTTTTTGTTTTTTTTGTTTTGTTTTGTTTTGTTTTTTTGGTGAGGTGCCTCTTTAGATCCTTTGCCCATTTTTTTAACTGCGTTGCTAGGTTTCTTATCGCTGAATTTTTAGAGTTCTTCATATATTTTGAATAACTGTTTTCATCATTTATGTCTTTTGCAAATATTTTCTTCCAGTCTGTGGTTTTTCTTCTCATTTTCTTGACCGTATCTTTCAGAGAGAAGACATTTTTGTTTTATTAAGTCTTGTTTATCAGTTATTTTTTTCATAGATTATGTTTTTGTTGCATCTAAGAAGTTACAGCTATGACCAAAGTCATCTAGATTTTCTCTTTTATTGTCTTCTAGGACATTTTTGTATTGAAATATAAGCAGAGTACAGTGTTTTACTAGTTTCAGATGTGCAACATACCTGAATTCAACAATTTTATAGATTACTCAGTGCTCACCACAATATGTGTAGTCCCATCTGTCAACCACACAGTATTACAATATTACTGACTATATTCCCTCTACTGTACTTTTAAAAAATTTCTTTGACTCATTTATGTTATATTATTTTATTTTATAACTGGAACTTTTTTGTACCTCTTTATCCCCTTTCTCTATTTCACTTACCCTCTACCCACCTGTCTTCTGGGAACCACCACTTTGTTCTCTGTATGTAAGAGACTAATTATTTGGGTTTTGGTTTTCTTTTTTTGTCTTTTTCTGTCTTATTTCACTTAACATAATACCCTCTAGGTCCATCTTGTTATTACAAATAGCAAGTTCCCATTCTTTTTTATGGTTGAGTAATATTCCATTATATATTTGTATGGGGTTTTTTTTTGTTTGTTTGTTTTGTGTTTGCTCTCATTTTTATTCCCATGACTGATTCCATACCTGGAAGCCTGTATTGTTCTCTCCCCTTTATTCATTTTTCCTAACTGACTCCCTCTTGGCAACCAACAGTTTATTATCCTTTTTTTTTTTTTTTTTAAGATTTTATTTATTTGACAGGGAGGGAGCACAACAGGGGGAGGAGCAGGCAGAGGGAGAGGGTGAAGCAGACTCCTGCTGAGCAGGGAGCCCAATGTGGGGCTTGATCTCTGGACCCTGGGATCAGGACCTGGGCCAAAGACAGCCATTTAACTGACTGAGCCACCCAGGTACCCCAGTAGTTTATTATCCTTTGATAGTTTTGACTCTACTTTTTGTTTATTTTTAAAGATTCCATTAATTAGTGGAATTATACAGTATTTGTTTTTCTCA
Organism: Lontra canadensis; assembly: GCF_010015895.1. Lineage (NCBI taxonomy): Eukaryota > Metazoa > Chordata > Mammalia > Carnivora > Mustelidae > Lontra > Lontra canadensis. The sequence goes on from NW_022631011.1 coordinate 12,444,666, forward strand.
GTTTGACTTATTTTACTTAGCCTAATACCCTTTAGGTCCATCCACAAGGTCTCAAATGGCAGGATCTCATCCTTTATTATGGCTGTATAATATTCCTCCATGTTTGTTTGTGTGTGTGTGTGTGTGTGTGTGTGTGTGTTCACCACACTTTCCTTATCCATTCATCTACTAATGGACATTTAGGCTACTTCCATGTCTTGGCTATTATAAATAATGCTGTAATTTATAAATAATGCTGTAATAAATCTTTTAGAGTTAGTGTTTCTGTTTTCCTTGGGTAAGTAGCCAGTAGGGGAATTTCTGGATTATTTGGTATTTCTATTTTTAATTTCTTAAGTGAACACCATACTGTGTTCTGCAGTGGCTGTACCAATTTACATCCCCACCAATGGCATATGAGTTTTCCTTTTTCTCCACATCCTTGCCATTATTGTTTATTGTCTTCTTGATTTGAGTCATTCTATTAGGTGTGAGGTGGCATCACATTGCGGTTTTGATTTGTATTTCCCTAATGAATGATATTTAGCATCTTTTCTTGTGTCTCTTGGCCACTTGTATGTCTTCTTTGGATAAGTATCTATTTAGGTCTTCTGCCCATCTTTAATTGGATTTCCATTTTTGGGAGTGTTGACTTTTAGAAGTCCTTTACATATTTCAGATACTAACCATTGATCAGATGTGCCCTTTGCAAATATCTGCTCCCATTCAATAGATTGCTTTTTAGTTTTGTTGATTGTTGCCTTCACTGTGCAGTAAGTTTTTATTTTGATGAAGTCCCAGTAGTTTATTTTTGATTTGGTGTCCCTTGCCTAAGGAAACCTATCTCTAGAAAAATGTTACTATGGCCAATGTGACAGTAATTATAGCTTGTGTTCTCTTCTAGTATTTCTATGGTTTTGGGTCTCACATTTAGGTTTGTACTCCATTTTAAGTTTATTTTTATTTATGGTGTTAGAAAGCAGTACAGTTTTGGGCGCCTGGGTGGCTCGGTGGGTTGGGGCCTCTGCCTTCAGCTCGGGTCGTGGTCTCCGGGTCCTGGGATCGAGCCCTGCATCGGGCTCTCTGCTCGGCGGGGGGCCTGCTTCCCTCTCTCTCTCTCTCTCTGCCTGCCTCTCTGCCTACTTGTGATCTCTGTCTGTCAAATAAATAAATAAAATCTTTTTAAAAAAAGGCAGTACAGTTTTGTTCTTTTACATATAGCTGTCTAGTTTTCTCAGCACCATTTACTGAAGAGATTGTCTATTCCCCGTTGTGTATTCTTGCCTCCTTTGTCATAGATTAATTGACCATATAAATGCAGATTTATTTCTGGGTTCTCTATCCTGTTCCACTGATCAATGTGTCTGTTTTTGTGCCGGTACCATACTGTTTTGATGACGACAGTTTGGTAGTGTTCTTGAAATCTGGAATTTATATCTCTAGCTTTGTTCTTTTTCAAGATTGCTTTGCCAATTCAGTGTCTTCTGTGGTTTCAAATAGGTTTTTGGATTATTCTAATTTTGAGAAAAATGCTACTGATATTTTCATAGGGATTGCATTGAATCTGTATATTGCTTTGGGTAATATGGACATTTTGGCCATATTAATTCTCCCAATTCTTGAGCATGTAATAACTTTCCATTTGTTTGTGTCATCTTGAGTTTCTTTCATGAGTATTTTATAGTTTTAAGAGTATAGGTCATTTACCTCTTTAGTTAGGTTTATTCCTAGGTATTTTTTGGGGGGGGTGTCCATCATAAATGGTATTTTTAAAAATTCTTTTTTCTGTGACATTGTCGTTAGTGTATAGAAATGCTGCCTATTTCTGGATAATACTTTTAGAGCTTCTTGGTAGAGTCCTTAAGATTACTATGTATAGTATCACATCTGCAAACAGTGCCAGTGTAATTTCTTCTCTACCAATATGGATGCCTCTTACTTATTTTTCTTGTTTGATTGCTACTGCATACCGTATCTTCCTTATGCATTTATCTGTTGATGGACACTTGGACTGCTGCCATATCTTGGATATTATAAATAATACTGCAATAAACATAGGGGTGCATGAATCTTTTTGAGTTAATGTTTTTGTTTTCTTTGGGTAAATAACCAGTAGTAGAATTACTGGATCATATGGTATTTCTATTTTTAATTTTTTGAGGAATCACCATACTGTTTTTCACAGTGATTGCACCAATTCACAGTCCTAGCAACAGTGCATGCATGAGGGTTCCCTTTTCTTTATGTTCTTGCCAACAATTGTTATTTTTGTCTCTTTTTGATTCTAGCCATTCTGATTGATGTGAGATGTTATCTCATTGTGGTTTTAATTTTCATTTCCCTGATGATTAGTGATGTTGAACATCTTTTCATGTGTCTGTTGGCCATTTGTAGGTCTTCAGAAAAAATGTCTATTTGGATCTTCTGCCCATTTTTGGAAAAATGTCTGTTTAGATCCTCTGCCCATTTTTTTTTACTGGAATGTTTTCTCATTGTTGAGTTTTAAGTTCTTTATAAATTATTATCTCCTTATTGGATATATCATTTGCAAATAACTTCTCCCAATTAGTAGGTTCTCCTCTTTCATTTCACTGATGGCTTTCTTTGCTGTGCAAAAGCTTTCTATTTTGGTATATTCATTATAGTTTATTTTTGTTTTTGTTTCCCTTGCTTGAGGGGACATATTCATAAGTATGTTGCTAAGGGCAGTGTCCAAGAGAGGTACTACCTATGTTTTCTTCTGAAAATTTTATGACTTCAGGTCTCTAATCTATTTTGAGTTTATTTTTTGTGTATTGTGTGAATTGTCCACTTTCATTCTGTCCAGTTTTCTCAGCACCATTTATCAAAAAAGATTGTATTTTCCCCATTGTATATTCTAGCCTCCAATGTCCTAGATTAATTGACCATGTAAGTGCAGTTTTATTTCTGCACTTTCTGTCCCGTTTCATTGATTTGTCGGTCTTTGTGCCAGTATCTTACTGTTTGGATTACTACAACTTTGTAGTATATCACAAACTGGAGTTGTGATAACTTCAGCTTTGTTCTTCTTTCTTAAGATTGTTTTGGCTATTCAAGATCTTTTATGGTTTCATACAAATTTTAGGATTATTTCTTCAAGTTCTGTGTGAAATGCTGTTGGTATTTTTTTTTAAGACTTTTTTAATTTACTTATTGGACAGACAGAGATCACAGTAGGCAGAGAGGCAGGCAGAGAGAGAGGAAGAAACAGGCTCCCTGCTGAGCAGAGAGCCTGATGTGGGGCTCGATGTGGGGCTCGATGTGGGGCTCGATCCCTGGACCGTGGGATCATGACCTGAGCAGAAGGCAGAGGCTTTAACCCACTGGGCCACCCAGGCACCCCTGCTGTTGGTATTTTAATAGAGATTGCATTCAATCTACGGACTGCTTTGGGCAGTATGGATATTTTAACAATATTCTTCAGTCCAGGACTATAATGTACCTTTCCATGGATCTGTGTCATCTTCAATTTCTTCCATCAGTATGTATTTTTCAGAGTATAGATTTTTCACCTCCTTGTTAAAATGTATTCCTATTTTTTGGTACAATTGTAAATGGAAATGTTTTCTTAATTTATTTCTGTTACTTGATTATGTTGAGGTATGTTCCCTGTAAACCCACTTAGTTGAGAATTTTTATTATGAGTGAATGTTATATTTTCTCAAATGATTTTTCTGCATCTATTGGTGATGATCCTATGGTATTTATCCTTCATTTTGCTAATGTGATGTATTGCATTGATGTTGAACCACTCTTGAATAAATAAATTCCACTTGATCATGGTGAATGATTCTTTCAATGCATTGTTCAATTCAGTTTGATAATATTTTGTTGAGGATTTTTTCATCTCTGTTCATAAGAATTATTGGTTTGTAGTTTTCTTTACTGTAGTGTCTTTGGCTTTGGTATCAGGGTAATTAATGTTGATCTTATAGAATGAATTTGGAAGTTTTTCTTCCTCCTTTATTTTTTGGGATAGTTTGAAAAGAATAGGTATTAACTCTTTAAATGTTGGGTAGAATTCACTTGTGATTTGTTTTGTGGCCTAACAAGTGATCTATCCTGGAGAATGTTCTATGTGCGTTTGAATGTGTATTCTGCTTTTGGAGGGAATGTTCTGTATATATCTGTAAAATCCATCTAGTTTAATGTATCACTCAAAGCCACTGTTTCCTTTTTTATTTCTGTGTGGATGATTTATCCATTCTGTGTGGATGATTTATCCATTTATCCATACCATAACATTGTGGTAAAAAGGTTGTTAGAGTCCCTACTATTATTGTATTACTGTCTATTTCTCCCTTTATGTCTGAATATTTGTCTTATGTATATAGGTACTCTTCTTTTGGGTGCAGAGGTAATTACAAATGTTATATCGTTGAATTGATCACTTTATCATATATTTCCCTTCTTTGTTTTTTGTTATTGTTTTTGTTTTAAAGTCTATTTTGTGTGATATAAATATTGCTATCTCAGTCCTTTTCTTTCTTTGTTTCTTTTTTTTTGCTTTTGATTTGCATTGATGTACAAGACATCCCTTTACTTTCAATCCGTACGTGTCTTTCGGTTTGAAGTGAATGTCTTGTAGGCAGCATATAGATAGGTCTTTTGTTTGTTATTCAGTCACCGTATTTTTTTATTAGAGCATTTAATAGATTTACAGTTAAAGGAATTATTGATAGCTATGTACTTAATACCATTTTCTTAGTTGTTTCCTGGTTGTTTTTTGTAGTTCTTCTGTGTTCCTTTCTTCTGTTGCTTTCTTCCCTTGTGTTTTGATGGCTTCCTTTAGTGTTATGCTTGGATTCCTTTCTCTTTATTTTTTGGGTACCTATTATAGATTTTTGACTGGTGGTTACCATCAGGTTCATCTATAATGTTCTATGTGTTAGCATCTATTAAATTGATGATTGCTTAACATTTGAACAGATTCTAAAAGCACTACATTTTTACTTCCTCCTACAAGTTTAATGTATGTTTTATCATATTGTACATCTTTTTTGGGTGTGTATCCCTTAATTTTTGTAGACATAATTGAATTTACTAATTTGGTGTTTTACCTTCTTTTATAAGGGATTAATCTACTACCTTTACTGTATGTTTGCTTTTACCTGTGAATTTTTTTCTTTTATAATTTTATTCAGATTAAAGCCCTTTTTCCACTCAAAGAAATCCCTTTAATATTTCTTGTAATACTGGCTTAGTGGTTATGAATTCCTTTAACTTATGTTTGTTTTGGAAGCTTTTTATCTTTCTTTCATTTTTGAGTGGTAACCTTTCTGGGTAGAGTATTCTTCATTGAAGGTTTTTCTTGAATATATTATACCACTCTCTTCTGGCCTGCCAAGTTTCTACTGAAAAATCAGCTGATAACTTTATGGTGTTTTCCTTGTGTGTAACCCTTTTCTCTTGCTGCTTTTAAAATTCTTTGTCATTACTTTTGCTATTTTAATTATGTGTCTTGGTGTGTACCTTCTTAGGTTAATCTTATTAAGATCTGTCTTGCTTTCTATATTAGAGAAATTTTCAGCCATTATTTCTTTAAGTATGTGTTCTGCCCCCTTCTCTTTCTTTTGGGATTCCCATAATGTGAACGTTGTTATGCTTGATGTTGTTGAGTTTCCTTAAACCGTTCTCTTTTTTTATTCTTTCTTTTGGTTGTTTTCCATTACCCTGTTTCCCATATCACTGATCCATTCTTTTTCGTTCTCTAATCTGTTGATCTAGAAGTTTTGTAGTTTGTTTTATTTTTAGGTTCGTGCACCACTTTGAGTTAAAGTATGTGAAGTATATAATGTTTGTGTATAATTTTTTAAAATTTTGCATGTAGATGTCTAATTGTTCGAGCACCATTTGTTGAAAAAGCTCTATTTTCTCTATCGTATTGCCTTACTCCTTTGTCAGAGATCAGTTGACTATATTTATTAAAGTCTATTTCTGGACTCAGTCTGTTCAATTGACCTATTTATTCTTTCACCAATACCAGGCTGTCTTGACTACTATAGCTCTAGAGTAAATATTGAGTTCAGGGAGTGTAAGTCCATTGACTTTGTTCTTCTTCAATATTGAATTGTCTTTCTGGGTTGTTTCCCTTTCAATATAAACTTTAAATCAGCTTATTGATATTCATGAAATAACTTGGGATTTTGATTGGGACTGCACCAAATTTGATCAAATTGGGAAAGCTGACTTTTTGACAATATAGAATCTTAGCAAGGAGGATGGAATATCTCTTTTATTCAGTCTTTCCTGGTTTTTTTTTAGTATTGTATTTTTCCCTATATATATCTTAAACATAATTGTTACATTTGTACTTAAGTATTTCATTTGAGTGTGAATATAAATGATATTGTGATTTTAATTTTGAATTCCACCTGTTCATTACTTGTATGTAGAAACAAAGGACTTTTATATATTAACCTTGTAATCTACAGCCTTGCTGTAATCATTAATTAGTTCCAGGAGTTTTTTGGTTTATTCTTCACAACTTTCTATGAATACAGTCATTTCATCTATAAAGAGATTGTTTTCTTTCTACTTTCCCAGTGAGTTTACATTTTATTTTTTTCTTGCCTCATTGCATTAGCTAGGACCTCCACTGTTATACTGAAAATAAGGGATGAGAGGGAATGTGTTAGTCTTATTCCTGATCTTATCAGAAGAGCATCTAGTTTCTCACTGTTTGACTATAATGATGTTTGCTATAGGTTTTTTAGTAGATGTTCTTTATCAGGTTGAGAAAGGTTGCCTTTGTTCTTAATGTGCTGAAAGTTTTATCATGAATAAGTGCTGAATTTTTTTCAAATGATTTTTCTACATCTGTTATAATAGGTATGATTGTTCAGTTGGTCTGTTCATGTGATGGATTACCTTAGTTGTGAATATTGAACCCACCTTCATATCTAAGATAAGTCCAGCTTGGCCATGGTTTATAATTTCTTTTATACATTGTTGGATTTATTTTGGTAATATTTTGTTGAGTATTTTTACATCTGTTTATGAGTTACTGATTTATAGTTTTGTCTTTTTTTTTTTTAAGTTTGTATTTAAACTCCAGTTAGTTAACATATAGTATAATATTAGTTTTAGGTGCACAATATGGCTATTCAACACTTTATCACCTAGTGCTTATCACACAAGTGCATTCCTTAAACCCCATCACCGATTTACCCTATCTCCTTTCCTACTTCCTTTCTGGTAACTGGAGAAATGGGAACTCTCTTGCCCTGTTGGTGAGAATGCAAACTGGAGCAGTCACTCTGCTGTGGAGATTTCTCAGAAAGTTAAAAGTAGAATTGCCCTACAATCTAGCAATTACTCTGTTAAGTATTTACCCAAAGAATAAAAAAATACTAATCAAAATACTAATACTAATAAAAAATACTAAACATGCCAATGTTTATAGCAGCATTATCTACAACAGCCAAATTATGGAAACAGCCCAAATGCCACTGATTAATGAATGGATAAAGAAGATGTGAATATATATATGTGTGTGTATATATATATATACATATACACACACACACATACATATATATATTCAGCCATACAAAAGAATGAAATTTTGCCATTTGTAGTGACATGGATGGAGCTAGAGAGTATTATGCTAAGTGTAGTTTTGTCATTAAAATTTTGTTGTTGTTGTTGTTGTTGTTTAATTTTTATTAAGTAGGCTCCATATCCATTATGAAGCTTGAACTCATGATCCCAAGATCAAAAGTTACACACTCTACCAACCAAGCCATCCAGGCACTCTAGTTTTGTCATTTCTTTTTAAATTTAGCTTTGGTATTAGGATAATGTTGACCTCATAAAATGAGTTAGGGAATATTTCCGGTCTTCCATAGTCCGGAAGTGATTATAGCGATACAATTTATTCCTTAAATGTTTGATAGAATTTACCAGTGAACAGGTCTGGTCATCATGTTTTCTGTTTTGGAAAGTTATTAGTGATTCAATTTTTTAAATAAGAATAGTTTATTGAAATTTTCTACTACTACTTGTATGAGTTTCAACAGATCATTTCTTTGAAGAAATTAGTCCATTTCATCTTGGTTATTGAAAACTGTGGCCATAAAATGGTCCTTTAGAATTGTTTTTGTAGTATTTTTTTATTATCCTTTATTGATAATGGATGTCCATGGGCTCTGTAGAGATTTTTCTTGCTTCATTCATATTAGTGACTTGTGTCTTTTCTCTTTTCTTTACTTTATTAATTTGACTAGAGGCTTACACATTTTACTAATCTTTTCAGAGAACCAGCTTTTGGTTTCATTGGTTTTTCTGTTCTCATGTTTTCAATATCATTGCTTTCTGCTCTAATTTTTCTTTCTTCTGATTAGTTTGGATATAATTTGCTCTTCCATTTTGTGTTTTCTTCAGGTGGAAGCTTAGGTTATTGACTTTAAATCTTTGTTCTTTTCTCATATATATAGTCAATGCAATAAATATAGTCTGTATGCTTTTTTGCTGCATCACACCAATTTGGCTAAATTGTATTCTTCCTTTCATTTAGTTCAAAGTATTTTTAATTTATTTTGAAATTTCTTCTTTGACCCATGTGCTCTTTATTAATGTGTTGTTTAATCTCCAAGTATCTTGGTATTTTTTAGCTATCTTTCTGTTGACTTCTAGCTTTATTCCTTTGTGATCTGAGAACATAGCCTGTATTTTTATCCTTTTACATTCAAGATACTTTTTATGGCCTAGAATGTGGTCTTTCACACTTGTTTTTTATTTTGTCTCAGAAATCATCTGTCTTTGCTTATGTTGTCTATCTCTTCCTGCATGTTGTCTAGTTTTTACATCACAGTCCTTAGTATATTATGCATAGTTGTTGTAAACTTAAGGTGTGATCAAACACTCCTGGCATATTTGGGTCTGGTTATAATACTTACTTTGTTTCTTCAAATTGTTTTTTATCTGTTAGTATGACTTGTAATTTTTAATTGAAATGTGGACATGTTGTACTAGGTTAAAGAAACTGTAGTAAATAGGTCTTTAATAATGGTAAAGTGTGTGAAAATGTACTATAGTCTAATGATTGTGTCTCAGTAATTTAGTAGACCTATGTCCCTCAGCTGTGAACTCCACAAATGCTTCTCAGGTTTTTGGGTTTTTTTTTGTTGTTTTCCTTTTTCCCTCCTTTAAATAGTATTGGATGGCTTGGCGGGGGGATGGGAGTGGGGGTAGTGTGCATTACATTTGGGTATTTCCTCTCAGAGTAGGGTATTTTTCTTCCGCCAAGTAAACTAGGCCCTGATAAAACCCCAGTAGTTTAGGCTTTGATAAAACAGTTTCTCTAGACCAGGACTTGTGAAGAAGATCTGAATTCTCTGGCTTATTTGAAAATACTACTTTCTCCTTCTCCCTGGAAACCTCAGGTTTTGTTTTGTTTTGTTTCCTCTGATCTTCACTGTAATAACCTGGTAGAGCTCCTGGAAGAATAAATGTAAATTGAGGAGTACCCCCTCACTCCAACTGCCATTACTTGGTCCCTCTAGAGTTTTTATCTCTCAGATTTGTCTACTTTCAGAATTTCATCTGTTACAGTCAAAATTTTCCTACACTAATACCAGTTCCTGTGGATGTGAGTTTCTGCTCCAGTTAATCATGATTCTTTCTACCCACCTGTTTGTCTGTTTTGGGGGTAGTGGTTTGGCTTGTGACCTCACCTCTGTGACAAATAAAAGAAAAGTTGCTGATTTTTTTTGTGTGTTTAATTTTTTTTGTTAGCTTCTTACATGCTGGACCAACAACCACCAGAAACCTTTTTATTTGACCATACAATAGTTGTTTGAAATTTTTGAGGTATTTACATATTTATAATAAAACTGCTTCATGAACAGGCAGCTTAAGAAATAAGATCTAATTTAAACACTGAATATTTAATTGTATTATGAGCCCATCTTTCATTTTTCATGATTCTAAAATCTAAAAGGCTCTCAAAAATAAAAAATTTTAACATAAATTTGTGACAAACATTTTAGCAAAATTTGATCTGATTTGTCATGAAGCTACTTATGGTCTCCATCTATTTCTGTATATTCATGTTTTCTAGAGAAATATTAATATATTTTTATAGTATTCTTCTGAGATATTTCAAACTATGTTTATACACCATACACTATATGTATATAAAAAGTTCTAAGTCTGAAACCTATCTAGAACCAAAGGTTTCCAATAAAAGATTATGAACCTGTAATAATATTGTTCTTAATCTCAGATTTCAAGACCTTTCTTTAATAGATGGTATGTTATTGTATAATTAACTAGACATGGAGTCAGACAATATGGTTAGGGCATTTAAATAGATGGGTAAAGGAGGAGTACAAAATTTTATTTATAATTTTAAATGATAGGATTGTGTCTGGCATATTGTTTGAACATGAATAAACCTCAAATGCCAATAGGATAACTAGCAGAAAAGTACTTATTTGTCATAGTATTTTTGCCCTTTTATTTGGATTTTTGCATCTAAGGGGAAATATGGGATTGATTTTTGTTTTTAATTTTGTTCCAGAGACCTAAGAACGAGCATGCTTTAATGTCTTTTGAGTCTTGCTTTTCAGATTTTACATTTATAGTCTAAAAGTTCATGTGTTTAACATATCAGAAAGCATTGCTCTATTATCAACCATTTCCTACACACATACCTTCAAAAGTAAATATGAAAGGAAAATAGTCTAATCCTTCTGTAAACATTTAATTTAGATTTATAGTTTGGATTCTCTCTCTTTACTCACAATTAAAAACCAATATTGTCCAAGCAATAATCCACAAACTTGTATTAAGCACTTGCTGTGTTCCTAGCACTAAGTATTGACAGAACACATTTAAATTAATAATTAACAAACCCAGAATATCTTGAATACTTACTATATATCAATAACTGATCCAGTCAGAATTTCTCAAGGAATTCCATAAGTTCTCAAGGGAACTAATATCTTGTAGGAGGGACAGATAAGAAGAAACCATAGAGGGAGACAAAACATGAGAGACAGTCTCCAGAAACAAACTGAGGGCTGCTGGAAGAGAGGGTGGTAGGAGGGATGGAGTGGCAGGGTGATGGACATTGGGGAGGGTATGTGCTACGGTGAGTGCTGTGAATTGTGTAAGACTGATGAATCACAGACCTGTACCCCTGAAACAAATAATACATACACGTTAATTTTTTTTTAAATGGCAAAAAAAAGCCCCAAAAATAAATAAAAGAAATGCAACAACAAAAAAGAAAGAAAGAAAAGAAAAGAAAACATGGATTTAACAGATAAATTTTCCTTACAGGAGAGAAAGAAAAAATCTTCATTAAAGACCTGATTGAATACTACATGTCTAACATTTTTTTCCCTTGACACCCAATATCTCTTCATTGGCCAGAATCTGGTCATTTTTAAATCCTACTCTACCTTCATAACATAACCCTACCTTTGTATATGCTCGTATCATTCACTTTGATATATATAATGGAATGTCTAGAAAAGATAGATATAGTGGAATAAATATTAGTTTTAGAGTCAGAAAGTATGAGTGGCACATTACTAAGCTAGTCAAATACCGATGTGGGAGATATTGGCCAGCTATGCACTGATCTTTTTTTTTTTTTTTTTCCTTCCCGGGCACGCACACATCTAAACAGCATTTCTAAGTGTTCCTTGCCCCTGTAATTGAGTTCTGGGCAATGGTAAGAGAGTTAGAGATGAAATGCTCCATTTCCAGGACTGACCCATAGTAATTTCCCAAGCATGATCCTCCTCTTCTTCTCTACTGACTGACAGGACTACCAATTTCCTAGATCTCCACACATGGAAGAAACGCAGGACACTGAGTTACCACGTGTGAAATCTCCACCAGTCACAGAAACCACTTTGGACCTGATTTGAATGAGAAATGAATTGTTTGGTCACTAAGATTTAGAGGGTTTTTTTTTTTATAGCCACTAGCATTATATATATATATAAATATATATATATATATTTTTTTTTATTTGTCAGAGAGAGAGTGAGTGAGAGAGCGAGCACAGGTAGACAGAGTGGCAGGCAGAGGCAGAGGGAGAAGCAGGCTCCCTGCTGAGCAAGGAGCCCGATGTGGGACCTGATCCCAGGACGCTGGGATCATGACCTGAGCCGAAGGCAGCCGCTTAACCAACTGAGCCACCCAGGCGTCCCAGCATTATATTGACCAATACAGTTATGGGTATAAATTTAAGGACAGATTATGTCAGTCACATAGTATCAAAATAATCTCAAGCCAGTAGTTACATCCGTTAAATCTTGTGTACTGTAACACAGCACAAATGGGTAGACAGTGTTGAAGCCAGATTGCAAGGGTTCAAATCACAACTCCACCATTCACTTTCATTTTTCTCACCAGTAAAACGAGCATAATAGTATTTATCTCATGGGGTCCTTGTGAGAATGAATTAATATGTATAATGTATTAAGTACATAGGTGGAACACAACTAACATTTATATTCTGATTATCATTGTCATTATTGATGGTCTTGCTGTTATTTACAACTAGACTTATGTTAAAAAAATGAAACAAGGTTAAATATGTAATCTACAAGTTAAAAGTATTTCATTTTTTTAATTTTTTATTTTTTGTAAAGATTTTATTTATTTGACAGACAAAGATCACAAGTAAGCAGAGAGGCAGGCAGAGAAAGGTGGGGGCGGGGAGGAAGCAGGCTCCCTGCTGAGCAGAGAGCCAGTTGTGGGGCTCCATCCTAGGACCCTGGGATCATGGGATCATGACCTGAGCTGAAGACAGAGGCTCTAACCCACTGAGCCACCCAGGCACCCTAAAAGTACTTTAGTAATAGATACCAGGTTTGGAAATTCTACTTTTCAGACCTTCAGTTTTTAGTGTCTAAAGCCTAGGCTATGAAATTTTTACTAAATGAGGAAAATTGGTTAGTGATTACCTCATACCCGTTTGGGGGCCAGTTTAAGTTTCACCAGTGATTTTCAGAGACATAGGTAAAAAAAAAAGAGCCAGGTTAAGTTAATCTTGAAAAATAAACTAAGTTAAGCTTTGCTTGTATTACTTACCTGGTTTTGTCTGCTCCGAATTTTTAGGCCTGGTCTCTTACTGATTTTTGATTTGAACACTATGAGGTTACCACACCTAAAACACCCTCTATAAAACAATGGAGGGAAAGGAGAGATTCACCGTCACTTCTGGGTGCACTTGAGTTACTGTAGCTATGCCAACAAGAGAGAACTTCTGGGAATTCCCCTAACACCAACTGACCTAACATTAATCCACAAGGTGTTTACAACCACAGATCCTGATTTGGACATATACTGTTGTTCTTGGTACCAGAACTATATGAGAAATGAAGACAGGAGAAACAAAGATTGAATTAAATAGTTGAGCATTCTTCTAATCATCGCATATATTAAACAAAAGATTTGCTTCTTACTGAGAATTAGTAAAAATTAAAGGTCTGTCCTTTGAAGAATGCACTCAGTAAGCCTACCATATATATATATATATAATTTTTTTTATGGGACTCCCATTAGAATTCTTTTGTATGACATAAATCTATAGCAGATCTGAGAAGAGCTAATGCATCCATAGGCAAATGTACTTGCATGCATCTCACTTATCAAATTGGACCTTAGCGTACTGCATCAAGCATACAGGCTGTCCAGATGAGAGCATACAAGCTGTCCAGATGAGACCTGGAAGTTCAGAAGAAATGGCGTAAAAAAGAAAAAGAAATGGCGTGGAAATTTGTCATTGACAAGCTGAAATAGCTTGAAGAAATATGTTTTCCCGTAACAAAACTCTATATGGATTCATCAAGACCTTCAATGTATATGGTAGGACAATGTGATAATACAGTATGTAGCTCAATATAACATGGAAGTGACTTAATGCAGATGTTGTAATTGTAGATTAATTTTTATATATTCAGTATTCTTCATCATTCTGTGACTCATATAGAAAGGAAAGGAAGTCTTCTATTAAAAAATCCAAAAGAGAAAGATTGGAAAGATCTCTAAAATGTCAACATGTCAAGAACTATTGTTTAAAAAGTTTGATGGTCAAAATTATAAAAATCAGAAAGCTTGACAAAAAATAAAGATGAAAATAATAGAGGTAAAGATAATGAGATTCAAGACCCTTTCTAACAGGATGACATAATAAAGGAAAGATTAAAATAATAGAAACACAATTTATTAGGGTAACAGCACATAAATGTCAGCAGCAGTTTCATTTTGACTTTGATAAATACTGTGATATTTCATTATGGCATTTTAAGATGAATTGTTTCCATTCAATAGTTTAATTTTTAAAAGGATTCTTTTTTCTCTTAAATCTTGATCAAATATTATTTAAAGAGATTCAACAGTACTTGGACAAAAATAAATTCTTTACAAACACTTTATAGAAAAAAAAAAGTGTCAAAGTGATAAGAGATGCTGATCAGTTTATTTGAAAACCAAAGGTCACATATACTATTTTGCTTGTAAATTGTTTTGAACAAGAAAGCTGTTATGTTTGGAGTCTGGGATTTATGAAATGGATAAATAGCTTTAAAAAATTTTTTTAAAATCTTAAATGATATGAATATTTCATGAAGCTCATTATGGTAATGGTTATTTGGATTACACATGAAGAAAATAAAAAAATGCACTAGCTTCTCAAAGTGTGTTCCCTAGGTTTGCAGTGTTCTGAAGAGAATGTTTGTGTTCCTTCTGAAATTCCTGTGTTGAAATCAGAGCCTTCATTGTGATACTAAGAGGTGGGACTTTGGAGAGCTGATTAGGTCCTGAGTGTGGAACTCTTGTGAATGGAACTAGTGCCCTTCTTAAAAACAAAACCAAACAAAACCAAACCCAGGGAATGTTTTTGCTCCTTCTGCTATGTGAGAACCTAGGGAAAAGTTTACTGTCTCTGAACCAGGAAGCAGGCCTCATTAGACATCAAATCTGCTGGCACCTTGATCTTGGACTTCCTAATGTCCAGCACTGTGAAAAATTAATGTTTGTTGTTTAAGTCCGTCATATGTACTAGTTTTGTTAAAGCAGCCCAAACAGAGTAACATTAGCTGTATCTCCATTACCTGGGTACATATTAGAAATTCTAATTTTGGGCGTCACTCTGTATAAGGTACAGCAATCTGATTTAACCATCTCTTGGGTTGATTGCTTTTTTTTTTTTTTAACTTGAAGCTTAATTGATATAAAGTAATATTTTCAAGTGTACAACACAGTGATTTGACAGTTCTATACATTATGAAATTCTCACCACAATATGTATAGTTACCATATGTTACCATATGTTAATACGATATTATTGGTTATACTCCTTATGCTGTACTTTGCATCCCTGACTTACTCATTTTATAACTGTAAGTTTGTTCCTCATCCCTTTTACCTATTTTGCCTATCTCTCTACCTACCGCCTTCTGACAAACACAAATTCTTTGAATTTAAATCTGTTTGGGATTTTTTTGTTTTTATGTTTATTTGTTCTTTTTAGATTACATATATAAGTGAAATTGTATTTGTCTTTCTCAGTCCTATTTCACTTAGATAATACCTTCTAGATACCTATGGATGTGCCATAAGGAAAGGCAAGATTTTATTTTTTATTATGGGGGGTAATCTTCCATATTTGTATATTTCATATATATTCTTCCATATATTCTTCCATATTTATATATTATTTATATATTTATATATGGAAGATTACCCCTCCATAATAAAAATTTAAAAAATATATATATGTATATACAGACACATAGATACACACACACACACACACACACACACCCTACATCCTTTTTGTCCTTTCATCTATTAGTGGATACTCAGATTGCTTCCATATCTTGGCTATTATAAATAATGCTGCGATAAATATAGGGGTGCATAGATCTTTTTGAATTGGTGTCTTCATTTTTTTTATGAGTATCTTTACATAAAGATGTAAAGATTGTAAAGATTGGCCATCTGTGTTTCCTCCTTGGAAACATGTCTATTCAGGTCCTCTGCCCATTTATAATAGAATTGTTTGTTTGGTGTTGAGTTGCATAAGTTCTTTATATACTTTGGATATTAACTCTTTATTGGATATATCATTTGCAAATACATTCTTCAGTAGGCTGCCTTTTTGTTTTGTTGATAGTTTCTTTCACAGTGAAAAAGCTTTTTAGTTTCATAATCTAAATTGTTTATTTTTGCTTTTGTTTTCCTTGCCTGAGGAGACATACAGAAAATATTGCCAAGAACAATGTCTAAGAGTTTACTGCCTACATTTTCTTTTAGACGTTTTAAGGTTTCTGGTATTACATGAAAGAACTGTGCAAATAAAACTGAGACACTGACAAAAGAATTTGAAGCTGAAATAGATGGAAAGATATACCATGTTTATGGACTGGAAGAATATTGTTAAGATACCCGTATCTCCCAAAGCAATCTAAAGGTTAAATACAATCCCTATAAGATACCAATGGCATTTTTCACAGAACTAAAACAACTAATCCCAAATTGTATGGATCCATTAAAGACCCTGAAATAGCCAAAGAAATCTTGAGAAAGAACAAAGCTGGAAGTAACACAATCCCAGATTTAAAATGATACTATGAAGCTAAAGTAAATAAAACAGTACAGGCACAAAAATAGACACATAGTCACTTAGACAATAAAAGTACTTTCTTGTATGGTAAATTTATGACAAAGTAAAAAGTAGATGACAGGGATAAGATAGTCTCTTCAATATATGGTGCTGGGAAAACTGCACAGCTACATTAAAAAAAATAAAAAGAAACTTCACCATTTTCTTACACCAGATTTTTTATCTTGTTGGCTAAATTTGTTCCAAAGTGTTTCATTTTTTGATGTAACTGTAAATGGGATTGTTTTCATAATTTTCTTTCTGATAGTTCATTATTAGTATATGGAAATGCGATAGATTGCTGTATATTAATTTTGTATCCTTCAGATTTACTGAATCCAATTATAGTACTATATCTAGGAATCCCACTATTAAGTTGAATAAAAGAGCTGAGAGTGGACATCTGTGCTTTGTTCCTGATCTTAGAAGAAAAGCTTTCAGCTTTTCACCATTGAGTGGGATATTGGCTGTGAGGTTTTCCTATATGGCCTTTATTATGTTGATAAATGTTTCCTCCCAATGTACTTTGTTGAGAGTTTTTAGAATGAATGGATGCTGAATTTTGTCACATGCTTTTTCTGCATCTATTCAAATGATCTCACGATTTTTATCCTTTACTAATGTGGTGTATCACGTTGATTGCTTTGCAGATATTGAAACATTCTTTCATCCCTGGAATAAATCTCACTTGATCATTGTGAACAATCCTTTTAAAGTATCATAGAATTCAATTTACTAATATTTTTTGAGGATTTTTGTATCTATGTACCTCAGGGTTATTGACCTGTAACTATTTTTTCATAGTGTCTATCAGGTTTTGGTATCAGGGTATCAGGATATCAGCGTAATGCTTGTTAGAAAGAATTTGGAAGTATTACTTCCTTTTCTATTTCTGTAGAATAGTTTAAGAAAGGTCAGTATTTATTTTTTGCTTTTTTTCATAGGCTTTTTTGGGTTGTAGTTTCAAATTCTTATTTAAATTCCAATTAGTTAACATATAGGGTAATATTAGTTTTACAAGTAGAATTTAGTTATTTATCACTTACATGTGACATCCAGTGCTCATCACAAGTGCCCTCCTTAATACTCACCACCCATTTAAACCATATCCCCACCTAGATCCCTTTCGGCAACCCTCAGTTTGTTCTCTTATAGTTAAGAGTCTGTTGTGTGGTTTGCTTCTTTTTCCCCTCTTAAATTCCACATATGATGAAATCATATGGTATTTGTCTTTCTCTGACTTATTTCACTTAGCATAATGCACTCTAGCTCTATCCACATCATTGCAAATAGCAAGATTTCATTCTTTTTGACATCCAGGTAATATTCCATCTCACACATATTCTCTCTCTCTCTCTTTTTTTAAGATTTTGTTTATTTATTGACAGAGTGTGAGAGAGATCGCAAGTAGGCAGAGGCAGGCAAAGAGAAAGGGAGAAGCAGGGTCCCCGCTGAGCAGAGAGCTCGATGCAGGGCTTGATGTGGGACTCGATCCCAGGCCCCTGAGATCACGACCCGAGCCGAAGGCAGAGGCTCAGCCCGCTGAGCCACCCAGGTGCCCCTCTCTCTCTCTTTTTAATCCATTCTTCAGTTGATGGATGTTTGGGCTCTTTCCATAATTTGGGCATTTGTTGATAATGCTGCTGTAAACATCAGGGTGCAGGTATTCCTTCAAGTCAGTATTTTATAACCCTTTGGGTAAAAATGACCCTTCTAGGTCATAGGGTAGTTAGTTCTATGTTTAAATTTTGAGGAACTCCATAGTGTTTCCCAGAGTGGCTGAACCAGTCTGCATTCCCATTAAGAGTGTAAGGGGATTTCCTTTATCTTCATCCTCACCAACCTCTATTGTTTCCTATTGTTAATTTTAGCTATTCTGACAGGTGTGGAGTTATATCTCATTGTATGTTTGATTTGTATTTCTCTAGTGTTGAGTGATGTCAAGCATCTTTTCATGTGTCTGTTAATCATCTAGCTGTCTTCTATGGAAGAAAGGCTATTCATGCCTCCTGCATATTTTTTGACTGGATTTGGAGTGTTTGATAAGTTCCTTATAGATTTTGGGTATTAACCCTTTATCAGATACATAATTTTCAAATATCTTCTCCCATTCCGAAGGTTGCATTTTAGTTGTGTTGATTGTTTTCTTTGCTGTGCAGAAGCTTTTTATCTTAACGAAGTCCCAATCATTTATTTTCACTTTTGTTTCCCTTGCCTCAGGAGATGAATCTAGTAAAAAGTTGCTTTGGCTGATGTTAAAGAGGTTACTGCCTGTGTTCTCTAGAATTTTGATGGTTTCCTATCTCATATTTAGGTCTTTGATCTATTTTAAATTTATTTTTGTATATGGTATAAGAAAATGGTCCAGTTTCATTCTTTTGCCTGTTCCTGTCCAGTTTTCCCAGCACCGTTTGTTGAAGGGACTTTCTTTTTTTCCATTGGATATTCTTGCCTGCATTGTTGAAGATTAGTTTACCATATAGTTGTGGGTCTATTTCTGGGATTCTATTTCTGGGATTTCTGTTCTGTTCTTTCGATCTACATGTTTCTTTTTGCATCAGTACCATATAGTCTTGATCACTACAGCTTTGTAATGTAACTTGAAGTCCAGGATTGTGATGCTTCCAGCTTTGCTTTTCTATTTCAAGATTGCTTTGGATTCAGGGTCTTTTGTAGTTTCATATACATGGTAGGCTTGTTCTAGCTCTGTGAAGAATGCTGGTGGGTTTTGATAGGGATTGCATTAAATGTGTAGAACGCTTTCAGTAGTATAGACATTTTAACAATATTTGTTTTTCCAGTCCATAAGCATGAAATGTTGTTTTTCATTTATTTGAGTCATCTTAAATTTCTTTCATAAGTGTTCTATAGTTTTCAGAGCAATTTTACCTCTTTAGCTAGGTTTACTCCTAAGTATCTTATGGTTCTGGGTGCAATTGTAAATGGGATCAATTCCTTGATTTCTCCTTCTGCTGCTTCATTTTTGATGTATAGAAACACAACAGATTCTATATATTGATTTTGTATCCTGAAACTTTATTGAAATTGTGTATCAGTTCTAGCAATTTTTTGGTGGAATCTTTCAGGTTTTCTACATAGAGTGTCATGTCTTCAAGTAGTAAACGTTTGACTTCCTCCTTGCTGATTTGGATGCCTTTTATTTTTATCATTTTTTTGTTTTGTTTTGTGATTGGTGAGACTAGGACTTCCAATACTATGTTAAATAGCAGTGGTGAGAGTGGATGCCTGTCTTGTTCTTGACCATAGAGGAAAAGCTCTCACTTTTTCCCCATTGAGGATTATATTAGCTGTGAGGTTTTTTTGTGAATGGCCCTTATGATGTTGAGATACATTCTTTTTATCCCTACTTTGTTGCGGGTTTTTTTTTTCTTTTCAGTGTAACAGTTTTCATTGTTTTTGTACCACACCCAGTGCTCCATGCAGTATGTGCCCTCCCTAATGCCCACCACCTGGTTCCCTCAACCTCCCACCCCCCTACCCCTTCAAAACCCTCAGATTGTTTTTCAGAGTCCATAATCTCTCATGGTTCACCTCCCCTTCCAATTTCCCTCAACTCCCTTCTCCTCTCCATCTCCCGATGTCCTCCATGTTATTTGTTATGCTCCACAAATAAGTGAAACCATATAATTGACTCTCTCTGTTTGACTTATTTCACTCAGCATAATCTCTTCCAGTCCCGTCCATGTTGCTACAGAAGTTGGGTATTCATCCTTTCTGATGGAGGCATCATACTCCATAGTGTATATGGACCACATCTTCCTTATCCATTCGTCCATTAAAGGGCATCTTGGTTCTCTCGCGTTACCTGATTTCAAGCTTTACTACAAAGCTGTGATCACCAAGACAGCATGGTACTGGCATAAAAACAGACACATAGACCAGTGGAACAGAGTAGAGAGCCCAGATATGGACCCTCAACTCTATGGTCAAATAATCTTTGACAAAACAGGAAAAAATATACAGTGGAAAAAAGACAGTCTCTTCAATAAATGGTGCTGGGAAAACTGGACAGCTATATGTAGAAGAATGAAACTCGACGATTCTCTTACACCATACACAAAGATAAACTCAAAATGGATAAAAGACCCCAATGTGAGACAGGAATCCATCAGAATCCTAGAGGAGAACATAGGCAATAACCTCTTCGATATCAGCCCCAGCAATTTCTTTCAAGATATGTCTCCAAAGGCAAAGGAAACAAAAGCGAAAATGAACTTTTGGGACTTCATCAAGATCAAAAGCTTCTGCACAGCAAAGAAAACAGTCAACAAAACAAAGAGGCAACCCACAGAATGGGAGAAGATATTTGCAAATGACAGTACAGACAAAAGGTTGATATCCAAGATCTATAAAGAACTCCTCAAACTCAACACACACAAAACAGATAATCATATCAAAAAATGGGCAGAAGATATGAACAGACACTTCTCCAATGAAGACATACAAATGGCTATCAGGCACATGAAAAAATGTTCATCGTCACTAGCCATCAGGGAGATTCAAATTAAAACCACATTGAGATACCACCTCACACCAGTTAGAATGGCCAAAATTAGCAAGACAGGAAACAACATGTGTTGGAGAGGATGTGGAGAAAGGGGAACCTTCTTACATTGTTGGTGGGAATGCAAGTTGGTGCAGCCACTTTGGAGAACAGTGTGGAGATTCCTCAAGAAATTAAAAATAGAGCTTCCCTATGACCTTGCAATTGCACTACTGGGTATTTACCCCAAAGATTTGTTGAGGGTTTTTAACAAGAATTAGTGCTATATTTTATCAAAAACTTTTTCCACATTTATTAAGGATTATATGATTCTTACTCTTTGTTTTACTGATCTGGTTTACCACATTGATTGATTTGTGAATATTGAATCGCCCTTGCAACCCAGGAGTAAATCCCACTTGATCATGGTGAATGATTCTTTTAATATGCTGTTGAATTTGGCTTCCTAGTGTTTTCTTGGGAATTTTTATATCCATGTTCATCATGGATATTGGCCTATAGTTCTCTTTTTTAGTGATATCTTTGTCTGGTTTTGGAATCGGAATAATTCTGGCCTTGTAGAATGAGTTAGGAAGTTTTCCTTCCATTTCTATTTTTTGGAATAGTTTGAGAATACATACTAACTTTTCTTTAAATGTTTGGCATGATTCCCCTGTGAAACCATCTGGCTGGCCCTAGACTTTTGTTTATTGGGACTTTTATTTGTTTGTTTTGTTTTAAGCAGAAACTTTATTTCACAGCTCATGAAAGAATATTACAAATACAAATAAAATATCCTTTTAAAAGTGTCCCAAATTAGGGGTGCCTGGGTGGCTCAGTCAGTTAAGCATCTGACTCTTGAATTTGGCTGGGTCATGATCTCAGGATCATGAGATTGAGCCCCGTTTGGGCTCCATGCTGAGCATGGAGGCTGCTTACAATTCTCTTTCTCCCTCTCCCTCTGCTTCTTCCTGCTGTGCTCTCACAAATTCTCACTCACTCTTTAAAAAAAAAAAAAAAAAAGTGTCCAAATTAAATCAAAAGAACATCAAAGTAAAACACTTGTGACATAAAGAATTCACTTAGGTTGTAGTGTTTCCACGTTATTTTGTTTTTAATAATTTGCAATGTTCTGAAGATGACATTTAAACATTTTTTTAAAGACATGAAATAGGGGTGTCTGTGTGACTCAGTCAGGTGTCAAACTCTTGATTTCAGCTCAGATGGTGATCTCAGGGCTGTGAGAGAGAGCCCTGCATGGGGCTCCATGCTTAGCTCAGAATCTGCTTAAGATTCTTTCTCTTTCCCTCTTCCCCCACCCCCACTTGCTTGCATGCTTGCTCTATAAAATAAGTACATATTTTTATTTTTTAAAGACATGAAGTAATGCAGTTCTTTTTGTTTTGTTCTGTTTTGTTTTTTAAGTACAACCACAACTATTAAGTAGAGGAACTTAACAAGACAAAGACCAAACCTGCTTCATACACATGAAGGGGCAATCAAATACACAACACAGCATCAGTCTTTCCAAACAAGTTTGCTAAGAAAGATCTCCCATGTTTTTAGCTACAAATGAAACAATCTTCTCATTTAGGAAAATGTAGACATCCTTTGACTAATAACGTCTATTCTCCCCCCAATTTTTTTTAAAAGATTTTATTTATTTGACCAAGAGAGAGAGATCACAAGTAGGCAGAGCAGCAGGCAGAGAGAGGGGAAAGCAGGCTCCTTCCTGAGCAGAGAGCCCAATGTGGGTCTCGATCCCAGGATCCTGAGATCATGACCCCAGCCAAAGGCAGATGCTTAACCGACTGAGCCACCCAGGCACCCCTATTCTTCTCCCAATTTTATACTTGCTTATCTTCATTTAGAAACGATATTAGTGCGAGAAGAACAAGTTTTGTGGTGTTATAAAAACCTTTAAAACAACAAATTTCAAATATTTAGTTTTTTAACAAGCAAAATATTTTCATTCCCAAATGTAAACAGCCAGTAAATATATATATATATATATACACATATATATGCATATATATATGCGTGTGTGTGTGTGTGTAAATTTTTTCCAGGTATAGAAACACCAGTAATTTGCTTATGAAAGAGGTGAATTTGGAGGTAACATTTTTATTTGTCTTAAATATAAAATTACTTTACGAAGAGTCAGGCCATTATTATTTAAAATCTACTCATTCACCCAGTTTCCTTATCTAAGAAACCTAACAATTTCTATAGAATTTTGGCTGTATGAGCAGACCACAGAAAAGGTCTGTCATTGGGCTGGAGAGGAGTGTTTTGTTGAGATCTGGAGGCAGTTATTCATCACGTTATACTTAAAACATTCCTTAGTGAACTTCTTACCTACAACCTTTAGGATAAAGCACAGAATATGGGCTTCCTGGAAGTGGTTGCTTCTAGCTGGAATACCTATCAACAGGGTATCCCTGAAGACATTCTGCATGCAATATTCCTGAAGCTCTGCAGCTGCCTAAAAGACCTTGACCTTCTCCATGTTGACCTCTAGCTTAAGCTGCTCCACCAAGTGCTGCATGGCATTCATCCTGGCCCTGGAAAACATGGCAGCAGTGGCACTTGGCTCTAGGATGAGGGAGCTGGGTTGCAGGAGCCCTGGGGTTGTTGGGAGATTTTTTTCTTACTCCTTCAATTTCTTTGTTGGTTATGAGTCTGTTCAGGTTTTCTATTTCTTTGTTTCAGTTTTGGTATTATATGTTTCTAGGAATTTATCCATTTCTTCCAGATTGCCCAATGTGTTGGCATATAATTTTTTGTAATATTCTCTTATGATTATATTTCTGTTGTGTTGGTTGTGATTTCTTCTCTTTCATCCATGATTTAATGTATTTGAGTCCTTTCTCTTATCTAGTTGATAAATCTGTGTAAGGAGTTATCGATTTTATTTTTTCAAAGAACCAGTTCCTGGTCTTATTGAAATGTTCTACTGAGATTTTTCTTGTTAGTTTCTATATAATTTATTTCTGCTCTGATTTTTATTATTTCCCTTTTCATTTTGGTTTTCATCTTCATTTATTGTTCTTTTTCTAGCTTCTTTAGGTATCAGGTTAGGTTGTGTATTGAGATTTTTCTTGCTGCTTGAGGTAGGCCTGTATTGCTTTATGATTCCTTCTTCTTACAACTTTTGCTGTCTCCCAAAGGTTTCGAACCATTGTGTTTCCATTTTCATTTGTTTCCATGCATTTTTTTTTCTTTAATTTCTTGGTTGTGACCGACTCATTTTTTAGTAGGATCTTCTTTAATCTCCATGTATTTGTGGTCTTTCCAAATTTTTTCTATGGCTGACTTCAAGTTTCATATCATTGTGGTCAGAAAATATGTATGGTGTGGTATGACCTCAATCTTTCTGAACTTGTTGAGGCCTGATTTGTGATCTGTATGTGATCTATTCTGGAAAATGTTCCACGTGTTCTTGAAAAGAATGTGTATTCTGCTTTAGGTTGAAATGTTCTGAATATATATGTGAAATTCATCTGGTCCAGTGTATCATACAAAGCCACTATTTCCTGATTGATTTTCTGCTTAGATGATTGACGATTGACGTAAGTGGGGGTGTTAAAGTCCCCTATTATTATTCTATTATTATCAATGAGTTCTTTTATGTTTGTTATTGTTTTATATATTTGGGTACTCCCAAGTTGGAGACATAAATATTTATAACTGATAGATCTTCTTGTTGGATAGATCTCTCTATTATGATATAGTACCCTTTTTCATCCCTTGTTACAATATTTTGTTTAAAATATATTTTGCCTAATATAACTATTGCTGCTCCAGCTTTCTTTTGATGTCCGTTTGCATGGTAAATATTTCTCCATCCCCTGACTTTCAACCTGCAAGTGTCTTTTGATCTAGAATTAGTCTCTTGGAGGCAGCATATAGATGGATCTTGGGGTTTTTTTGTTTGTTTGTTTGCTTGCTTGTTTGTTTTTTATCCATTCTGATACCCCGTGTCTTGATTGGAGCATTTAGTCCATTTACATTTAGAGTAACTATATATGTATTTAGTGCCATTTTATTCCTTGTTTTGTCATTGTTTTTGGAGATTTTCTCTGTTCTTCTCTAGTCTTTATTGCTTTTGGTGTTTCTTTCCCACTCCAAATGTCTCCTTTAATATTTCTTGAAGGGTTAGTTCAGTGGTTATGAACTCCATTAGTTTTTGTCTGGAAAACTCTTTATCTTTCTTTCTATTCTGAATGATAGCCTTGCTGGATAGAATGTGTTGGGTGCATATGTTCTCCATTCAACAATATACCATGCCACTCTCTTCTGGCCTGCAAAATTTCTGTGGGGAGATCTACTGCTAACCTTATTTGTCTTCCCTTGTAAGTTAGGGACTTCTTTTATCTTGTAGATTTTAGGATTTTTTTAAAAGATTTTATTTATTAATTTGACAGAGATCACAAGTAAACAGACGCAGGCAGAGAGAGAGGAAGGGAAGCAGGATCTCTGCTGAGCAGAGAGCCCAATGTGGGGCTCCATCCCAGAACCCTGGGATCATGACCTGAGCCGAAGGCAGAGGCTTTAACCCACTGAGCTCCCAGGCACCCCAGGACTTTTTTTTCTTTATCCCTATGTCTTGAAAATTAATATTATATCTTTGTGTTGGCCTGCTTTCTTGATTTTTGATGGGAGTTCTCTGTGCCTCCTGGATTTGGATGTCTGTTTCCTTTCCAAGATTAGGAAAGTTTTCAGCTATACTGTTCTCAAATAGACCTTTTGCCCCTTTTTTCCTCTCTTCTTCTGGGACTCCTATGATATGAATGTTATTATGTTTTAGGGAGTTACTTAGTTCCCTAAGTCTACATTCATATTCCAAGATTTTTCTTAACCTCTTTTGTATACCCTCATTTTTTCCCCAAAATTCTATCTTCTATATCACTTATTCATTCCTCTGTTTCTTCCATCCTTGTGATCATTATATCTAGTCAGTTTTGAATCTCGGTTATTGAATCTTTCTTTTCAGCCTCTTTAGTTTTTAGCTCTGTCATCTCTATGATAAGGGACTCCTTCATGTTTTCTATGCTTTTGTCAAGCCCAGCTAGTATCCTTATGATTGTTTCTTTAAAATTTGGATCAGGCATATTACTTAAATACATTTTGATTAGATCCCTGGCTGTGACCTTTTCTTTTTGGGGGGCTGCTGGGAGGGGATGAATTCCTCCATCTTTGCATTTTGTCTAGGTCTGTCTTCTTCTCTGTGTCAGAATAGCCTGTTCATTTGGTACTCCTGAAAGTAATGGTTTTATGAATAAGTTCACATATTGTCCAGGATCTGCCACTTCAGGAAGTGCCTCTAGTATTGCACGTATTCTGCTCCTTTGTTTTGGCTGTTCTACCCCTCAGGTCTTTCCCTTGCAGAGTTTCTTCTTGCCTATAGTGGGGAGTGTTTGGACCTTGGCCAGAGTGTGGAAATTTTTAACTAAGTGTACTCTGGTCTGCTTATTAAAAGAGACTTAATGCTATTTCAACTAGACCTGAAGCTCTGCAGTACTCTATGGTGGTACCTGTGAAGGTTTGTGCTCATCTTCTGGGGCAGGGGTCCAGTGATCTGGTTCTCAGGCACATTTGCCTGAGAAAAGTAACAACTGCAGAGTGTAAGGCTGTGGGTCTCAGTGTAAATGGTTTAGGCTGCTACTGTTGGTGCTTTGCTGCTTACTAAAGTTAGTTTATGCGGAGGGGAAAGGGAGGGAAAGCCAGATTCTTCATCCCTGGAGAGGGGAGTTCACACCACTATCAGGGAAGCCCTTCCATAAGAGTCAACAATATTCTCTCACAATTGTTGTTTGATGTCCCAGATATCCTTCAGATCACTGCCTTCACACTGTCCAGGTTGCTTGCCTGCCTGGAGCAATGGAATGCACTTTGGTATCTATCCCAGCCAGGCCTGCTGAGTTTTAAAACTCCAGACTTTAAGGAACTGGTGTGGTGAGACTTATGCTGGTCTTCTGGAGGACAGCCTTACCACATTGGGACCAATGCAAGTTTGACCCAGAAGTGTGCTCACACAAGAGTACATGATCATCATGTGTTTTGCAGTAAAGCACAGTAAAGAGCCAGTGTCCATGTTAGCCAACCTCAGCAGGTGTCTCTGCACCTATGTTAAGGGGTGGGGGAAAGAAATGGCACATGCCAGCTCCTTTTTCCCTGAAGAGGCAATGTCCTGTCTCGCAGATGCTCTCCACAAAGGGGGAACCATCTCTCCCAGTGTGTCTTAGGTGAGCCTCAAATCACTGTAGTCCCCTTAGAGCTCTATACCAGCCATGCTCCAGACCTCTAAAACTACAGTCTTTGAGCCCTGCTGGTTACAAAAACTCACAATAGTCAGCACCTCTGGTTTCTCTAGTATTTTCCCTGGTGATTTCCTGTGTGCTCCTCTCTCTCTCTCCCTCTCTCCCCATCCAGGGCTCTCTCCCCTCTACAGTACCTATGATTGAGCCATTTCTTCCCCAAACCATGTCTCCACACCTTCCACAGTGTGGCCTCCTCTTCTCCTCTTGTGCAGTTTGTCCTGTCAGTCCTCAGATCGATTTCTTGAGTATTCAAAATGATTTGGTATTTATCTAGCTGTGTTTGAGGGATGAAGCAAGCCTAGAGTCCTCCTACTATACCATCTTAGCACCTCCCGCCTGAGGGAGGTCATTATTAACTTTTCCTTAAATGTTTGGTAGAATTCCCCTATAAAGGCATCTTGGTTTTAAGTTTGTTGGGAGTTTCCTTTTACTAGTAACAAAAGTGAATCAGTAATCAGTCTGTTTAGATTTTCTATTTCTTCCTGATCCAGTCTAGGAAGATTGAATATTTTAAAAAAATTATCTATTTCTTCTACATTGTATGATTTGTTGGCACATAATTTTTTGAAGTAGTTTTATGTAACCCTTTGTATTTCTGTGGTGTTGGTTGTAACTTCTCTTTCATTTGTGATTTTGAGTCCTCTCTTTTCTTAATAAATCTGGTTAAATGTTTGTGCATTTAATCTTTCCAAAGAGCCATTGATCATTTCTATTCTTTTAATCTCCATTTCACTTAATTCTGCTTCATTCTCTCATATTTTTTTCCTTCTCCTAACTTTGGGTTTTGGTCTTCTTTTTCCTTTAGGTGTAAGGTTAAATTGAGACTTTTTGTTGTTTCTTGAGGTGGACTTTAAGAAACAAAACTTAGAACTGTTTTTGCTGCATCCCAAAGATTTTGTTGTGTTAGTTTCCATTTGCTTTTGTCTCAAGATATTTTTTGATATTTATTCTTTGATTTCTCCATTGACTTATTGGTTATTTAGTAGCATGTTGTTTAGACTACATGTATTTTTGTGGTTTTTTTTTCCATCTTTTTTCCTTGTGATTTATTTCTGGTTTCATGCCATTTGGGTAAAAAAGGTGCTTGATTTGATTTCAGACTTTTAAAATTTATTAAGACTTGTTTTGTGGCTTAACATGATCTATCCTGGAGAATGTTTCATGTGCAGTTGAGACAAATGTATGCTCTATTCATTTTGGATAAAATGATCTGTAATCCTTTAAGTCCATCTGGTCTAATTGGTCATTTAAAATAACTATTGCCTTATTGATTTTCTGTCTGGATGATCTATCCATTGATGTAAGTGGGCTGTTCATTTGTGATTATGTGATTACATAATCACAAAGGGATTGATCCAAAGATCAGTCCCTTTGTGATTATGTAATGCCCTTCTTTGTCTCTTACTGTAATCTTTGTTTTAAAGTCTGGTTTGCCTAACATAAGTATTGCTACCCTAACTCTATTAATTTTTTTCTGTCTAGTCAGTCACCTATATTTTTGCTTGAAACATTTAGTCCACTTACATTTAAAGTAATTGTTGATAGGTATGTCCTTATTGTCATTTTCTTAGTTGTTTTCTGGTTGTTTTTGTAATTCTTCTCTGTTCATTTCTTCTCTTACTTTCTTCCCTTGTGATTTGATGACTCTCTTTAGTCTTATGCTTGAATTCCTTTATTTTTTTGTGTATCTGCTACAGGTTTTTGGTTTATGGTTACTGTTAGGTTCATATAAAACAACATGTATATAGTAGTAGGCTCATATATAGCAATATATGTATATAGCCATCTATATTATGTTGATGTTCATTTACGTTCAAATACGTTCTAAATACACTATATTCTTACTTTCTCCCCTTTCTACATTCTATATTTATATGATGTCATATTTTACATCTTTTTATTTTGTGTATCCCTTAACTAATTTTTGTAGACAAAATTGAGCTTACTACTTTTGTCTTTTAACCTTTATACTAACTTTATAAGTGATTAATCTACTACCTTTACTATATATTTGCTTTTACAAGTGAAATACTTTCCTTTCATATTTTTTTTTTACTTGTATGTATGGCCTTTTCCATTGAGAGAAGTCTCTTTAACCTTTCTTTTAAGGCCCAGTTAGTGATAATGAACTGCTTTAATGTTTTTTTGTTTGGTTGGTTGGTTTTTGTTCTTTTTGTCTGGGAATATCTTTAACGCTCTTTTGATTCTTAATGATAACCACTAGTTAAAGTATTCTTGATTTTATCTTTTGTTTGTTTTTTCCTTAAGCACTGTGAGTTTATCCTGCCATTCCTGTCTGGCCTGTAAAATTTTTGCTGAAAAATCAGCAGTAATAGTCTTATAAGGTTTCCCTAGTTATGTAACTATTTGATTTTTCTCTTACTGCTTTTGAGATTCTCTATTTTCAGTTTTTGAATTTTAGTTATTATGTGCCTTAATATGGATCTCTTTGTGTCAGGCTTTTTTGGGGCTCCCTGTACTTCCTGAACCAGGACATCTGTTTCATTTCTGAGGTTAGGAACGTTTTCAACTATTATTTCTTCTTCAAGTTTTCTACTCCCTTCTCTCTTCTCCTTCTGCAACCCCTATACTGTGAATGTTAGTATGCTTGATATTATTCTAGACACCTCTTAACCTGTCCTCATTTTTATTTATTTATTTATTTTTTTTGGTCTGTTCAGTTTGATTTCCACTACCCTATCTTCCAATTGCTTCCTCTAATCTGCTGTGGACTTCCTGTAGTGTATTTTTAATTTTGTTTGTTGTAATCTTCAGCTCTGATTGGTTTTCATATTCTCTATCTTTTTGTTTATGTTTTCACTGAGTTCATCCATTATTAAGTCTGATGAGCATCTTTATGACCATTACTTTAAACTTATTATGAGTCAGACTGCTTATCTCCATTTCAGTTAGTTGTTTGTTTCTAAGGTTTCGTTTGTTTGGAACATGTGTTCTGTCTCCTAATTTTGTCTGACTTTCTGTATTTGTTTTTATGTATTAGGTAAGTCATCTAGATCTATATCTCTTGGTCTTGAAAGTAATGGACTTATGTAGAAGGTATCCTACAGGGCCCATAATGCAATCTCATCTGGTCACCAGAACCAGGTGTTCAAGGGGTGTCCTTTATGTGGGCTGTGAGCACCATCCTGTTATGGCTATGCTGATGAGCAGGGCTCCCTCCCTGTGTGGCTGGTTGTAATGTCCAACTGCAACTACTGTGGGCACGCTGCTGGGCAGGACTGGCCCCTGTATAGCTGGCTGAGAAGCCCAGCCATAGCTGACGTGGACGTGCTGGTGGGTGGAGTTAGCCCCTAGCCCCCACAACAGTTGCAGGTGTGCTAATGGTCAGGATTGCCTACCCCCACCCCATCTCTGGGGCAGGAGTTACTTTGGAGGTGCTTGAGTCTGACCAGGGCTATCTGCTTGGTGTTATGTGACAGTAGTGGCTTTGCGAGGATTCTGGTCCTCGCTGAGACTGCCTGCCAGGTATGGTGGGGCAGGAGCTGCTTTGGAGAGGTACTTGCCAGGTGGACATGTTGGGTGGGGTGGGCTCACAGAACACAGGCAAGAAGTACTAGACAAGTTGATAGAACGTGTTCAATCTACCTTCCACTAGCATCTACCAGTTAGGATAAAAAAGGCAAGGAAAACAGTATCTGCCAGTACTTCCATTCCTGGAGAAAGTTCCTAAAGTTCCCTACCTTTCCAACAAATGCCTAAATTTCATCAATAAATCTTCATGTACAATTCCAGGCACTTTTCAAACTGCTGCCACCATGCTGTGTCTAGGAATGAGTGAAATAGCATGCTGAACCTTTAAAAGCAGAGTAGCAGAATCTTAGTTTCTTATAGTTCTCCAGTTCTCCTGGATTTAAGCACACATGATTTTTAAAACTTCCAGAGTTTAGCTCCACTGATTTTCAAAGCCAGACATTACAGGGGTTTGTTATCCTGGTAGAGATCCCCAGTGCTAGGGATGACCAATATAGGGATTAATTTCCTTGCTCCTCCAGGGGGACCTCTTGTCTGTGATATTCCTCCTTGCTAAGCTGTCCTCATGATACTAGTGCCTGTCAAGTGAAAGAACCACTGTGATAACCAACATACGTCTTGAAGAACAGGCTTGAAAAACTGGTATTATTTTGAAGTGCCAAAAAAGTAGTTTTAGTTTTAAGATTAAGTAAGATCATCCTTCAGAGGTTATGATAAAAAGGAATGATATTGAAATAACTAAAATTTCATGAGAATTTTCAAAGCAATTTTTAAATTTGGTTTGTTATTGGACAATGTTGAGATGAAATGTCAACTGTGACTTATTTATCCTGAAACTGTTTAAGATTAACCTCAATCATTGGAAAGAATTTACACAATGGCAAACCAGTAAACCAAATAACAAATACCAATCCATGGTTATATGAATGGATAATTACAGAAGTGCATGCAAGTTGTAGGTAATAATACAAAGATATCTTGTGGAATATGACATTTCAACTATCATGTGGAAAATCTTTTTGACAAAACAAGTGAGAAATCACAAATGCCTAATTTGAAATATATGAAAACTATATCATTTGTTGTCTTTATATTTAATAAATGATTGAAAGAAAACTCTAAATATTAATGGAATATGAAAAACAATAAAAGAGAAGGGACATCAATAGATATTCTGACACTGAGAAGTAACTGACTTGTAATAAAAATTTTCAGATCTTACTAAAGGCAGTATTTGGAGTAAGAAAAATACAATTAATGATGAGGAATGAATTATATTAACACCCTGGGAGAATATTTAAATTTCATATTGAATTTGACAGAATATACCAATATTAAGAAAACATAATCTCATAAAATGCCACTGTAATGAAGACAATCAGTCATTTCATATGAAAACTTGAAATGCCCTAAAAACTCATGGGTTAGACATGAAAAGAACTTGATTAAGCGTTTCCTCAACAGAAAACAATGTAACAATTTGCATGATATTAGCAATAATTAATTTGAAGAGCAAAAGAAAATTTCTTAACTATCAACAGTAAAAGACACATTTCCATCAGACAGGCTAAAGACTGAATCATTTATCTATTCTCAATAGATGATAATACAAAATAATTGTCATATGAAGAAGCAATCAAAGAGCATGCAGCCAAGAAATGTGAAAAGAAAATAGTATTATAAGGATGTGCCAGAGAGCTACATAATTTTTAAAATATTATTTTTCTGTATTTTGTGATGATTGTAGCATTTATAAGCTTTTTAGAATCTCATAATTTGTGATCTTTCTCTTATTAAATCTCTTTTGTATCTAATTTTTCAAGTAAGTGAGCCCTCTCTCCAAATTTTATAACTTTAAGGCCTCAAAAGACATGGATCAAATCTATCCTATGAGCCTAGAATGCTGCTTTAAACATGGATTAATGGTTCTTTAAATGTTGAATAAGTTATTGTTATGTAAAATATCTGAAATAGAGGAAACTCACCAAAGTAATCATAAATCTTATAAATTTTAAAATTTATTTTGTAAGTTCAGTATGTATTGAAAAATAGAGAAAATAATACAGAGTTACTAATATCTATCAGCCAAATTCAACAGTGATTAAGACTTTCCACACTGTTTCACATTTTTCTTTTTTTCTGTAGTATTTTTAAGCAAATCCCAGATATCCATGTCATTTCATGTCTTAAACCTCAATATGTGTATCTAACAAATGTGAACATTTTCCTACATAAATACTTACTTAACTAAATGTTAGGTCTTACATCTAGCAAAATTAATAAGAATTTGATGTTATCATGTAATACCCCCATCTATTGTTAAATATTCCCAATGTTTTTTCAAAATTGACATTTTGTATTGAGTTCATTTGAATCATGATATAAGCAAGGTCAATACAGTTAACTTTATTACACACAGACACATTGTGGGTTCAGTTCCAGGAAATCACAATAATGTGAATCTCACAATAAAGCTGGTCAAATGAATTTTTTGGTTTCCTGGTATATAAAAGTTATATTTATAATATATCATAGTCTCTTAAGTGTGCAATAGCATTACTTCTAAAAAACTACATATTTTAATGAAAAAACACTTCATTGCTAAAAGATGCTAACCATCATCTGAGCTATTAGTGAGTCATAGTTTGTTTTTTGTTTTTTGGGTTTTTTTGCTGGTAAATGTCTTGCCTTGATGTTGGTGGCTTCTGATGGATCAGGGTAGTAGATGCTGAAGGTTGGGGTGGCTGTGGCATTTCTGAAAATAAGACAACAGTCAAGTTTGCAGATTGATGGACTCTTCCTTTTACAAACAATTTATCTCACATTCAGTGCTGTTTGATAGCATTTGACCCACAGAACTTCTTTCAAAATTGGAGTCCATCCTCAAACTCAGCAGTGGTTTATCAACTGGGTTTTTGTAACAATCTAAATCCTTTGTTGTCATGTCAACAATGTTCACAGTGTCTTCACCAGAAGTAGATAGATTCCCTCTCAAGAATCTACTTTCTTTGCTCATCCCTAAGAAGCAATTCTTCATCCATTCAAGTTTTATGAGATTATAGCAATTCGGTTACATCTTCAGTTTCCACTTCTAATTCTAGTTCTCTTGTTATTTCTACCACATCTGGAGTTACTTCATCCACTGGAGTCTGGAACCCCTCAAAGTCCTCTATGAGGGCTGAAATCAAGTTTTTTTCTTTTAGTAGATTTTATTTATTAGAGAGAGAGAGCATGCAAGAGGGGTGGGGTTTGGGCAGGGGCAGAAGGAGAGGGACTCTCAAGCAGACTGCATAGAGCCTAGAGCCCAATGTGGGGCTTGATCTCCCAACCCTGAGATCATGACCTAAGCTAAAATCAAGAGTTGGGACAATTAACTGACTAAGCAACCCAGGCACCCCTGGAATCAACTTCTTATAACCTTCTGTTAATGTTGATATTTTAACATTTTCCTATGGATCATAAATGTTCTGAACAGATTCTGGAATGTTGAATCTTTTCCAGAAGGTTTTCAATTTTCTTTGCTCAGATCCATCAGAAGAATTGCTATATATGGAAATTGAAACTTTATGAAATGTATCTCTTAAATAAGACTTGAAATTCGAAAAGACTCCTTGATTTGTGAGCTCCAGGATGGATGTTGTGTTAGCAGGCATAAAACCATTGATCTCATTATACGTCTCCATGAGAGATGGAGTGACTAGGTGTATTGTCAATGAAAGGAATCTTTTCTTTTTTTTTTTCTAAGCAGTAGATCTCAGCAGTGGGTTTAAAATGTTTAGTCAAGGGCGCCTGGGTGGCTCAGTGGGTTAAGCCGCTGCCTTCAGCTCAGGTCATGATCTCAGGGTCCTGGGATCGAGTCCCGTATCGGGCTCTCTGCTCAGCAGGGAGCCTGCTTCCCTCTCTCTCTCTCTCTCTCTGCCTGCCTCTCTGTCTACTTGTGATCTCTCTCTGTCAAATAAATAAATAAAAAATCTTAAAAATAAAATAAAATAAAATAAAATGTTTAGTCAATCATGTTATAAACAAATGTGTTGTCATCAAGGTTCTGTTTTTCCATTTATAAAGCAAAGGTAGAATGGATTTGACCTAATTCTTAAGGACCCTAGGATTTTCCCAATGGTCAATGAGCATTAGCTTCAACTTAAAGTCACTTGCTGCATTAACTCCTAACAAGAGAGTCAGCCTGTCCTTTGAAGTTTTGAAGCCAGACATTGTCTTCTCTCTAGCTATGAAAATCCTAGATAGCATCTTCTTCCAATATAAGGCTGTTACTTCTTACACTAAAAGTTTGTTATTTAGTGTAGCCACTTTTATTATCTTAGCTAGATCTTCTGGATAATTTCCTGCTACATCAACACTTGCTGTTTCACCTTGCACTTGGATGTTGGGGAGACAACTTCTTTCCTTAACCTCATGAACAACTCTCTGCTAGTTTCAATGCCATTAGAATTTTCATGTGTCTAAATTAATTTTATTTAGAGTTAGGGCCTTGTTCTGGATTAGGCTTTGACTTAAGAGAATGTTGTGGCTGGTTTGATCTTCTCTACAGACCACCGGAACTATCTCCATATCAATATGATTGTTTCACTCTTATTATTTGTGTGTTCACTGGAATAGCACTTTTAATTTCCTTCAAGAACTTTTTGTTTGCATTCACAATTTGGTGGCACAAGAGGCCTTGATTTGGCCTGTCTCTACTTTTGATATGCTTTCCTCACTAAGCTTAATCATTTCTAGCTTTGATTTAAAGTGAGAGACATGTGACTCTTTCACATGACACTTAGAGGCCATTATAAGATTATTAATTGGCCTGATTTCAATTTTGTTGTTATATTAGGTAATAGGAAGGCCTGAGGAGAAGGACAGAGATGGGGGAACTGCTGGTCAGTGGAGCAGTCAGAACACACTTTCTCAATTAAGTTCACTGTCTTTTATGGGCATGGTTTGTGATGTCCCAAAACCATTACAATGGTCACATTAGAGATCACTAATCACAAGTCACCATAACAATTGTAATAATGAAGAAAAAGGTTGAAAGAGTGTAAGCATTACCAAGTGTGACACAGAGACACAAAGTGAGCTTAATGCTGTTGGAAAAATAGTGCTGATAGATTTGCTTGACACAGGGTTGACACAAACCTTCAGTTTGAACCCTCCCCTCATAAAACAACCCCACAATTTCTGTAAAATCCCATAAAACTAGGTATGCCTGTATACCTCTTACATCCCTTCTAATGTGTCCTTCATTTTTCTGGTGTCACTTATTGCAGAACCAAAGTCAGTTGCCCTATATGATGTCTCATATTTTGAATTTGACTCTGCTTTCTCTGGTGTCATTTAACTTGTTATTCTGTCTGCCTTATTTCTTATAAATGGAAGTTAGCTCTGGGCTAATGTTTTTCAAACTCAAGAGAGTATTAGAATACCCTGGAGGGCATATGAAAACATAAATTGCTGTGTCTAGCCCCAAGGTGTCTGATTTCGGTGGTCTTGGATGGGGGCCAATAATCTGAATTCATAATAAGTTCCCAGGAGATGCAGTTACTGCTAATATAGCAGGCATTCTGTGAAAACCATTGCTTCTAGACTGCTCTTAATGATTCTAAGGTTGTCCAATATATTCAGTAATGATAACTAATATATTTTTAAAAGCTTACTGAATTCAGTAAAGTTACAAAATACCAAATCAATATACAGAAATATGTTTGCTTCAACTATACTTCAATTAAAAAAAACTGTTGTTTCTACACACTAATAACAACTATCAGAAAGAGAAATTCAGAAAACTATCTCATTAAAAATTACATTAAAAAGAATAAAATACCTAGGAATAAGCTTGACCAAGGATGTGAAGGACCTATGCACTGAAAAGTATTAAGACACTGATGAAAGAAATCAAAACTGACACAAACAAATGGAAAGATAGTCCATGCTGATTACTTTGGGTAGTAATATTATTTCTTCCAATTAATCTAGAGATTCAGCACAGTCTTATCAAATTAAATTTATTTAGACACATGAAAATGGCATTTCTCACAGAAGTAGGACAGATAATCCTAAAATTTGTATGGAACCACAAAAGACCCCAAATAGCCAATGCAATCTTGACAAAGAAAAACAAAACAGGGGGCATAATGTCCCTGATTTCAGTATGTATTATAAAGCTATAGTAATTAAAACTATATAGTATTGACATAAAAAAATGAAACAAGATGGGACTGGGGAGGGAAAAAACTGTAAGAGACTCT
Source organism: Lontra canadensis (assembly GCF_010015895.1). Lineage (NCBI taxonomy): Eukaryota > Metazoa > Chordata > Mammalia > Carnivora > Mustelidae > Lontra > Lontra canadensis. The sequence continues at coordinate 12,481,866 of NW_022631011.1, forward strand.
TTTTTTTTAAAATATTTTATTTATTTATTCGACACAGATATCACAAGTAGGCAGAGAGGCAGACAGAGAGAGAAAGGGGGAAACAGGCTCCCCGGTGAGCAGAGAGCCCGATGTGGGGCTCGATCCCAGGAACCTGGGATCATGACCTGAGCCGAAGGCAGAGGCCCAACCCACTGAGCCACCCAGGTGCCCCCCATAAGAGACTCTTAATCTTCCAAAACAAACTGAGGATTGCAAGGGGATGAGGGGGAGGGATAGAGTGGCTGGGTCATGGACACTGGGGAGAGTATCTTCTATGGTGAGTGCTGTGAATTGTATAAGACTGATGATTCACAGACCTGTATGCCTGAAGCAAATAATACATTATATATATATATATATTTTTTTTAAAAGAAAGGATTCAAAAAACCCTTTCACATTAAAAAAACAAACAAACAACAACAACAAAAAAAACAGACACAGAGATCAGTGGAAAGGAATAGAAGGACCAAAAATAAACCCATGCATATATGGTCAAATAATTTATGACAAAGCCAAGAATAGACCATAGGGAAAGACAGTGTCTTCAATAAACAATGTTGGGAAGCTTGGACAGCTGCATGCAAAAGACTAAAACTAAACCACTACCAAATACCATGTACCAAAACAAACTTAAATGGCTAAGAGACTCTAATGTAAAACCTGAAACCAGGAAACTCTGAAAGAAAATATAGGCGGTAATTTCCTTGATGTCCATGTTGGTGCTGATTTTTGGATTTGACATCAAAAACAAAAGCAACAAAAATAAAAGTAAACAAGTGGGACAATATCAAACTAAAAAGCTTTTGCACTGTGAAGGAAACCAACAAATAGGAGAACATACTTGCAAATGTCATATTCAACAAGAGGTTAAGATCTAAAATATATAAGAACTCCTACAACTCAACACCAAAAAACCAACCAATCCAATTTAAAAATGGACAAGGGATCTGAACAGACATTTTTCCAAAGAAGATATGCATATGGCAAATAGACACCTGAAAAGATGCTCAAGATCACTAAATATCAGGGTAATGCAAATCAAAACTATAACTAGGTATCACCTCATACCTGTTAGAATGGCTTCTATCAAAAAGGGAAGGTATAACAAGTGTTGGCTAGGATGTGGAAAAAAGGGAACACGTGTGCACTGTTAGTGGAAGTATAAATTGGTGTAGCCATTATGGAAAACAGTATGGATGTTCCTCAAAAAATGAAAAATAGAACTTTCATTATGGGAGCACCTGGGTGTTCTCTCAAATAAATAAATACATAAATAAAATCTTTTTTTTTTTTTAAGATTTATTTATTTGACAGAGAGATCACAAGTAGGCAGAGAGGCAGGCAGAGACAGGAGGGAAGCAGGCTTCCCACCCAGCAGAGAGCCCAATGCAGGGCTTGATCCCAGGACCCTGAGATCATGACCTGAGCCGAAGCCAGAGGCTTTACCCACTGAGCCACCCCAGTGCCCCACACCCCTAAAATCTTTAAAAAATAAAGCAAAATTTAAAAAGTTTCATATGATCCACCAAAGCTACTTCTGGGTATTTGTCTAAAGAAAATGAAAACACTAACTGGAAAGGTATATTCATTCCCATGTTCATTGTATTATTACTCATAATACCCAAAACACGGAATGAACTTAAGTGTCCCTCGATGGATGAGTGAATCAAGAAAATGTAGTGTATATATACAGTAGATTATTATTTAGCTATAAGAAAAAGGAACTCTTGCCAATTGTGACAACATGGGTGGACCTTGAAGACATTCTGCTAAGTGAAAAGAGAGAAATGCAAATATCAAATGATCTCACTTGTATGTGGAATCTTGAAAAACAAAACAAAAAAACAAATCAGAGATATAGAAAACAAGTTGGTGCTGCCAGAATCGGGGGAGCTGGTTGTCAGTGGATAGGGAATAGATCAAGAGAGTCAAAAGGGGCAAACTTTGAGTTTTAAAGTAAGTCATGGAGGTATAATGTACAGCATAGTAACTATGGTTAATAATATTACATTGCATATTTGAAATTTAATCTTAAAGGTTCTCATCACAATTTTATATATAGCAACAGAGGTAACTAGAATTATTTGGATCATTTTGTAATATATCCAAATATCAAATCATTATTATATACCTGAAACTTAATATAATATTGTTTATCAATTTTAATTCAATTTATTTTATTTTTTTAAAGATTTTATTTACTTATTTGACAGAGATCACAACAAGTAGGCAGAGAGGCAGTCAGAGAGAGAGAGAGGGAGGAGGAAGCAGGCTCCCTGCTGAGCAGAGAGCCCAACATTGGGCTTGGTCCCAGGACCCTGGGATCATGACCTGAGCAGAAGGCAGAGGCTTTAACCCACTGGGCCTCCCAGGTGCCCCATTATAACTCAATTTAAAAAGAAGTAACTAGCAAGGTGAATTTTTAAATTCCAATTTAAAAATTAATTCAGATTATCTTCTATACAGCTCTAACATGTAAGCAATCACTTACTCAGAAAATATTTGTCATCTTATTCTCACTGTGTGCTTGACATTGTGCACGCTTTTTAGGATGGAAAAGGCATGGTCTTTGAGTGACCCCAATATCAAATAACTCTTAGGCTTTGTGGAAGATAGACATATAAGCCAACTTCTATAATACTTCATGATCAGTGCTGTGATAGAGCTATGTACAGGCTGCTATGAAAGCATGGATTCCTGCCACTGGATTCATCCCCTTATTTAGGGCATGATAAAGAAATGAAAGGTTTATCTTTATTTCCCTTTGCTGTGTGTATCACATATTTCTCCCTTTAGCCTCAGCTCTGTCTCCTATCAAGGTCTGTGACCTTGCTGTCTCAGCCATTCTATGCTCTGACCACAGAGTAAGATTTAGCTTCCATTTTCTAGGTGTGGGGACAGGAGTTTTCCCAGGTCCAGAGCTGGAAGTTCTATTAGGATGGTAAAAATGTGAGTTAATAGAAGTGCAAATGTATTTTTCAAGGAGCCTTTTCTAAGGAGAGAGCCACAGGTTATCTCAAGAGGAAAAAAATGGAATATGTAATTAAGGCAAAAATAAACTATTGGCCCTATGAACTAACACCTGTGTTATGAGGATAAGCAAGTTTGCATCTTCTATAGAGCCTAAGGGGTGATTCCTTAGCATTTTAAAAAAAGATTTTATTCATTTATTTGATAGAGCATAGAGCTGAGGAAGCAGGAGACTGAGAGGGAAAAGCAGGCTCCCTGCTGAGAGAGGAGCCCAGAAGTGGACTCAATCCCAGGACCCTGAGATCACGAATGGAGTGTAAGACAGATGCTTAACTGACTGAACCACCCAGGCACTCCAACGTTTGGTTTTTCTTTAAGATTTGATTTAGGGGCACCTTGGTGACTTAGTTAAGCATCTGCCTTCAGGTCAGGTCATGATCTTGGGGTTCTGGGATAGAGCCCCACATCAGGATCCCAGCTTGGTGGGGAGCTTTCTTCTCCTCCCTCTCCCCCTGCTTATGCACTCTCTTTGTCAAATAAATAAATAAGATCTTTTAAAAAGAGAGAGAGATTTGGGGTGCCTGGGTGGCCCAGTGGATTAAAGCCTCTGCCTTCAGCTCAGGTCATGATCCCAGGGTCCTGGGATTGAGCCCCGCATCGAGCTCTCTGATCAGTGGGGAGCCTGCTCCCCTCCTCCCCCCACCCCCCGCCTGCCTCTCTGCCTATTTGTGATCTCTCTCTCTCTGTCAAATAAATAAATAATTTTTTAAAAAGAGAGAGATTTAATTTGGATTTTTTTCAATTTATACCTGGAATATGAAAATAATTGCACCCAAAATGAAGGCTCCTTAGAGTATGGTCATCCAAAGTTCTTTATAAAGTAAGGTAGATTTATGGTGTAGAGACTACAATATTTTATGTGGGTTGTTAAAAGGCTGTAGTGATTTTTATGGCTTCATTCTGTATTATCATCCCAATACCCCTATTCCCCATTTTTTAAAAAGGACTTTATTTTTTAGAGCAGTTTTAAGATCACAACAGAATTGAGAAGCAGATGCAGAGATTTCCACATACCCCCTGACCCTGTGCAAGTACAGCCTCCCTCATTATCAACATCACTTACCAGAGTGGTACATTTGCTCTAACTGATGAACTTATATTGACAAACTATAAATACCCAAAGTCTGTGGTTTATATTGGGAGTCATGATGCTGTACATTCTATGGATGACATGTATCTACCATTATAGCATCATACAGAGTATTCTCAGGGCCCTAGAAATCCTCTGTGCTGCCCCTCTGCACCCCCCCACTCCCCACAACCCCTGATCTTTGAACTGTTCATGCTTCTGCTTTTTCCAAAATGTTTTAGAGCTCAAATAATATAATATGTAGTCTTTTCAGATTGACTTCTTTCACCTAGTGACAGGTATTTGGTGCCTCTTCCTGTCTCCATTAGCTCATATCTTATTAGTATTTAAATGATATTCCATTACTGGAGGTACCACAGTTTATGCATCCATTCACTTACTGGAACACATCTTGATTGCTTTTGTTTTAGCAATTCTGCATAAAGCTACTATAAATATCTCTGTGCAGTTTATCTGTGTAGACATAAGTTTTTAACTCCTTGGGTAAATATCAAGAAGCATGACTGTGAGTTCATATGATAAGATAATGTTTAGTTTTGTAAGAAAAAGTCAAACTGTCTTCCACAGCGGTTGTACCAGTTTGCATTCCCTTCATCAGTGAATGAGTTCCTGCTGCTCCAAATCCTCATCCGGAATTTGATGTTGATGTTGATGTTCCAGGTTTTGTCCGTTCTAATAGGTGTATAGTAGTATCTCCTGGTTTTAATTTGCATTTCCCTGATGACGGATGATATGGAGCTTCTTTTGATATGTCTGTGTGTGATCTGTTTGTCTCCTTTGCTGAGTTATCTCTTAAGGTTTGGGGCTCCTATTTTAATCAGGTTGTTTGCTTTCTTATGTTTAGTTTTCAGTGTTCTTTGTGTATTTTGGCTAACAATCCTTTATCAGATGTGCCTTTTGTAAATATTTTCTCCCAGTCTGTTACTTGGCTTCATTCCCCCATTTTTTAAGACCAAATAGTTTTGTAGAAAATGCGACACTGCTAGCAGTCTTAAATGCTATTTCTATAGAGAACATTTCTTTGTTGCTGTGAGAGAAGATGTAGAGGTCAAGTGTTGATTCCTATCTCAGTCTAGCTTGAAAGAAAATGCAAATTAACATGAGAAGTAGAGAGCAATGATAGTGTTTAATTCTGTGTCAAATGCCATAGTATATTAAAAGTTCACAGTTTAGAGAACGTTAAAGTAGAGTGAGATAGAAGAGGGGATCTTGGTGGAAATTGAATTTACTAGGATTGGCCTTGAAAGCTAGTTGTATCTTCAACATTGAGAGAGACAGGAAATGGCCCTCCAGCTGAGAAAATTTCAGTTTGTATAATAGAAGGAAAAAATGATTATGTTTTAGATTTAGATTCTGAATATTCTCAGGTCTGTAAAACTGGGTCTTCTTTACCTAGAGGGACTAGAGGTATAAATCCGACATCATTCTAAATGGTTCTGTTTAAAGCGGACGGTGGGTTGTATATTTCTCGTGGCATGCAGAAAGAATATATTATCCCAGCATATTTGCATTCAGTTAAGTGCACTGTAACATTTTTTAAATGTTGCACATTGGCATTAAAAATATATACATATACATAGTCTATTTTTCAAACCTTTGGAATATTCGCCTTCTATTTTATTAGGTAAATATACCTTGTTAATAATTTGAAATATTATAATATTACAATCCTATATTATAAAATGTGTTTTTTAAATTTTAACTTTATTTTTTATGTCAGGGACCTATTCTAGTTTTATTATTTTTCCTCTGATTATGAAGTCATAATATATTAGCATGATCCTTATACCATATCACACATATGTTATTCCACGCAGGCATTTTTGAATGCTGCTGATTTAAAATTTCCCGTTGTGAGGTTCTTCCAAAAGCATTTTACATTTCAGATTTGAAAGTGCTGTTGATGTCTAGAGATACTCTCCATTTCACTGAAGTAATCTATGTATCTACGTTTCTGTATGTGAAACTTGGGTTGTTAATCTGGCCTTACCATGATGGATTTCCATACCACCTCAGATGCAATTGCAAAGGACTAAAACTCAGATTTAAGCAAAGCAGAAGATGAAGAGGGATGGGGTGTAGAAGATGTACAGTATCACAGAGTTGATGGGTTAATTTCAGGCATAGTTGAATCTGGAATCTCAGATGATGTTAATAGGAGTCTATTCTGCTTAACCTTGCTGGATTCAACTTGATTTCAGCTACCCACAGCTGGGGTAGAGAAGTTTGCTGCCCTGGGCTGGTCACTCTCACCTGGGGGATCAGAGGCTATTTCTGAAAAGAAAAGGTGATATATAGACAAAGGAATAGGAGATACTACAGCAGGACCCATGGTTGGTCTTGAACACAATTATCGAAGTTTTTGAGATCTGTGTTGCTTGACATTCATCTTTTAAAGCATTAGGAAGCATTAAGCTTCACATGATTCAGAGGAAACCTGGTTCTTTTTCTCTAGACCAAAATTCGATTCCATCTTAAGACTCACGGACAATTTAAAAACTGATTTTCAAGACTTTGTCTTATAATTAGCACCCCTAGTATCAATATTTTGTGTAGTCCTTGTTGGGCAAATCAGTTAAACCTATCCCCCCTCAGTTTCCTTACCTGTTTAAGAAAAAACCGATATGGTTAGACTAACTAAGCTCTGAGTCATTTCTGTTTCGAAGAATATGTGATTCAATGATTCTCTCGCAAAGGTGCTTACAGGTTGGTTTTCTCTTTCTTTCTTTTTGAAAGTATGTATATTGGGTGGAAACTATCTTTGCTCTTGAAAACCTAAAGCCGATAGAACTTTCTGCAGCGACAGAAATGCTCCGTGCAGCTACCCAGCCCTTGTAATGTAACTGGCGTGACTGGGGAGAGGGATTTTCCATCCAATCTCCATTAATTTTGATTTCAATTAAAATAGCCACAACTCTGGGATTAACCTCTTTCAGCAAGATTTTTCAGAAACCATTGAAATTAAAAAAGGAATACATCTGCTCTGCGATAAGTTTAAAAGCAGCAATTCACCCCTTTCTTTTCAGTCTCCTGCGCATAGCTACTCAAGCTATGACTCCGGCAAAAATGAGAGTGTAGACCGAGGTGCCGAGGACCTGTCTCTAAACAGGGGAGATGAGGACGAAGATGACCACGACGACCACGACGATTCTGAGAAAGTGAACGAGACGGATGGCGTTGAGGCGGAGCGGCTGAAAGCCTTTAATGTGAGTCCGGCCACGCTTCCCCGCCGTGGCTTACTTTTTACCACTTCACTTTCATGTTGTTGCTTGGTGGTAAATGTGGATATTCTAGAGACATGTCTGTTTAATTTACAGAAGGATTTTAAAAGTACATGAAACACTCTTTGACAACCAGACACCAGAATTGCTGTGTTTTGTTTAGAATTTTAAAGCCAAATGTGAGCTGAAAACTGGATTTGTGTTGTGTGAGTATGCATGTTTACCTAGTGGATGAGGGGGCCTCAGCTTATTCCTCAGAAGAGTATGGCTGTCATCAGTAATTTCTCTCGCCTTCCTGGCTTAGCTAATTATGCATGACGAAAGAGTCGGTTGTTTTCAGAGATTAGCGTACTGTGCAGCCTAGCAATGTAGCAGTCGCATTTATCATTAATGGAGAATTTTATGGGGTGCCTAATTGTCACAGTCTACTGTTATTTCCTGCTTTTTTTTCCCTACATAATAGTCTATACTTTTCTGTCTGTCTGTCTGTCTGTCGGCCTCTCTCTTTTTTCTCTCTGGTTTTTTTTTTTTTTTTTTTTTTTAAATCCAGCCATTTAGAAAGCCTTTAAAGGGTGTTTGCTTAAAATTTCTGGCTTTCCATTGCAAAGTTCTCCAGTGCATAAAGCAGAAAAGAGTATTTTCCTATCGGTAATCAAGACAGGAAGCTAGGAACAGCAGAGAGCAGTCCTCCAAACCCTTCTCCTCTGTCTCCCTCTTGCCAACAGATGTTTGTCAGGCTGTTTGTAGATGAAAACTTGGACCGAATGGTCCCAATCTCTAAGCAGCCCAAAGAAAAGATCCAGGCTATCATTGACTCATGCAGGCGACAATTCCCTGAGTATCAAGAGCGTGCCAGAAAACGTATACGTACTTACCTCAAGTCCTGCAGGCGGATGAAAAGAAGTGGTTTTGAGATGGTGAGTTTTGAATTAAAACACAGCCCTAGATTCCATCCAAATCCCACATGTAAACCATGACACTATTTCTTTTTTCATCTTAGTGTCTTTTTTTTATTTTTTCCATAATGTCAGGTCCAAGGGGTTTTTGTTTGCTTGTTTGTTTTTTTCCCCTTCTCCTTTTCATCTTCCTGAAGTATTTATCCCCTTTGTTATTCAATAAGGAGTATCTGGTGAGACCAGCGCTCACAGGCACACATGATACCATGTCACAGGAAATGAAGGGGATCTGAGTTAAAAACCGATGAGAACCAGCGTCTCATTCACGTTTGTTTTCTGTCACTACTGAAGTGGATATAAGCCTAACCAAGTCTTCAATCGAAGCACAGGTTTTTGCTTTAGATGGCTTGTGAGAATGGCTTTCTCTGGAACCAAAGGAAATGGATAGAACCAACTAAATAATACTGTTTTCCTACCAGTGGTTAATAAGTAGCAAGCCTTGAAAGTAAAGATCAGGGAATGAAAATCCTCACGTGGAAAAGAAGGCTTTGTTGTCCTCTGTATTTGTGTGCTTGTGGATGGTAACATGAGCTTTTCTATTCATCTGGGCTTTACAGATGGGTGAGATTATGTTGACATTAGGTTATTTATGGGTGGAAATCAGATATCCTTGGTTTTTGAACTTTATTCTATTTCATCTTGCTCTAATTGCTATTCTTAGAAATAGTGAGTATGTTTACAATGTATTTTTTTGAATTTTTGTATTTTATGTATAGGAGCAGAAATGTATTAGAAATTATCTGAAGCCATTTTTTTTCTCCTTTCTTGGCTTCATCAAAGCCAAGACTGCTAGTGTTTGTGATCAGTGCCTGTCATGTGTTAGTTGTAAAAGGGCAGTGTTGGTCAAGCTAGGAGAGGTTTCAGAGATGTCATTTAAGAGAAGTAGGTTCTTAGATCTAAATGTAATGACAAAAGCAATACAGCCACTGTCTATTATCAGTTCTTCTTCACTGGATTCTAGAAATACTTTCAATGTTTTTTTTTTCTTTCTTTCTTTTTGAAAGAGAGAGCAAGAGAGAGAGTGTGTTAGCGAGAGGGGCAGGAGCAGAGGGAGAAGGAGAGAGAGAATTTTAAGTGGGCTCCACACCCAGTATGGAGCCCAACACAGGGCTTGATCTCATGACCCTGAGATCATGATCTGAGCCTAAATCAGGAGTCTGATGCTTAGCCGACTGAGCACCTAGGTGTCTGCCTTTGATATTCTTTAAAACAGTATGACCTTATATAGATAGGCCGTCTGCCTAGCACAAGAGTCAGTCGTCCGAGAGCCTGGTTTGCAGTTCTGAATCCACCACCTTGTAGCTGTGTGACTGGCAAGTTACTTCAATGACCTGTACTCAGATGCTTCTTCTAGAGGTGGTAACTACTTAATAACTTATGAGATTTATAAAAGTTGTCACTTATCAAACCCTGCACACCATTTCTGACACACAGTAACCACTCAATAAATCTTAACTGTGAAAATATCTTCAAATAATATTTAATCTGTCATCTGATAAAAGCTTCCCAAAGTGTTTGTTTGAAACAATCACAGAATACTCCACTTAAGTACTTGTTTACTTCTCAGAATACTAACTATATTGAAGTCAGAGTTTGTACAGCGTAAGTCATTTTAAAATCAAATGGCACTGCTGTGCCTGATTAAATGAAATGATGACAGTAGAGTTTGCTTGAAGAAAATAAAGCTATTTCTCCCATTACCTAATTATTTAAAAATTATTATTACCTACTCAATAGAAGAGAGATGACAGAGAGAAAGGGTATCTAAACAGGTATAAAAGCCTAGAGTCCTGGCACTGACCTTTGGTTCGGAACCACTTGACAGCTAATGTAAAATTGCAATCCAGCCTAAATATGCCTCATTCAGAATACAATGTACAATGTATACTTTTCTTTTTCAGTAACAATTAAGGTGATATCATATTATCAGGGCTTTTATTTTACTAGCATCAGGCATTTCTATTTTTTTTCCTAATCTTGTAATATTATTTAAAGATTCTTTGGTGAAATTTCTTATTTTCCATTAATTATTCTTTATGAGAAAAATCATTGTCATGTAAGATTCTTAATTTCTCTAAGGCATATTTGAAACTTTCACAGTTTTTTTTTTTTTTTAAGATTTTATTTATTTATTTGACAGACGGAGATCACAAGTAGGCAGAGAGGCAGACAGAGAGAGAGGGAAACAGGCTCCCTGCTGAGCAGAGAGCCCGATGTGGGGCTCCATCCCAGGACCCTGGGATCATGACCTGAGCCGAAGGCAAAGGCTTAAACCCACTGAGCCACCCACGCGCCCCCAACTCTGAGTTTTTTTTTTTTTTAATTTAAAGATTTTATTTATTTATTTGACAGAGATCATAAGTAGGCAGAGAGGCAGGCAGAGAGAGTGGAGGAAGCAGGCTCCCTGCTGAGCAGAGAGCCCGATGCGGGGCTTGATCCCAGGACCCTGAGATCATAACCTGAGCTGAAGGTAGAGGTTTAACCTACTGAGCCACCCAGGCACCCCAGGTTTTTCTTTTGATCGTATTTATTTACTTCAAAATTGGCATCTATTTTTTATACACCCTGTGCTATGCATAGAGGAGAACAGAAGTTGACTAATTCAAAGTCAAGGAGTTTTACAAACTAATCACAAAGAAATATACTGTATAGAAATACTATTTTCCTGAGTTTTTGTTTTGTATTTATTCATTTTTCACTTATTCCATAATGTACATACCATTACACGAAGTAATAAGCAAAAATATTAGAGATTTCTAACCAGCTCTTTAGGAAAATATAACATGTTCCTTCATATTATGATTCATTGAGGTGACAAGTTGTGGGAAGTGAAATACTTAAGTAATATAAGACCTATTGTAATTAAATGTTAAGTGAACAACATGAATGAAAATTTTTATCACAGGTTGAGTTCTTTTTATACATTTACTCAGGAATATTCTGTAAATAACAAATCTACCATTCAGTTGACAGTTGGAGTCTTGATTTTTTTTTGTTTTGTTTTTTTTTTAAGTGTATTACTTCATTGTCATGGGACCTGGGGAGGTTTATGTGTCATTTTGAATACTTATCCTTATCTAGAACAGATAGGAAAATGTATAACTAGGGCAGATAGTAATTACAACTAAATATTGTATTTTTTGCCCTCACTTTTTAAAATTTGATATAATATCCATAGTTTTTTTTTTAATTGAGACAACATTAAATAAATAATCTTCTATTGTGTTTTGTATGGGTAGACATGGAAAAAAGCCTTGTTTTCAGCATGTAGTTGTTTTTATGTATAAATTATTCTGCAGTACTTAACAGGTCAAACAACAAGAATTTTTTTTATATATTTGTAAAATGAAATTCTTAAGTGTAGAATTGTTTTATTTTCATTTTTATATTTATTTGACGGCATAAGCAGGGGGAGAGGGAGGCAGAAAGAGAAGCAGGCTCTCTGCTGAGCAAGGAGCTGGATGTGGGGCTCGATCCCAGGACCCCGGAATTATGACCCAAGCCAAAGGCAGATGCTTAACTGATTAAGCACCCACGTGCCCCATTATAGGTTTGCAGAAGTGTAGAATTATTTGGTAGGAGATTCCATCTTATAAAATGAAAGTGGCATTCAACAAGTTTATCTCTTCCAGTTACTTGGGGTGTCTCAGCTAGAAGACTCCTTAAGTAGAGTGAAACACAACATATTGAATTATGTTTTGTGTTGACTTTAAGAAATTCAAAAAATTTAGAGAGGTAATCCCATAGAAGAATTTTATCACAACGTATATTAGTTGAGAATGTTGGCATTCACTTTTATTAATTTCCCACTGTCATTTATAAGATCTATGCATGGTAAAAAATAATCTCCCTTAATAATTTACATGTCAACATAAATACTTACTTACAACATAAATACTGACTTCACTGAATGCATACAAATATTAGAGTAGGTATTTAAGTATTTTTATTTCACTAGAATTATCAAGACCCCACAGATCTTGATTGCCTAAGTGGCCAAAATTTCATGCCGTCACTCCAAATAGTCTCTGTAATGGGCTAAGTACAATAACGATATTACTATATTTATATAACTGTAACTATGTTATTCTGTATTATGATTCTTTTCTATACACTTTCACCAACTCACTGTTATAATCCTTTCAAATCATAAAATTCTCAGCATTGAATTTCAAAGGGCATGTTTTATGAAAAATCTCTGTAAGTTTGATCCAGATTACTGTTTAAGGTTTCATTAGATTTTTGGAACTCAGTGAATGAGTTAAGCAGCCTTTAAATTAATCCTTTAACAAATACATCTAATTGTTACTGACTCAGTTGTGCAGTTTTGACTCTCAAATTACTTAATGAGTTTTCTAAAGAACATCTGTTGATGGTTCTAGGAAAAAAAAAAATGTGTTTCTTCAAGATGTCCTGATCTTAAAGACCACATGTAACAGATAAGATCATAAAAGCAAAACTTTATGAACAAGGGGGGATTGGGCCATACTGAAGTGTAGTCTGTGTTATGTGGTGTGATTTCTCCTTTTGTGTTCTGAGCTTATATTGTTAGAGACTGTTACACCATGCTGCATATGTTTGCATGTATTTTTTTAATAAAACTCAAAGGATTATTTAGGGGAGCAATTGTAAGACACTTGCAACCCATAATTCCTACTGTATCTCAAATTGTGCCACTCTGCCACAACAGATCAGGTAGCCTAGATATTTGAATTCAGTAAATTCAGCATCTTGAAAATTACCTGTTTATTTACTTTTTAAATATCATGTGATTAACTGTGTTTGAAGAAATAGGTGCGTGACATTTTGTAATATTTTGCTAAGGATGTTGTCCATGAGGCTGCTAACTATCCAGAGTAAATTACCTTATTTCAGAAACTTTTTTTAGAATGTCCTACAAGAAAAAAAAGTGCTTCTCCTCTGGAAAGAGAACACTTTTGTTTTCTCTTTACTAGGATAATACAATTAAACTGCCTTCCTGCCAGCAAGTTCAGAGCCAAAGTTTATCTGAAGTCGTAGTTATCTTTTTTGTTTAACTGATCACAGAGCATATATTTCTTTGGTGGCTCTGATATCTATTTTAGGGGAAAAATGAGATATAAATTAAAATTAATAAGTCTAATAATGGATACACTATATTTTAATACTCTAATAAAAGTTCTTTATTAAATTATTTCTTTTCAATTACATCTTGTAGTACCTCCTCAGCTATTTTGAGATCTGGTCTTCTGAGCCTATGACTCTTACATCAGAAAAGAAGTAATGTTTAGGAAATAGCACATTTTTTAGGGAATTTCACTAATTACATCATTTGCCTGTAGATGTCTAATGCAGATGAAAGTAGAGAGCTCAAAATTCATTTTCAATTTTAAACTTCCCTAATATGAGCATTGCAAAAGCTGCAATGACCCTTGCTATTCATTCTTTAGCAAATGGATATATTATAAAAAATGTATTAAAGTGTTTCTTTAAACTTAAACTTTGATTAGAGATATACCAACCCCTTCATACAACCCCTTCATACATGATTAAAAACTCTATAATAACTTGTGCAGCCATTATTCACATTATTATTTGTATAACTGTGTAGGTTTCTGTCACTGTGACCAATTAACTTAATTGATGCTAATTAGCCAACACATTTTGTTTGAATTCCCCACCTGCTACTTGTACCAACTTTTAGTCTCTTTTATAAATATCATCTACCATCCCCCAGGATACTTTCATGCCATCTTCTGAGTTCTTTATTCATAGTATTTCTTTTTAATTACATCCTCAGACTCACCCTTAATAATTTTGCTATCTGACCTTTCGAATTCACTATTCTTTTACTTTTTCAGTTTCAAGATCTGCATCTTTATTTCATTTTGGCCATTGTTCACATGGATATACCTTAGTCTTAGTTATCAAAGAGTCTGTACGAGCAATATTAAAAACTTTGACAATCATCTAAATTTTTCAAATATCTGCCATTGTCTTTGCAGAGGAAATATCCTCATTGTATTTGCCCCTGGAGGACTCCAAAGCCTCTATTCTCCCATCATTCAGCCTCCTTCAGGATGTTGCTTCATCAACCATCCCAAAGCACATATTTCCTATTTTCCCTTTTCACTGAGAAACTTCTGACTTAAGAAAAAAAAAAAAAAGTCCCCAGACTCCAAGACGATAATTCATCTCATCTATGAGACTACACTTCTTTGCCAGGTTTCCTGAAAGATTATTTTATACTCACAGATCACCAACTCCCCAGTGGTCCCTCACACCCAGACTCTGGTTCTCACAACCCTATTGAATTGGTTCTTTAAAAGATCGCATAATTGTCTTTGTACCAAACCCAAACATTGCATCCTCAATGAAGTCACCCCCATTTTCTTGAGGATCTTGTTGGTCTCTCTCCTTATTTACCTTTTCTTGCTTTTGAGCTATTTGCTAAGATCTGGGGCTTGGCCATCTATACCATCTTCCCCTATATGCAGCTCTGGAGGGTCTGTTCTATGTAAGCAGCACTCAACATAGAATCCCAGTCTTCTGCAACGCTTTTGTATTTCATTCCAAATGTCAGCCAGATGCTGGACAAATGTATTGTTCTATCCACAATGCAATCTTTGTATTCTCCATCATTCATTCTCTCCTCTGGTCTTTCACCTCATCTACCAAATCACCAGTAAATTCCTCTCATCTAGCCTCTTTCTGGTAATAGCGCCACTAATTGTCATTTACGGCAGTGCTCATCAACCTGGAATGAGACTGGACTGTTCCTTCCACTTATGGCTTACATCCTACCATTCATTGAATTCCATTTATTCTTTCTTTGCTGTGATTCCCGCATCGGTCCAATAATTTTGACTTTTTTTGGCTACCATTTTAGTTCAAGCCATTCTTACCTTATACCTATACTCTTAGAGAATGCTAACTCACCTATCTATTTTCATCTTACTCTCCCTCCCTACTCTCTATTCCTAGGCAAGGACAGAACTAGGATTTGTGCATGAAAGTTATAGAAGTTGTGCTTTAATTAAAAGAAAAGTAATACAAAATTATGAACAAAAAATTAAGTAGAAGGCTGAATATTTATTTCTAATTAGAAAAGATATCACACACAAAAAATTTTCAAAAACAGAAGACATGAAGATTCAAACCCTTTTCCTCTGACATCTCTTGAGACAATTTTCGGACACATTTACGTATAAATACTTCCTGATTTTTGGCTTTCCCTCCATACCCAGAATCCTTACAATACCCAGAAACTCCAGGAGTACCATCCAGTTGAGGGACGCTGGTGTCTAAACTTCATTGGCTATGTAAGAAATCTGCCTTTGCTCCTGGAGTAGTCTTCCTTGATTCTGGCTTTGATAATGTCAAACCTTTGCCATCTCAGAACAAATTCTAAATTTCTTAAAATAATCGAGTGTGGCCTTTTGAAACTTAAGAGACCGAGGTTGGATTCCTGGCTTAGTTCAATTCCTGTACAATTTAGTGTGATGTTTCTGAATCTCCAGTTTTCTAAAGAAGTGGGCTGTTGGGGTATTACATGGAATAATGCACATGAAATAGTTAGCATATGACCTGGCCTCTTTCTACTCTTTCTTCTAATATGCTCAATTATTTCATTTATCACCTTAAGCTGTCACATGGGATTTCTGATACTTTTCACAGTGTGTGCTCCTGTGGTAACTGGTTGTTCCTGACTCAGGCATCACAGGTATTAACTAAATATATTAAGGTTGAAGAGTAACTAGATTGTGAAGAATATAGTCAACATAGTTGTCAGAGTTACTATCACTTGATCTTTTAGTTTTAGCAAAATGTTGACCTAAGTTTCATGGAGTGCTCCTCCCACCCACCCTCCTTCCCTCTACAAATACACAAATACTGAGTAGAACACAACAACTATTTAAATACCTAGCCAAGATCAAAAGAAAAAAAATGAAATTTCCAGGCTATGAATTTGATAAGTTGATGATTGTAAACCCATAACCAGAGTTTATAATAACCCCTTAATGTGATAGGATAACAGTGTAGCAAGGTAGAAAAACTGAGTGTAGGTCAAAACAGGTCAGGGTTGCAGTCTGAATGCCCACTTAAATTCGGGATGTGGATTTTGTAACTGGAGAGGAACATGAACTGCAAACAGTATAAATAGCTGGGACTCAGGAAGAGCTACTGCCCTATGAAAGGAGAATTAGAAATATTACAACTTTGAGCAATAAAATGGCAAGCATTATAAATAATAAAATTAAAACCTTCCTACATGAGTTACATAGCGGGTAAGGTTCAGCCAAAGAGAAAATCAATAATCTGGAACATCGAACTACAGAAATTACTTCTGGAAAGAAAAAGAGAAATGGGGAAAAAAAAAGAAGTGAACATGGAAAATAGAATGATAAAGATAGACCTAAAAGGCATTCCAGAAGAGAAAGTAGAATAAGGACAACATTCAAACAGATGAGAGGGGAGTTTTTTAGAATTGAGTAGAACATTGAATCCTAAGAACAGAGAACTAGACCAGCGATGAACAATGTAAATAAAAATAAATCTTTATCTGTGTACATTATAGTGAAACCACAGCAGACCCAAGAAATTCTTAAAAGTCACTATGAAGAAACAAGAGATTATCTTAAAACGGAAAAACTGAATGAGCACTTCCCTTGTCCTCAAAATAGATGCCAGAAGACTATCTACAGGGACTAAGGAAAAATAGTCTTGCTTTTTAAGATTTTTCAGAAAACTACTTTTAATTCACAAATCAATCCCCAGCTAACCTCTGCTTCCAGAGTAACAAAGAACGACCTTAGAGACAATGACCAAGGTTACCATTCACGGGCTGTCTGTGGAAGAGCTGAAGTGTCCTCCAAGCAGAGGGAACCTGAGCCCTGAAAGAAACAACAGAAAATTTGCAGGATTGCTGAGAAAATCTGACGAAAAACGCCTTGATTTCATAGTCCGTGGATCTTGGTTCTTAGACCTGCTTTGCCAGTCATGACTCATAGAGTTTGTATCCCTAAGCTTCAGTTTCCTCCTGGGGAAAACAGGAAACAAATAGTATTTATTTCATACATGAAAACCAATGTCCCTTGAAATAACAAATGTAAAAAGTCCTACGTATTCTAGTACCTAGTATCTGAGGAACAGGATAAAATGCAAACTAATTTGAAATTGGGATCCATGGCTCCCTTTACTGGAAAACCCTCATTGTCTCAATCTCTTGAACTAGTTGGAGGACTAAATCAAATATATCTTTATTTTATCCTCACTTCTCACTACAAGCAACCTTAAATCTCTCTCTCTTCTGTGTGCAAATTGTACTTTGTGGTACATCTTTTGTAGTTTTATCTTGTCTTCTATTGCTGTCATTTATATATGGGCCTTAGCTTCCTTACAGGAGTTCTTTTCCTTGAGTACTACGCTGCTTACCTTGTTCATGTCCGTATCACGTAGAGTGTTTTACACAGAGCACAGTTAATTGCTCATGAAAGCTGCTCAATACACATTCAATTCAACTGAACTGACATTGTTGAATGAAAGACGAATGAATGAATGGACATTTACTAATGTGTTACTTTGTGGTAGAAATTAGCTGGGAGATAAGCTAATCTTTATCGTGTGCTGTGTTTTTCATATTATTCAGCATTTGGTGTTTCAATTTTAAAAGTGACTACTAACTAAAAATCTAATCGGGGGGAAAAAATCTCCCTAAAGAAAAAAGTTACATTGCATTTAATTTTAATTCTTGTTCACTCTTTAAGTACTATTTTGTAAAATATTTTCATCTATTTGGCAGTTTGTGTGAATAGGTAGTGATGTTAACTAAATGGGAAGAATTTGTATATGGTGTTGTGTTTCACAAATAAGCTACTTGGGCAAAGAGCCCATGATTGACAATAATCTTAAGCCTATCTAGTCAGTTATTTTCAGAATCAAAAGATGTTTCCTAGTGGAGATTTAAATAAGTAGCCATTTTGTTAAAAATGACATGTCATTTCAGTAGATAATTCAGTTTTTCTTGTCTTGATCAAAGGTATTTTCAGATAGGATTAACCAAACTGGAATTCAAAGTATTAAATATAAGACATTAAAGCCTCATGTATTTGTGATAGATCATTATTAAAGGCCAATAATGCTCTAAAATTAAGGCCAAAGTGCTACCATCAACTCAAAATTATTAAAGCAAGGATAAAGGTTAATTAGCAATTCTGTTGAAAACATATCTTCAGTCTCCTTTTAAATAGGTCCAGAGAATTTTCTCAAGAAACTGGAAAGTCCAGAGATTCACACATATCTGGATCCATGGGGTCAGATGTCAAGGTTTCTTTGCTTTCCTATTTCTTAACTATGCTTCTCTTGTGTGTTAGCTTACTTCTCAGACATATCCTTGTCATCTGCTATGAAATGCTGCCATCAGCAGCTCTAAGCTTCTCTTCTTAAAACATAGAGTCCAAAAACTATCTTCCAGCTCCAGATCCCCCTTCCCATGAATGGACTTTGCTCCTCTTTGGATCATATGTCTATCCTTAGATCAGCCACTGAGAACAAAGGGATGAACTCTCATGATCGTCCATGCCTAAGTCATGGCGAGGGTCAGGTAACTGAGAATCTTTGCTCATTATTTCTACCAAAACCATATAGGATGGGGGAAGAACAATTGAGCTATGATATTAGTCCACATCCACAAGCCTTATCTGAAACCTTGGATCCTATGTGGTCTAGAATTCAGAACTTCTCAAATTTGGGGCACATGATAGAGTATATATTCTAGTTATTGCATAACACTCATGATAGGGTCTGGAAAAGCATCTCACAAACAAATATATTAGTATTTCTGCCATAAAAGTTATGAATATTCACAGAAAGTAGGAAAAAGAAAGATTGTATGTATACTCATGGTCAATATTTTTCTGCCAAATTTCCCCAAATTTGTTGGAAAAAAAAAAAAACTTTTAATTTATACAACATAAACATTACAGAATTGTAATAAAAGGTTGTGAGTCTATAATTAACATACTTTTTGCGTGTGTATTACACCCTACATGCTAAGCATGTATTAACTTGTAAACTATGATAGCAGAGACAGTATTGACACTGTTCATATATTTGAACTTGGCACATTCCCTAATATATAGAATGTGCTCATTAAATACTTTTGTTGAATAGATAAATGAAGATACTAGTGACCTTATGTACATTACCTCATCATGGAATTGCAACAATTATCCCATGAGATGGAGATTATATTGCCTATTTAGAACTTACTGAATAAACCTTAGTTTTGCTATTTGTAAAAATAGAAATAATGACATCTGGCAGGATGAGTGAGACTCAGAGAGAGTAAATAGAAAAAGTGGACAGACCAATTGCAAGTAACTGATTTCATGATAATATCCAAGTCAGTCACTTCATTGCTAAACTACTGCTTTATTACACCAATGTATACAAATAAAGTTACTTGGTTAGTAGAAGGGATCCCTTAGGAGCTACAATTTTCTACACAGCCTGTAACAATTATCCCTTAGGTATAGATATACCATTTGGGGGAGATAAAATATGCATTTCATCTAAGCTGCAGAATTTTTAAATTATGTATTTCATGAAGTAACAGGATTAGGAAGAATAATCTTAGTGTAGGGCCCTATCTAAATGGACTATTGAATCATTTGCTTTAGTTATTTTGAAAGAGCTCATTCTATTCTGTATACAATCTTGGGTGGGTACCAGTTGCTCCCAATCTGACCTCATTTAATACTTGATCTGGTAATCCTGACACCCTGGGGTCTAGTGAGCCTTGCCACTAATAAGTACTATTAACCCATGAATAGAGTCTTACAGTCATGGTCTCTTTTTACTTTTTTAAAATTGGAAAAAAAAAAAAACAAAAACTGGAGCACCCTAAATGTATGGCAGAAGTTCAGAGGACTTTAACATTGTACAGTTTATATTTTTATTACTGAAAAATGAGTCGTTTGTTGGTGTGGGGGTAAGTTCTACATGTATATATATGGAAACTTTATCTTGTGCTAACAGCAATCACATCTTACGTCCCCAATTAAAATGTGACTTTTCAACTCCAGAAGTTGCCTGCGACAATTTAGCCATCTGTTTAATGAAACAACCACCACTGATTTGGTCATAGATAATTATTACAATAAAAGCAGTGCTGGGGAAAGATCAACTCATCCCAGTTGAGGATGACAGTTAATTACGAAGAGATAATGAGTGAAGGTGGTTCACATTGTCTCATCTCCAGGGTAAGAAGTAGGTAACAAATCTCACTCTAAATATCGATCATGTGGAGTGTTTTGATTATACACATCTTTGAGTCATTATTTTTAAGTCTTATAAGATATATACCAAGTAGTGTATTTACTGGGCTGTGTTCAACCAGAAGGAGAAGTGTCGTTTTTCATAAATTATCTATTGAATTCCATGCATTTGAGATTTTTGGGGTGAAAATATTCTTAGATTATTATATGGAGGCTTTTGTATTCTCTGGCCACCCTTAATTGATGTGAGAGGGAATTTTCAGCACTTGTCTCTGGTGGAATCCATGATGAGAGCCCGTAACACACTCTGCTAATTACCTGCCAGGAAGACCCTAGTGTGGTAATATTAGAATAAGCTCTATGCTATGAAATGTGATGAAGGAAAGGAGAGTTCTGGCAAAGATGGTTCTCAAAACTCACACTAAACAATAGCTTTAAATTCCTCTATGATAACATGACTTTGATAAGGAGCAAAATTGATTAATTTCCTTCTCACTATCTTGGCTTAAGTACTCCTGAACTGTAAAATAGATAAAAGCCAAATTATGGAGGAACAATAAACAAAGGGCTCTCATTTTTAGTACCTTAGAGCCAGGCAAAAGCATAATGGAACCCTCTGTGTAGTGAAGGAGTGTTGGCACTCATTATTGGCTCCTTAATATTAGAACCAAGGGGATTTTTAACAGATTGCCTCACAGGAAAGCAAGAACTCTGCCTGGCTCCTCATTCTCATTTTGGGCATGAGACTCAGCTTTTCTTACGTTTCTTATACAGTCATTTCTTGGCACTCCTGGTTTCTCCAACATGATATTCTTGTGAATTTATATTGCATGCATTTAGAACATGTGACAGAACTGAGCTGAGATACATTTATTTGTGTGCTATTAATGAAGAAAGGTTTTTAAGTGTCAATAGGAAAATATATTAGGAGAATCTCAGTCCCTTTAAGAGGAGAATTTTTGTGAGATCCTAATATATTCTTTGCCTAAAGGCAAAATAGAGTTAGCTGTAAATGGATTCCTCTGTAGGGCGTGTAGTATTTAAGGTCTCTAGTTTTGTTTAAGCTTACCGAGACTTTAGTTGCAAACTGAGAATAATTCTTTACTGGAATTATTCCCAATTTATCTTCAGACTTAGATATAAATCCAGGTGTTTCCACATACATAGCTGTGTGATCTCAGGCAACTTGTATAATCTCTCAGAACTTAAATTTATTTTTCATCTAAAATATGAAATTATAGGTACTTTTCTCAAGGGTTGTTTGGAAATTAGATGATGAATCTAAGCTGCTTGTTTTAATAACCTGGCCATCCCAACATTCAATATGTGCTAGGTATTATTAATATTTATCTAAAAATTAAATTAGGATGGTACTGGTTTTCTACTTAGAGGTACATATTTCATTATGTACTTAAGATTTAGTAAATTCTTTGAAAAATACGTGTCTGTTTCTTCAACTGTAATATAGATTTATTCATTCTGCCTTTCTTTCCAATGAGCATGTATTCATTGTAATACATACATGGAAAGGGTTAGCGTTGGTCTGCTTATTGTTTAGTTGAGTGCCACAAGCTGTGTATGTAAGGATTTTTTTTCCTATAGTATTTTATATTAATGACAAATTATGTAAAAGCACTAAATATGAAACAGAATTTAGAGAGTAGAAGGGTTGAGAATTGGAAGACATAAACCCTGGGTTCTATGTCTAGTCAGTTTGTCCTTTGGTAAATCACTTACCTTCTCTGGGTTTCAGTTTCTTTAAACTTTAGTGGAGAAACTTATATTGAATGATTTGTGTGGCTGTTTATAGTTACCAAGTTATAATTCTACCATAAATTCAGAACAACTCTATTTTCAGAATTATACTATTTAACTACTGGCAATGGTCTGTCACATATCTTTGCTTCTACTTATTTTTTCCATTTAATAGGAAAGGGGACGTGATTGCTTTATCTTGAAGTTGATTTTTTTTTCCAAAATATTGAAATATTAGGTTATCCAGTGACCTTAAAAGTGATCTAGCCCCACTCAGCCAGTATATTATTCTAGTTTCTTAGAAGACCAATTTCCTATATCTGGAAAAGGCACAACTCTCCCCGTCATTTTCTTTGAAAAGGAAGTCATATAAGTTATCATGCCTCACAACTTTTACTGTTCTAGTGAAAGTTGTTTCCCATTTTGTTTTTTAAAAAATTTTAGAAAATTTGAAAGAAAATGCTAATTTTAATTACAAGGATATTTTACCTTTTGTTCTCCGGTTCAACATACTGTTATGACACATTTAAGAAGGTGTGTGTTTATTACTTTAGTTAAATCAGCTTAATAAATTTCCATAGCTTTATATATTCCTAATTTTGAATGAAGATATCTGATGGAGAAAAATAAAGATAATGAAGAGCAGAAATACGTCTTTCTGACTTTCATGTGACAATCAGTAACTGGATCAAGAAAAGAGAGGTTTCTGATGTTTTATTTAGATTTTGTTAATTCAGTCCCTAGAACCAGATGAAAGGTCTAATAACATAGTTTATAATAATGTGAATTATCACTTCTATTTGAATAATGTTAGCTACAATCAAATAATTTTTCTTTTTTCATAATAGAAAGTTCTTACTCTTATTCTTTCTATAACACCTTTGTCTCCAAACATAATTCACTTGAGAAAAACAACACTGTCTGCCTAATTCCCATGTGGTTTATTATCATTATGAGCCTAGCTATGGCCAAAGCTTTACCTTTTAATGAGACGCTGATTTCGTGGCTTAATATATTTTTGGTTCTGAGCAAGAATATCTTATCCATACTCAGGGAAGTACAGAAGGAAATGAAGAAGCCATATGAATTTTGAAACTGTATTTACATCTTTATAGCAATTTATTTTTTTTAAATTTTTAATTATTTATCAGATTTGATCCTCCTCTCTGTTCCCAGCACACACATCTGGCTATTTCCTTGTCAAAATGCTGCTGCTGCATTTACGTGCCCCTTCAGGGGCCTCTCTCTTTTCTTTCTGTTGCAAAAATAGCATTTCCAGTATCTTAATGCTTTATTGTCAAGGTTGTCTAGACATCAGCCCAGGTGTCTCATGGGGTTAGCAGTGGAGACAGTACCCTATACTTTTCCTACCTTTTGTCTTCAGCGGTTACTTTGGAAGTGCAAGCATGAGGAGGTCAGCTGAGGCAGCTACAGAAATTGCTTCCTAGTTCAAGCAAGGTCAGAGCCTGGTCTCTTTATATACTATACAAATTCCACCGAGGAGTGTCTGTGAAAGCTCTCTCCGAAGTTAGCTGTTTTTCAGTATTGAGATATAAACCCTATGGTTCAACTTGCTAAAGCACATTTTACAGGCTAGAGTTAGCAAAAATGAATCAAATGCCATAAAGGTGCTCCTGTTCACTTAAAAAAATTAGAAGAAGGTCTCTATTAGGTTAGAGGCTTCTAATAAATGGCATCCATACATATGTGGGGTTGAGGCTTTGAAAACTCTATAAGGTGGCATGTCACTATATAGGCTAGCTTCCCAAAGAACATTTTTTATTTTGTAATTTCATATTTTGCTATCTTATCTGGCTTAATTGTCATGTTATTTCTTATCTATCATTTGCTTATCTTCATTAAAAAACTGTTCAATATCATTAAGCATTTCATCTTTCAGTTAGATGATTTTGCATGTAATTATGGGAAAAGAAAATGGAAAACTTTTCTGATTATCACAAATGATATGGAGAGTTGCAAACAATTTGAAGTTAATTATGAGCTTAGTTGGGGGGTTAATTAATTTCTATGTGCGCTACATAGAAAATGGATTTCCACCATGTATCTATTAAGTTAATAACATTAACTCCTGTTTTATAAGTAAAACATGTAGGTACACATACAGCCCACATCAAAATATCATACTTTTATTATATTGAAATTGTTCCAGGACTGACTTTTTAGTTTGTATCTAAACTAAAGTATTTTTAGAGGATTTTAATCATACCAACTGGGTCCCAACTTTGACTGTAAATATTCACACTTCATGTTAAAATTGTTTGACATGGTCTGAGTGTCTGTCAGTTTTTCCAACTGTGTTTCAGCCTTGTCACTTGATTTTGTTTTGTTGTGCATTGTCATGTGTTACAAAAGAATTAAAGCACTTCTTTTATTTGCAAAACCCAGCCAGCATTTTGTCACTGCCTAGTCAAACTCCAGCTTAATGGCCCAGACTGTGACAGTGGAGCTGTGGGAATGAGTGATGGATCTGTGTAGCAGCTCTAGCTTTAACCTCTAACTAGCTTTCATTTCTCACCTTTGCAATTTCCATTTGCTCCTTTTATTGAAATAAGTTCAGTTGAAATAAATGGATACTCCTGCACATCCTGTGAGCTCTTCTGAGAGTAGCATTGGTCTGTTAATAATTTTTCATGTTTCCCTCTCTCTCTCTCTTTCTCTCTTTTTTTTTTTAGTCTCGACCTATTCCTTCCCACCTTACTTCAGCAGTTGCAGAGAGTATCTTGGCCTCCGCCTGTGAGAGTGAGAGCAGAAATGCTGCCAAGAGGATGCGTCTGGATAGACAACAGGTACTGAGGAGCCTTGGGGACTGGCATTTACCCATGACCGCAAACAAAGACGGTTCATGGAGCCCGATTTATGTAGAAGGGTAAAGACTCTTGAATGGATTTTGAAGTACACCAAGATACAGTTTTTGTGTCTTTATGATAGAAATTTGAACTTGAAAATGAATGTTCCTGAGATGAATAGGCATCTGTCAAATTTTCTGTGATGAAAAATGGCCAACTGTAAAGTTAACAAGTCGGAATTCTGCTTAGTATCCAATCGGCGGGCCAATTACTTATTTAAGTAAATGGTTCTAACGGATCGTTGACAATAGTTTTGTAAACTTACCTGATTGTTTATGATACGGACGTGATCGTGTTCATTCTGAATGAAAGCAAACCTCTCTTTCATCACCTCTTGCCTACTGCTAAATACCAGTGGATTGTTCTGGGAATGGTAAAAAAGCACAGATTTTAGAAGCCTAGAAATCTATAAAATGGCTTCCTCATTAATGAACTATTTACTATATACCCATTAAGTATCATCTTTCTCTGTCTCTTTTCTAAGGATGTACGCCCATGTGGTGTGGACATGTGCATTTTTTGTGTCTTACGGGCTTATGTTTCCCTTGGTTTATCTGTGCCTGTCTGTGGCCCCTTCTCAGGTCTGGAATGTCTTTCTCTGTTTTCTTTATCTCGCTGACCTTCTTAATTATCCATAATTAATTACTAAATTTTAATACATAACATTAACTGTTACACATATAAGTATGCTGTGTTCTGACTTTGAAGTTACTTTTACAAGTGATCTGGTGCTTCATATCTTTTAAAGTTTAGAATGAGAAGACTAAATTGTTAGTCTAATTTTGTTTTTCCTGTGAGCCAATGAGCTTCAAAGAAAAACAGAAAAAAAGTTTTTCTGTTCCAGGACTAAGATATGTAGAAATGTTTCAGAATGGTATTATTTAAAAGTTTTATGTGTTTATTATGAATATGGCATGTGCTAATAATTCTAGACAGTGCAAAAGATGAAGGCTTTAATTTTTTCAGATGTAGTACTCACCTCAGATAAAATGTATATTTTGAGTTTGTTAATCATTCTTGGCCAACAGTATTTATTGACATACACATGCCCTCAGTGAGACTTTTATCATTATTGTACGTCTAGAATGTATCTTGCTTGAAACAAGTCAGACCTCTCTATACAAGACCACGTAGCAGAGTGATTAAGATGGCACATTCTGGAGTTAAAGACATCTGGTTTTGAGTCTCAGCGCTACCCTTACTAGTCGTGTGCCCTTCAGAAAGCTGTTACATTCTCTGTGCCTTGGTTTCTTCATGAGCAAGCCAACACTTAACAGTTCTCATCCTATAGGGTTGTTGTGAGAATGACAGATTTATGTTAATTACTTAGCCAGGCATAGAGTCAGCATCAATAATTTCAGCCTAGAAAAGAAGATTCTAACTGATATTCTTTGTCAGTGCCTTGGCATCAGTAAAACTAGAAAGAAGCACTAATAGGAATATCTTAGATATAGGAGCTTTGAAGTCAGACTAAGTATATTTGAGAAAAGATCATAATTCTAGAAACTGGAATGGTAGAATTCTGGGGCTGAAGGGGTTCTTCTTGGTGTTGTCTTGCCCTATATTCCACCTAGTCTATACTCTAGAATGCTTTCAGTCATATAAACAGTTATTATGAAAATTAAAGGACTGATTCACATTATTTTACTACCTATGATATCACTCTACAGTATCCCCCAAAGCTGGGTATCCACCAATATTTGGTTTAATTTTTTTTTCCAAAATTTTTTTTTTTTTTACTTAAACCACTATTGGTGTAATCTATAAAATGGAAGTTAAAATTTTAAATTCATAGAATTATTTGATGATTTAATAAGACAAGGCATATGAAAACATAGTTTATTTGATTAACTTATGTATTGCCAGAGCTCTTCTATAATCACCATTTGCTTGAATCCCTAAAGTTGTAGGAAAATCCCACCTCTAGAGCTGGAGATCTACCATTTACTAACACATGTAGTCTGTTATCAGAGAGGTGTAATCATTTTGACAATCCTTAAAGTGAGATCAAATTTGCTTCCTAGAGCTTCCACCCATTGAAGAAAAACTGCTAGGAATCATGAGGAGAGTGACTTCTTATTACCCAGGGAGTAGGGACTGGAAAGGGTGGGGACCAACTACCTGTTTCCCCTTTTCTGTCCTCCTGCATAGTGGTCATTTATGGCAAGGCTCCCATCACATGAGAATGGGGGATGTCCAATATCTCCTCCAGGTAAGAATGTTCTTTCCAGGCCTTAAAAGTGAGTTCAGTGAGTTTGGGATTTATGGGAGATATGGAAAAAATGATTTAAAAAATACATTCTATGATTTATTGGAAATCTAATAGGCCCTTTGTAGACTTTTTTTTTTTTCCATGTAGTAATTTCAACAACCCCATGAGAAGCAGGTATTCTTATTCTCATGTACCTATAACGAACTTGAGGTTCAGAGAAGGGGGATTATTTGTACAGGATCACCCAGCTGCGTGAGCAAATCAGACTATAAGTTTAAATTATGTGAGGCTGACACTTGAGATCTCTATATAACCCTATAACTTTTACTGAGGGAAAACCCGTGTCCTGGAAGAAACTCTTAGAACACGTTATCATTTGTGCCTCTGCACACAATGTTTTTGACAAGGCACTTCTGTCAGAAAACAATCTGTTTTTATCACAAAGATATGTGCATTCTTTCATAACTGGCAAACCAGCCTTCCCCAGTAAGCAAGTTATCCCAAGCAGGACATTTTTGTCTCAATATCAGCTTGAAAAACTGCCTCACTTCATCTGGGAAATGAGTTATGCACTGCCAACGCTGGTTTAGTGTTTATTTAGTATTTTAAAATAAATAATATATATTACACATAGATATACACATTCACATAGACATAAAAATCTCTAAGTTATTTCTGTCTAACATGAATTCTGTCGATGTCATTTGGCAAAGGCTTCTACCACATGATTTTGTACTTCCAACCCAAATGCAGATGGGAGAGCCCTCTCCCAATTAGATCTAAATGCTCTTCACCCAAGTAGGGATAGCAAGGACTCTCTCGGGTGTTGGCAATGAGATCATTCTTTACCGCGCCCAGCGCCCATTCTTAACCCAACTCACAGTTTGTAGAATCTGCTGGTGACTCAGAGATTCTTCATCAGGCCCCTGCTGTTCTGCAGGTGCATGAAAGTTAAAGAACTGGGCAGTTAAATCTGGATTCTGTTAAGCCCCATGTCTGAGTGCTTGCTGCCCATGGTTGGCCACATGTAGAGCGATAATTATGTATGTCCTTCAGACTTTATGAAGCTTGATGAATTAATTGGATTTTATAAAGCTGTTTGAGCTTAGGAACATGAAAGGTATTATGGATGTGTTAAATACTTTATTTCAGGTGCCCACCTTGCACCACAGTCCAGACGAGCCTTGTTATTATGCAGCCCAAGCCCTAGAGCAAGCCGGGGGCAAGGACAGGAGCCTCCTGTTTGATCAGGAATCAGAATTCACAGAACTGAGGTCAACCATCCGTGCGTTATCAAACACAGCCAGTGTTTCTTTTCTTTTTAACATGAAAATCTGGAATTTTTATGTTCAGGAAATTCTTCCTCACTCTGACAATTAAAAAAAGCAGGCGGGGGCAAAGTCAGACTTCACTTCCCTATGACATAGCTTGAATCAAAAGATTATCTTTTTCTCTATCTTTATTTCATTCCTCTTTCCTTAAAAAGATTCTTCAGTGCTTTTGTTTACAATTAATCTAAATGAAGAGACAAAAGCAGAAAGTGAGAGATGAGAACCAGCTTCTTGCTGGTGATTGTTTTCCCATTAGTATGTATTTTTGCTGTTTTTTTCCAGGATGACCCGTCTTTTATTCCTGGCCTGCTGACTGATAAACTTAGGGAGTTTCTTACTGATGTGAGTTTCTTTGGTTTCTTTTCTCTCTCCCAGTTCTTTGAGTTAAATTGGTTTGTGGTGCTGGAGTGGGGAATCACATAGAGCCAAGGGGTCAACGGCTTCCCCTGTATCAGTGGGACAGATAGAGCCCTTGTGAAGGACCAGTGCAAGATGATGGTTTTTGTGGTGACTGGGACAGTTGGGAGTTCGATGGTAGGTGGTGATGTGACCTCTTTGACTCTATCGAAAAGAACACCGAGAAGGGGGAACAAGAAATGGCTTATTAGTTCCTTGTGACATAATAAAGGGTGAGAAATCAAGGGAAAAAATACTGAAAACTGGTGTATTGCAGAGTTAAAGAAAATTGTTGCTAGGAAACTAGCATGAAACCCCCAGCTAGGACCAAAAAATATTCAGGAAGCCCAGAGTTCCCAGTACTGTTTTCATTAACAGTGGGGCATGTCCTGCAACCTGCATCTCTTCCAATGTCCTGTTAGGGTACTAATGAGTGGGCATATTATTCAATGTAAATGCAGATACGAAGGTTGAGAATAGAGCCATGTAAGCATGGTGGCAGT
Source organism: Lontra canadensis (assembly GCF_010015895.1). Taxonomy (NCBI): domain Eukaryota; kingdom Metazoa; phylum Chordata; class Mammalia; order Carnivora; family Mustelidae; genus Lontra; species Lontra canadensis. Next base: position 12,511,505 of record NW_022631011.1, read on the forward strand.
TTTCATACAGACTTTGTAATTTGTCAAGGACATTTTTGAAAACTAGCGAAAACACTCTGGTCAAGTCACAGCTTTCAAGACAGGTGGCTTTTCTATCCTATTTCATTCAGTACAGTCCTATGTCCTTTTGATACCTCCTAAAAGCTTTAACAGCTGCACAACTGAAAGCAACATTTTTCAGTTGGATTTTATGCTGAAATTGAAAAGCTGTGCTACTAACTGACATGTGGCTTGAAACCTCTTTCTGTGCCCTTCCAGCCCACACCCCCAGGCTCCCATTCTCAATCATCCTCAACTCTGTTCCATTCCCAGAATTTTTCTTTCTTTTATGCAATATTTTAGGGAAAACCTGACATCTTTGGATCTTTCAGTCTATGTCTCAGCATGGCCCTTTCATCCAAAGGAGAAAATATGCTATATAAGAACAACAAAGTAGGAGAGAGGGTAGTTCTTGGATGACATCTTATTTCCGTTGTAACGTGTAATTTAAAACTACTTAGAATAAATTTCCCAGGCCACCTCACTATTTGGGGCCTTATTCTCCTCATTGATAATAATATTAATATTAATAACAGCATCAGAAGTGTTTGTGGATGCAGTAGTATGTAAGTTGTTTTGGAAGCCCATTTTATGTCACTATCATGGCTTTTAATGAAATGGGGAAACTGAGGATACAGCAAGGTGACTTCTCCCAAGAGTGCAGAGTTGCTCAGGAGGGAGCCCTGCTTTGGTCCAGTTCTTATGCTTTTAAAAATCATTTGTTCCATGTAAAATCACAAAAGCAGCAGCAGCTACAACTGTCTTCTGATCGATATGTGTCTGTAACGGTAGCTCACAGCATTCAGTGACATGTACTTTCCCAATTAGTAAAGTTCCAAATGATATGTAGTACAATATTGCCTTAATTTACATAGTAGCTCTATGCCTGAAATAATTCAATATATATTTAAAATCATGCGTAAAAATTTGTGTTTATATGTAAAGTAAACGTTTAGGCTCAGATAACTGTATATAAACTTTCACCTAAAAAAAAAATCCAGCAGGACTTTTTAAAATTAACACGGGAACAGAAAGAGTTCTTAGTCATTTGAAACTGCCTGGAGTATGTCAGAGCTTCCAGGAGACTGGTCTCCCACCCACTTCATGCCTATGTCACCTGCTATATATTTTCTAAATGTCGCCTGTGAGTGGTTGGTAGCACTCTCTTTAAGAAGCACTGCTAGGGACAGAGTAGGATTTGAATAGGAATGGGAATCATAAATTCTCAGACCCATTCCTTGGTCTTGAACTCATAACTGTTTCTCCCACCTGAAGAGACTGACCTTGAGCTTCGAAACCCACAAATTTCCCATAGGCTTTGCATATATCATATTAAATGAATTTTCCCTCTATCCTTTCCTTCTTCCTTTTACTTTTTTTTTTAATATTCACTAGAATCTAGAAATAAAAATTGTGTGCTATCAGATAAAAATAACTTAACCAGGTCCTTTGATTTAATTTTATGTCTTGGCAAGGATGAGGCAATTAAGTATCAATGGCCATATCAATTATGCCCTCAGTCAAGAAACTAAGCCGCATGTGATTTCTAATTCCAGTTTTATTCTTGAAATACAGTTCCATTTTGTATTCATCATTCAGCTATTTGAAAATCTCTCCCAAAATTTCATTTCTATTCTAATTTTGAAGCCACCATTATGTTAGATATTTATAACAGGGATGCCACAACATCCAACACTTTGCTACAAATAGAATGCCACAAAAAGATAAGGCTCCGTGATCCTCAGAAATGCATGTTTCATCAGTTTTCATCATCCATAAATACGCCGTTTGCGTGCCCACCATTGGAGGGCATGACTTGGCAGCTCTTCTCTTTCTCTGATGGGTATACACTGAAGTGTCTGCTTACTCACATCATCTCTAAAATGCCTGGCAATGTGTAGTAAGTTCTCATATTCTAAAGGAATAGGGTTTTTCCTGTATGGGAAATAGCTAACACAGTGGGTATCAACCATGACCTTAAATTCATGAGCACCAAAGAATGGACTGATCAGTAAGCCAATCCAGAGAAACTTGATTACAATTAACAAGAATCACCCCTTGGAAAAACCTCATTGGCTACAATACTGCCACTGGGCGAAGCTGAGAAACTTGTTACAAACATTTTCACTACTGCACACCTACCATCATACTTCCATTAGACCAGACCAGACCAGACTCTGGGAATAGGTATGATCACATTTTTAAGTAATTATAATTTGGAAATATTTTATGTTCCATTGTATTTTTGTAATGTAAAAATGCGGAAGTTTTAGATGTATAAAAACTAAGCAAAGCAAAGATACATACCAAAATAAAATGTTTTAGTTACATAAAAAAATGCATTTTTACCATTCCAATTCAAAAGTTTGAGCTTATTGTACACTTTGTATAATATTTGAGAAACAGGGTTAAAATAGTTTTCCTGGAATTTTTATTTGCTTTGTGGGGAAGAATACTTTGCCTGAATTCTCTTGATATTTTGTGAGCAAAATAATTGCTTTATGAGTTTGTATTCTTTCAGCATTAGTTAATGTTGCTGGGCTTTGAATATTAATTAATTCCAACTTGAGTTTTTGCAGGGTATCTTTTTTAATAAATATTAAAATTTTAAAACTCTTTCCCTGATTTTTTTAAACTTCTCTGTGTAGTTCCTTAAATATTTCATTTATCTCTATCAGCAAAGGACATGATTAGTAGAAGAGAAGTGGTTTGCTTATTTAACAAATACTCATCGTATGGAAGATATTTTGTTTCATACAGAGGTCATGAAACAAGAAAGGGGATGGGGAACCTCTGTTTACTAAGGGCTGGATTTACTTGGTTCTTTGCCGATACCAATTTCTTTGTTTCTGGTAGTATCGCTGCTGAGTGGGTGTCATTATTCTCACTTGACAGATGGATAAGACATAGTATTTTTCCTCAAGAACCTTATATTCCATTAAAGATAGGTGAAATTAGCATGGTAAACGAAATTAAAAGGGTGCAATGGGATTGTTGTGAGAGTCAGGGGACAGTGCTCCTAATTTTGCCTAGGGAACCCAGGAGGGCTTCCCAGAGGAGGCACTATTAGATTTGGACCTTGGGAAATAAAGGAGCTTTTGACAGACAAAAAAGCTAGAGGATGATATTCCAGATACATGGAGCATTTCCACGCATGGAATCTTCCTGAGGATTAAAAACCACAGTCTCCCATAAGGGAAACAAGATTCTTAGAAAGAAATAAAAGAAGAGGGGATTGGACGTGAAGGTTTAAACTAGATTGTGTAGGTGCTTTATGGTGTTATTTGGACTTTAAATACATGTGTGAGAGGAGTGAGAAGGAGCGTGAAATGTCTTATTTTTAGGAGGCTTCAGAAGCCTATGGACAAGGAAGTGTTGATGAGACAGTGGGGCAAAGGTGAGGTCCTGATTCAGCAAAGGAAGTACTGTTTTTACCATCTGTCATTTTAAACTTGCTATTTAAATAGCTGAGCACATACCACAAAGTGATTATGAAGATGAATCTGTTGCAAAAGAATCGTATGGTTCTAGGGCATGTCTTAAGTTAAACACGAGAGTCTTGGGAATGCCTACTCTTCTTTGCCACATTAGCTCAGCTAAGTAGGAATCAAAGCTTAATGTTTTCCTATAGATTCAGCTTATGGAATTACATACAAAGATTATTATTTTGTCTTAAAGCTCTTTGAATCCTTTTTCTATCTTTTTATGATGTCTCAGAAAACTGACATTACAGTTTTCATCAATGATTTTTTAATTTTTTTCTTAAATTGAGAATATGATTACTTCTATATAAAATTTTTCCTTAGTGTATGTGTTTTCCTTATATAACGGTGTATCAATTTCTATCTGTGTAGATGCATAGAACATGATTTTGCTGGCCCTGCATAATAGTGTGAAGCATGTAGATAAAATGGTTTCCTTCTTCTTTGGTTAGGGAATATGAAACTAAAAACCCTTCTTCTTCTTGGATGATATCTATGGGGTTGTCTTTTTTAAAAATTCATTCTACTTTACTATTTGATTTTCTGGCTTCATTGAGAATTCTCTCACATTCTTAGAGAAATAATTTCTTTTTAAATTTTTAGGTACATCTTTGGCTTAGGATGTTATTAGTTTCTGGATAAACGTCAAGATATGAGTAGGTGGTTTGAATTCAGACAGAGAAATTCACATAATATGTTTATACACTTTTTGTGCCAAAGTCAGGGGAACATATGGTTTACTGAGCTCTCCATGCATACAGCATTTATGTTAATATTTGTTTTAAAATGGATTATTTTCAGGCTTAGTAGATAAATGAAAAGTCTGACATACTCGGCTTAGGCCAAAGGTATTCATTTTTATAACTTATTCCTCATAATCTATTCAGTCTTTATCTTGTCTTTTCTCTTTAGCCACTTTAAAACCCACTAGTTACCCTGAAACAATAATATTGTGTGTATCGGTGAACTTTAGCCATCGTCACAAATTTATTATAAAATTAGATAACGTAATAACTTGACAAATTGGACTATGCTTCCTAAAGAAATTTATGATATTTGACATGACTCACGGGGTAGATACAGTGAGACCAGTGGCCTCAAGGGCCACATTTTTCTCTCAATAACTCAGCACTTCAGGAAAGTGGGGTTTCTGCAGAGCTGAGTATTTGGGGGTAGCTGTAAATATTACCCTTCATTAAAAATTATTTTACTTTTGTTTCTCATTTCACTTATTTATTTTACTTTCATTTCATTTCATTCTGAACTTTTGGTGCATCTTCATTTCATGACAAAAACCTTCTGATCGTAAATTTAAACACGGATTCTAATTCCTAAGAATTGGGCAGTTCTGATGCTAGAGCCTCAGCTATAAGCATAGGGACTGCAGAACAGGTGATGTAACAGGTGATCCTATAAAGTCTGTCTTAAGAGAACCCCCCCCCCCAAGGCAGGTCAACCTGCTTTCTCCGTAATTTACCTCTTTCTCATAATGGTGAAAGGAGCCTGGGTTTCTGATAGGCTTGCCCGCTAAGTTGATCTTTACTGATCAGGTTTGCTCAAATGGATCAAGGTCATACATTTCTCATCCTCGGGGAAAAACCCCACCTTTCCTGTGTTACCACTGTTCTTTGCCTTGTCAACATTACTGTTTTTTAATTATTATTATCATTTGCTTCAACAAGTCAACAGCTTCTCGATGTCCCTAGGACATGTCCATATTTGTTCTCATTTACACCCTGTTGATGGACTAAATGAAGGACTACCTCTCACTGTTTTAGGAGTTTATGCAAACTTGTTTTCTAAGAGCCACGATCTTTCATCAGGAGGAAAATAATGCTGATATAGATCAAAACCCAAGTCCCATTTCTTTCTAAGTTCTTTTTAATGTTTTGCCTTGAACACAAACAAGATCACAGTAACCCTTGAAATGATACAATTAGGTTAAAAGCCTAGTGATCGTCTTACTTTAAGATCAAACTTCTCCTTAAATCACTTCTCTAGTAACATTCCATGCTTTTATTTTTCTTGGTTTTGGTGCTCGTTTTGATACATAAGGAAACATAATAGTGCAGCCTGGTCCTGACACTGAAGGACAGTGACAGGCAAAGAACTCCAACCCCTGGGGGCGCCTGGGTGGCTCAGTCAGTTAAGTGTCTGCCTTCGGCTCAGGTCATGATCCCAGGGTCCTGGGATGGAGCCCCGCATCATAGGGCTCAACGCTTCTCCCTTCCCCCTGCCTGCTGCTCTCCCTGCTTATGCACTCTCTTTCTCTCTGTCAGATAAATGAATGAAAATCTTTTTCTTTTTTTTTTTATGAATGAAAATCTTAAAAAAGAACTCCTGCACATGGCAACAAATGGTCACCTTTTTCATATCTGAGGTTTGTGTTTTGTCTCCTGCTCCCAAATCCTCTAGGCACATTTAAGTGAGATTTAATAGAAGTCCTTGTACTGAGTTCTGGAAAGAGGGCAGAGAGCAAAGGTACAAAAAGATCATAGCTGTAACTATAAACTTAAGTAATAAAATAGGCAGATGTAAGTGAAAAGTTTATTTGAATCCCAAAGACATTGTGATTTGCATCAAAAAAACAGCAATTAAAGATTTTTCCTATGCCAGTGTCTTGCCAATTGGTTATGCTACATGATTACTTTCAGGTGAGGGAACCTGAGAAATTAGAGGCTGACTGTGGGCTTTTATTCAAGCTTTAGAAAACAAAGAGGAGTCCGGAGAATGAGAAGCAGTGGGATATTTTAAATACATGTGCAGCATCTACACAGTCACTATACTTGGGGATTGCTAATATACAACTTTACAGAAGAAGAGCCTCTTTTTCAAGTTATTAAATTTTCATTTTTACTATGGGATACATTAGACTCATTTTAAAAGTTAGAGCTCCAGAGAACCTTGCAGACCACTTAGTTCAATAAATTTATATTGTGAAAGAAGCAGGCCTGGAGAAATAAATTTTATTTTAGGTTTTCTTTTCTTCCTTTATCCCATCTTTCTTCCTTTCTTCAGTGATTTTTCCCTATTTCTCTAGACGTGGAATTTCTCTTTAAAAAGGAAAAAAAAAAAAAGGAAAAAAGACCAATCCAGTACAAAGAGTTTATTTAGTTCCTTTTTTATTTCAGGGTAATGTTCTGAGTAATGAAAATCAGAATGCTTCATAAATTTCAGCTCTTAATGCCATCATACATTCATAACATGCAAGAATTTGAATACTACTTTAGGTGGGGAACTCAGAAGGTCACATTAGTTTAATTCAATTGCATTTTTCTCTCCTTTATGATTGCCTATGGAACAAGCTTGAGAGGTCCAATGAAGCTGTCAAGACTTGTATGTCTCCACGTGTGTGAGGAACATTTCTTTTCAAGGGGACTGCCCAGTTATTAGTGTATTTTCTTTAATTCTTTATAAAGGATCTACATGCGAGGTTTTTAAAATACGGAATCTTTTCTGTAGCTTTTTACATTAATTTCTTAAACTACTCTTGGATAATTCTTCTAAGAACAGCATTTGTTGAGACCATTTCAAATACCCAGATTCGGGGTTTTTTTAATTTTTTAAATTTATTTCTTTTCAGTGTTCCAATATTCATTGTTTATGCACCACACCGAGTGCTCCATGCAATACCTGCTTCCTTAATACTCATCACAAGGCTCACCCCATCCCCCAAAACCCTCAGTTTGTTTTTGAGTCTGCAGTTTTTCATGGTTTGTCTCCCCCTCTGATTTCCCCAACTCCCTTCTCCTCTCCATCTCCCAATGTCCTCTGTGTTATTCCTTATGCTCCACAACTAAGTGAAACCATATGATAATTGACTCTCTCTGCTCTGCCAGATTCAGGATTTAGTTCTAAGTTCTTTAACATGCCAACTATCATCCCCACTCTATTTGGGAAATAAACCGGGACCTGTATGGGAACAACATCACACATAATTGTACTCATGTTTGTGCGTTCGCTTATACCTACATATTGAATTCACATAAATTTTCTCATTTAATTTTTCCCCACACTCAGTGAGGTACATACATCATTACTATTTTTCATGACTCAAAATCACGCAAAGTGCAGCCCCTCGTTGTGACTCCTGTTTTCTTTTTAGATACATGAGATTTGGAGGGTTTAGAGGTCAGTGAAAATAGAGCAGGATTCATCATCCTCTAAACACACCCTGTCCTTTCCACCCACATGTCTTTGCCCAGGCTGCTTGTCCTCTCCAGTTCTCTCCTGTGCTTATTTGTCCCCATCTCAAAGGGTGTCCATTTAAGGAGCGCATCCTGGATCAAATCAGCCCACAGAATGAAGTCCTTTTCTCTTGAATTGTAGTAATAGCTGTCAGCCCGACATATTGTACCACTTGATTTTATACCCAGCCAACACTGCAATGGCCTCCAGATGACGTCTTTTGGAATACCGACTGTACAGTTACAGATCGCTCTGTAGGATTAAGACAGCTTTGGCTTTTCATCATTTTGAGCCTCAAAGATATACCCAGTGATATACTGGGATGAGGTTATATGCTAAATAAATATCCATATGTGGCTTGATGTGGCATGGCAAAAAGTTGGGTTTTAGGGAAGGAAAGAGCCTTTTAATGAGATGCCTTTTAACACAGTAGGGAGGCTCAAGCCTGAGAGCGGTACTTGGTAGTTAGAGCTGTAATCATTGGAATTAATACTACAATTTAAAAGGTTGACTGACAGCCTGGGACACATAGTTTTAGCACCAAATGGGGAAAATGAAAAATACTTTTTGAAATTTTTTACCAAGCATATGAGCTGGCGAGAGGGTAAAGAATTTCTCAATGTTTAGTCTATGGGCACTGTTGCTTTTACTAGTTCAGTGAGAAAAAGAAGGCAGTGAGTTGGTTTCTGACAAAGCAATTATAGCAAGACACAGAACCTCAGAGCTGACCTGACACTTGCCCCCGATAGTTGTCATAGCAGCAGGCTAAATGGAGCAGCTTGCTAGGAGTGCTGCTGTAGGCTCTGGAGGAAGTCCCGCCCTAAATGGACCACATTAAAACAATACACAAGGATGTAGCTCCTTAGCAGAGGCCATTCTTCTCTTTATTTGGTGTTTATCCGATTTTTAAGTACTCATTTCATAAAAAAGTTCATGTGTAAAGGCAATGACAATCACAGGCCTTGGGGTGATTTGCAGCACCAAACCACCATAAGTAGATCCTGTGTATCTAGGGCATTGTTCCTTCGAGAGAAGGTATTTTAAAGTGTTGTTAACAAAAGAAAGGTTTGGATGCTAAACTGGATATAGTCTTTTTTTTTTTTTTATAAAGCTCTGTAGACTGTGTTCATACTCCGCAAATTTTTGTCCTCATTTACTCTTTGATGAATCACAAATATATGCATGCATCCCTTTATCTTATACAAAAGATAGCCACTTAAAGTTAGATATAAAAGATGTAAGCATATATAAATATATCTACATAAAGGAGAGGGTATCTGTCAATATGTTAAAAAGAAGGCTTTGGGATTGTTTAGTGGGGTCCTCATTTGAGTTTTGAAAACATGACTTTTGGTTTAGTAGACTCAAGTTGGCATTAATGTGGACATGTCTTTCTAAAACTGAAGTCTTATAACGTTAAGTTTTGTATCATTAGACAGTCGTAAATAGTTATAATTGTTAATGCATGCATAACCTCAAAACACTCAGATAAACTATTGATAACTATGTAATTTTCAGGAAAAAAAGGATTTCTATTCCAACGATAAGATCTATGATAATCTTGGAAGATTCTTTGTAAATAAAAAATAAAAATCCTATGCATGATCAATAGAGAACCTGTATGTTCTAAACCATGACCTAAAAAACGTCTAAATATTTTCTAAATCATGGCTTTAAGCAATTATGGACTATGCATCACAAAAAGATCATAAAAATTTAGTATAACCACAACTATGAAGGTGCTTTTTTGTTTCTTTTTCAGTCAATGTATATATTTTCCACCTTTAGGAGGAATTGAAAAATTACTTTTTTTTTCACTCAGTCTTTTGACCCAATAAAAATATAAGCAATGCTATTGGCAAACGAAAAATAGAAATGTAATCTGAGCAGTAGTATTTTGGTTTTGCCTAAATCTTGAAAAAAATGAACATAATATATTGACTTTATAGTAATTTCAAACCAGCATTTCAGAAATTATAAAAGAATGCATGCATAAGAAGCTAAAAATAATAAACTAAATTGAAGAGTTAGAATCAAAATTGCATTTTGTCTCTGTTATGAATCAAGTTGGAAATTGCGAGAGTTTTCCAAAAAAGCTTGGAAGCACAATTTGTTTGGACACATAATATGTAGATCTTAAAATATAGTTTATTATAATGAATGGATCTTTAAGAATGTATTAAATATATTTAATTATATATTAATTGTGCATACAATATATATTTTTCACATATATTCACATATGTATATATACTCACATATTATGCACATATATATTCAGTGGCACAAAAATTGAAGATATATCTAATCCAAATTTATATTTGAAGAGAGACTCTTCTGTATCATTCCCCTGGGGAAAAGTTAAGTGACATTTGTCTGTTCTCTCAGGCCTCTGAGGTACAAGTGACAGAAGGTCTCCACAGGGCAGCTTGCAAAACTAGGTACTAGGTATGAAAATACCCAAGGAATCCAAATTCAGAGACGAGGAAACCTGATGAACTTTTTTCTCCTCGGAGATAACTTGAATTAGTAATTGGCAAAGCATTTAATTCATTAAGTACTTGGTAAAACACCAGAGCAAAAGCTTAACTTTATTTTTAAGTTTAGAAGAGACCCAGGAGAGGGGGATCTGGCATTCAGTGACTGTTGAAAGCAAATGAGAATTGGGCTATCAAGCACCTAGGAATCTCTTATTTGAAAGTGTTAGAAAATGTCTTCAGAGATGGTTTGAGCCAATTGATAAACTCAGGCAATGCAAAATTCTAACAATAGGATCAGCTTTATATGGGGTTGACTATCTTATAGATAATTAGGATTTCCCTGGGATCTCTGCTCCATCTTTGTTGTTTCTGTTCTCAGACAGGTTATTCCTCATGGTAGCAATGTGGCTGCAGCAGCTCCAGTTATCCATCTTCCCAAGGACTGTGATTGGGTTACACATGCATCTCTGAAGCACATGCTGAGGCCTGGAGAACAGAATAATGCATAAGTTGCCTCTTCAGTTTTGGATCCATGGGCACAGTCAGCTCTCTAAAAGCACATGGAATAAGAGTGGGAGAGCAATAATCAGAAGCAGTTACTAAAAGGGGGAGGGGGAGAAGATAAATGTTGAAAAGCCAAAGGAAAACAATATTTACTAGAGTGAGCTGTGTTTGTTTCCCAAGACTACCATCCCAAAGTACTACTAACTCAGTGGCTTAAATCAAGAGAAACTTACTTTCTCACATCTCTGGAGGCTGGAAGTCCAAAATCAAGGTATTGCAAGGGTCACATTCCCTCCTAAGCAGCTAGAGGAGGATCCTTCAGGCATCACTTGGCTTTTGGTAGCAATCAGTCTCCATCTTCATAGGGACATCTTCCCTCTGTGTGTGCATCTCTTCTTTTCTCATAAACACATCAGCCATATTCGATCAGGTCCCGTCCTACTTTAGTCTACTCTCAACTACATTATACCTGCAAAGAGCTGATTTCCAAATAAGGTCACATTTGCAGGTATCAGGGGTTAGGATTCAACATGTTTTGTTTAAGGATTTTATTTATTTGACAGAGACCACAAGCAGGGGGAGTGGAAGGCAGAGGGAGAGGGAGAAGCAGGCTCTCAGCTGAGTGGGGAGCCTGTTGTGGTTCTCAATCCCAGGACCCTGGGATCATGAACCTGAGCTGAATGCAGCGGCTTAACCAACTGAGCCACCCAGGTATCCCTCAACCTGTTTTTGAGGGGCACAGTTCAATCTGTAACAGTCCACCCTCTGTCCTCCCCACCAAATTCATGTCTTTTCCACTTGCAAAATGCAGTCACCCATCCCAACTTCTTCAGATGTCTTAACCCATTCCAGGATCAATCCTAAATCCAAAATCTCCCCTACATATAATGAACTCAACCAGTCTCAAATCTGAAGTGTCTAAATCTGGTATGGGTGAAACTCCGAGTATGGTTCATCCTGGGGCAAAATTCATCCCTTCCTGTGGATCTGGGAAACCTGGAAAACAAGTTAGATGCTCCCAAAGTACAATGATGGGACAGGCGTAGAATAGGCATTCCCGTCCCAAGAGGGTGGGATGGGAAAGGGAAAAGGGGTCACAGACCCTGAATAAGTCCAAAACCCAGCAGGCTAAATTCCACTGTATTTCGAGACCAAAGAATAGCCATCTGTGGTTAGATGCTCTGTCCTCCCTGCCCAGCCCAGCAGCAGCCCCAGGCTCCCTGCCCTTGTACCCCTGGGACATCTGGTAGGCTGGCTTTGTCAGCAATGCCTTCTCTCCCCGGTCTCTGCCACTGTCCTTTACCCTACAAATCCTTCTCTCTTCTATCCCATTTCAAGCTTGCAGTTTCTCTGCCAGCATAACATTCTCAGAACATTTGTCAGCCTTCCGTGGATGTTGAGGTGATCCACGTTATTTTATGTGAGAGCTCGTCACACACCCTTCCTGGATAACCTCGTGTCTATCCCTAGCCTCTGCTGAGATGGTTGATAGGACTTAGAAGTCACACTTAAAATCTTTAGCATACGGTGGTCCAGCCATACCCTTTCTTCAAAGCACTGTCTAGAAAATTTTCCAAATCAACTGTTAATTCCTTTGTGTTAGCAAATTCAACCCGCAACATGGGTGAACTCCAATTTTTGCATTTTTTGGAAGAATGTGTGTATGGCTTTATGTCCATTAGGTGATATTACACCTAAGAAGAATTTGCCAACAGAACTATTGAAGGCATAGAATTTAAAGTATATCTATAAATGGAAAATATATTACTGCCTCCAGTGCTATTTAAATGGGAAAAAAATTTATAAATCATCCTTGAGTTTTACTTATTTAAAGATGTAAGGTAGAGCTAATATTTCCATTTACTTTTTAAAATTACATGAGCTTTATTTTCAAGAGATGGCACTGATTCCTTCTCTCTCCTACATAGTATAAATATAGATAAACTCTTATACAAAGTAAAATTATATATCAAAATATAAAGAAATGCTAATAACAAATCAGTGGTAGGTATGGAGAGTATAAACACTCGAAATAAAATTCAGAAGAAAGGTGAATATAGTCCTATTGCCTATTGATCTATGCTTTGCTCTTTCATGAATGTAGCAAATATATATACTCCATTATGTTGCTACTGTCAAACCAATAAAAGTAATTTCTATACCTCATGCCCCCACAGCCAGAAAATCTGTTAATTTTCTATTTTTCCTAAGTATTTTTTAAATGCTGCAGCTCAGTGCTTTGTATTAATTTATTCATTTTCAGTTCAGATTATAGCCAAAGGAAGGGGTTTTCAGCCTCAAAAGAATCAGGGTAAAAAGTAACCCTTCTTACTGCCCACTGATATAAATACATTTTGCTTAGTTGTAATAATTGTTAAGCATAAGATGGGAACACTCTGTAGATTTACATTGTTTTTCTGCTTTGGAGACAAAGCTGTTAGAGACCCCAGTGATTCATGCATACATACCGTGTACATTTCCCCTAATCAAGGCCATCTATAATTAGACTAGTAATAAGTGCTTCTTAATGAGGAGGAGGAAACCAATTATTAATGAGCTGTCTCTTAAAAAGTACTGTCCATTCATTAGCTGTAAAGTGCTGACCAAGCTTTAAATGTATATATTCTTCTCTAAAATAATAAACTAAAATTAGCATAATATATATATTGTTATTTATTGCTATTTTGCTATTTTGTTTCTTATTTACCTTGTTGTTCTTCTCTTAATATTGAAAGCACCATAGAAAATTTGGCTGTGATTTATTAATTATAGTGATGCCCACTCAAGGCAGGTTCTGAAAAGTTGAGGTATCTTCATATGAAGGCAAGCACCCTGTAGCCCACATTCACCCCTGCCAGCACTGAGGGGCTAAACATCAGGGCTGCTGGCCTCAAATTCCTTCCCCTAATCTCTTCCTGAGCAACTGCCTCTGGAGGAGGAAAGGATCTGTTCTCTGTCTTTGTGACACATCAGACCCCCATGTTCTTCGGACCTCAGACGTGAAGTAAATGCCGTGGAGGCTGTTGTATCAGGAGCTCGAAAGCCTCAGTCCATGAAGCACAGAGGGGGAAGCTGGGGCTGAGCTCTGGCTGTTGCCCCAGGGCCGGTTTCATCTTGACATACTCATTAGGTCTTATAGGTATTTCCAGGAATGATTCAGTAGAGCCCTGCATTGTTAACTCATGAGTTGCTTCAATGGGTCAGGAATACACTGCCTCAGTATTCTGAAAAGAAAGAAAAATTAAAGTGAAATGAATCATTTCCCAATGATTCTCAATTATTCTCAGAATATATATATATGTGTGTGTGTGTGTATATATATATATATATATATATATATATATATATATATATATAAAATCTCAAAAAGTATATGGGGGATGACAAATGGGAGCAGACCACGGAAGTGCTTATCTGGTTTAAACGCTGTTCAAAATGTTTGGATTTGAACCCTTTTTTGGAGGGGGGTGGCATGTGCTCTGGAATTTAGCACTGTCCCCACAACTTCCCATTGTCCTATAGTCTGACCCTTCTCTCATTTATATACTTTGCTGGGTACCTAGAAGCATTTGAGTGTGCCACCTATAGCATATCAGGACTTTTTTTTTAAAAAACATTGATTGATTGATTGATTGATTTGACAGAGAGAAACACAGAGAGGGAACGCAAGCAGGGGGATTAAGAGAAGGAGAAACAGGCTTCCCACAGAGCAGGGACCCCGATACAGGGCTCCATCCCAGGACCCTGAGCAGAAAGCAGACGCTTAATGACTGAGCCATTCAGGCGCCCCAGGACATTTGACTTACTTCATATTAGCTCAGTCTTTTATCACCCAAATGTACATGCCAACATTTTTGCTTTAAAAATTAAAGCTTTGCTAATCCTCTGAAGAAAAGAAGTGGGATGAGAAATAAGAGAGTTTTTAGATCTTTTACCCATTCCAACTTCTACAAATATGCATATACTGTCTCCTTTCCACATTTTGACAGTAGAATAGAAAATATTGTTAAAAGAATAGGAATAAGAAACCTATTTAGATTTGATTCTTTTCTTTTTCTGTATTTTAACATGAAAGAATATGTGGTTTTTGCCCTTGAGAGGATAGTTGCTGTATTAAAAATAACATATATATCAGTGAAAATACATGAAGGACATATGAATATATATCAGCCAGAATATACGAATATAAATCAAACTGAAGCTGAATTATGAACCTTGTTCCTAACCACTGAATTAAGGTTTACTTCCTTTTTAAAATTCTACCTTTCTCTGTGATTTCTGTGAGCTACTTGGAACCAACAGCCTTGCTTGCTGCAGAACATGAAGGGGGAACAACTGGGCAGATTTTTTTTTTCCACTCAAAATGTATCTATCAGTATTCATTTTGAACTGAGTTGCCTATTGTTCCAGGTAAGTTCAGAGAGAAAATAAGCCTCTGGGTCCCCAAATAAGTAAACACATTATTTATGTTTAGTCATAGCAAAGACATTTAGTTTAAAAAAAAAAGGGGGGGGGGCCAGAGTCCTTAAGCTAGAATTAAAAGACATTTATAAGGTAAACAACTAAACAACTAAATTAATTTATTTAAAATGAAGGATTCCTGGCATAAAGCATCTCGAAAGCCTACAGCTCAGGAAGCATTTTAAAGCCATGGCAGGAGCGCGAGAGGTAGCCTTCGTTAAGCAAGCCCCAAAAGGCACAGATTAGAATGAAGCCCTCATTTTTAATTAGCTCTTCTACAGAGTTTCAGATGATCATATTTTCTTTTAAGTGGTGGTTGTGTTAAATACCTATACGGCATTTAATTCTGCATTACTCAAAAAGCTGTACAAAGACTAACATGGCCCCATTTAGATGGCTTCCACAGGGTCGATAGAACTGTGTGCCTTTGTTCATCCAAACACACCCGGAGACAAGCAGGCTGAGGGCTGGGCCAGCCTTTGACAGCAACTCTAGATGAACGGCTGACCGGCAAAGGAGCGCTCTTCCCAGCCCTTCGATCATTTACACACTGGACTCTATCCTATCTTCCCTTTGCAAGGGAAGGCCCCCAAAGGAGGGAGAAGGAAGAGGAAAGAAAGTTGTAGTTCATTTGCATAATTTAGGCTTCTGGAAATTAAAAGTATTAATCACCTTGCTGATTTTTGCACTGAAATGAAAAAAACTGCTTATCAGCAAATCCAGCCTCCCATACAGTGCCTGGGTTCAAACAAACAGCAAATCCCATCAAAGGGAAATTTTGAAGATCACGCTGAATTCATGATGAAGTGGCCTTATGCGATTCCATTATTTTTCATTTTGCTTAATTTTATTTTAAAGGTTATTTTAGAATTTAAACACCCCTTCCTTCATAATGGAATGTCATTCGTCCTTGAAGCTAGAGTTGAGGGCAGTTACAAATTTTAAAACATGAAAAAAAAAGTTTGAATTTTTGCCTATAAACATATGAAGATATACCTAAAAATATATTTAGTATGAGGCATACAGAAAATATTCATAGTAAGTGTTCATAGACGAAGTATTGTTTATTAAACAGATGAAAATAGAACATTTTTTAATTTGAAAAATTTATCAATTCTACTATCACTGTGTCACATTAAAATAGATAAGCATGGAATATTAAAATGATATTACTCATCATGTTTCTTTTTTGCCTTTTGTGTCTTAATTGCCTGACAACATTAACTTATACTGCGCTACACTGAGTGGGTAAGATCTGCTTTGGACACCACTTTTCTGCCAGCTGTGAAAGAGCTCCCAGCAGTATTTGACAGCTTAAGCCTGATAAAGATCATTCCCTGTGAATGAACAAATATTACTCTTTGTCTCCTCTAGTGAAACATCCCCAGTTCCTTTAAGTTCGTTCTAAAGTTCTGAGATCTTCCAGCAACCTGGTTTTTCTTGCCTGGGCAGGTTTAGGTTATCCATGGCCCTCAGGAGGCTCTGACCTGCTCCGCATAGCATGTTGGGTAAGTCTACAAACTCTAGCATCAGGAGTGCCTGGGTTTAGACCTCAGTTTCAATACGAACAGCTGTGTGAACTTGGATAAGTCACCTATAAACCTTTGTGCCTCTGTTTTTCCAATATGTAAAATGAGAGTTTAATAATATATAATTCATTGGGACATCCTGTGGATTAAAATAATATGATAAGTAACACAGGTCCTGGCATGTAGTCAATGCTAAGTATTATCTGGTAATATATTTAGCTCTCCTCTCTATCTCTCTCTTTAGTGTCATTCTTTATTCAAGGAATAATTAAATGCAGGCAGTTCAACATTCTAGAATTTATAGAGTTTTATCAATGCAACTTAAGATAGCATTAGATAATTTTTGTCTAATTTGTCTATCCATTAGTTTCCCTATCATATGCATTTTGATACTAATTGTCCTCTTTTGTTACACTTCAGTCAATTATAATCAATAATTCTGAAGTATTACTTATTTCCCATGCTCCTGTGTGAGTTCGCGGGAAGCGGGCATTCATTCTGTAATCACTCATTACAACTGCCATGTCTTGCCCATTGGGTGCGCTCATTAAATATTTTCACAAATGATTGAACGTACTTATACCTGTACACCGTTTCGGAGATGCTAATATTACAAAATTTCCTCCCCACTTTTTGTGGGTAGATAATATTTTGGACATAAGCTTAAGGCTCTACTTTCAGCCCTGTTGAGCGCGTTGTATAAAATATCAGCCCGTAATGAAGTTGTTCAAATCCTGTTGCTGTTGACTTTGCATATTGTTACTCTTCGCCCTCCTTCTTCCCATCCTGCATCCTGTTTCTTGTTATCACCCAAGTTGTTCAGTATCCCATCGATACACCGACGTGTCTCAGTTTACACACTGAGTGGCACAGGCTTAGAGCACACCTCTGTGACATGCCTTCTAAAAACCTCTCTTCTAGCTTCTCTAACCCATCCACCTGTCTTTGGATGTGGTCATTCTGTTAGATGTGAACCACCCTCATGCTGCTCTCTTTCAGCACACCCTGCCTTTTTTCGTCACATGCTTTGTTCTGTGTCTAGAAAATCACCATGATCTGCATTTTTAAGTTTCGTTTTTTCCACGAAGGAAATGAGGTAAGTTTAGCATGAGTTGTTTTTTACCACTTTTTAACCAGTTTCAAAATATTTAATCTGTCAACTTTAATGACTTATATTGCCCTTACGATAGCAGCAGTGTGATCTTTCTATTCACATGTTTAAAAATTTCCTTTCCTTTTTTTTAAAAAAACATTTTATTTATTTATTTGACAGAGATCACAAGTAGGCAGAGAGGCAGGCAGAGAGGTGGGGGGAAACAGGCTCCCTGCTGAGCAGAGAACCCGATGTGGGGCTCGATCCCAGGGACACTGAGATCATAACCTGAGCCGAAGGCAGAGGCTTAACCCACTGAGCCACCCAGTTGCCCCTAAAATTTTCCTTTTCTATCAAACAAAACTTTAAGGTGGTTTGCCATCTGATGTATTCAAACCATTCCAAATGACAAGAATCTGAGACTAAAAGATCCTAATCCTAAACATATTACATTACATCCTGAAGTTTTCTTACCTGTCATCTTAGGTATATAAAGTTTGAAATTCTACATGTCTTTTGACATGGCAAAGTAAATCCTTGTCTTTATCTCTGCTTCCTTCCAAAACCCCACTAAAATAATTGTAAGTGAATGTGAAGAGGTTAGTCCTATGAGGGGATACAGAATGGGGAAGATTCAGGAAAGGAAAATGGAAATCTGACATGCAAATGATAGTAGCGAGATAACAGTAAGAAACCATTCAGTGCATGTAGACCATGAAAGTCTGAGAACTAAGAGCACCAGGTATTCCAGAAAGTGGAGAAGCGTGAATATGAAAACAGAAGAATTGGCTCAGTAGATTTGAGAAGTTATTAGATCCTTGGTCCCCTCCCCAATACTGTGTTACCACAAGATCTCTTCCTCTGACCCCCCAAGAAGGAGATGAGAGGCTTATCCTGCAGAGAAATAAAGGCAAGAAGCTCTAAGCCCTGTCAAGTCAGGTATAATAGCAGGAACCATATACTGAAAATGGGCAGAATAAATTCTTCAAACTGAAATCTCTATATCTCTACTAAAGTCCTTTTCACATTTTAGTTCCAAGAATGGAGATAGTCTAAGAATTTCTTCCATTCAGAAAATGGGAAATCTTCTTTAGAAATTGAGGATCCAGAGAGGAAGATAACTGTGAATCCTAGTGCTCAGATTTCAGAAGCAAAGCAAAGAACAGAAGAAAATTTTGAGGCAAGACATAATCCATATTCTCAGATTTTTTAAAAAAGTTTTTCCTTGAAATAAGAAATGAATACGTGGAAAAGAACAATAAACAAAATCAAACTCTTGGAATATAAAAAAATATAGTCAAAATTGTTTTAAGGATTGGAAGATCATTTGGGAAATTATGCAGAAACTTAAAAATTAGACACAGAATGGAAAATTAAAGAGAAAGTTTTTTAAAAAGGATCAATCTAGGAGGGACAACATCTGGCTAATCAGAGTCAAGAAAAAGAGAAAATATGAAGAAATTATCAAAAACAACAAAACTTTCAGAACTAAATAACGTGCACTGCCAGATCGAAAGCCCATAAAGTTGTCAGGACAGTAAATGCAAACAAAGATCTGAGTCAGTCACATTACCATGAAATTTTCAGAACATACAAGATGAAAAGAAAATCTTAAATACTCACGGAGGAAAAAAAAAGTCACATAAAAAAGTTAGAAAGCCAAACGACATCACTGAACAAAAACTGTCCTCCACACTAAAATACATGGAAGTAAAAACCTAGAAAATTCTAAAGACAATTCTATATCCAGCAAAATTATCAAATATAAGGGTAAAAGTAGTTTAAGATCATTTTCTGGTATATATCTTCTAATAATCTTTCTCAGAAAGTTACTGGAAAATATTCTCCACTGAAACAAGAACATAAACCAAGGAAGCAGTCACTGAATCCAAGAAGAGGAGACCCAAAGTAGAAGCGGGAGTGGAGGCTGGGAGAGTATCTGGAGTGACGCTATGAAGGAGGCCTTGGAGAAGAATCTTTCCAGATTAGAATAAGAAGGTAGAATTCCAGGAGATGAGTGTACAGGAGGAATACAGAACTGATGGGACAATGGATGGATTTGATGATATGGAAGATGTTCCAAGGGGTTTTGTATATGTGTGCGAGAATCTGGGGAAAATTACTGTTAGTGGCTTAGAATACTACCCAGTTAGAAACAGTGGCTTGGAATACAAACAACAGGAAAGAAAAACACATTTTAATACCAAGGGAATACAAATTTAGATAAGAAAGTATATTCACTTTCCCTGGTTGGTTCAGTAGTGAACACTGTGTCATTCTGGGATGCAGTAGGGCAGATAGAGCAGATTCCAAAGAGTATTGAAGACTATTTAACAATTGGACTGTTTACATAGGTGTGGGATGGCCTAAGGAAATGCAGACAAGGAGGGGAAGCAAGACAAGCAAGTGGAGAAGCCTGGAGGAGCAAGGGAAGAGAACGGTTAGAACCAGACCAAAACCCAAGCCCTGACGGAGGGACTGGTTGGTAGGATCCAGGTTCAAGGGAGGGGAGGACAACAAAGCTGCACCAGAGCACAGCAGGGCAGGAGAGGCTGCCTGGGAAGTTAAAAACCCCACACACTGCCATCTCTCCACCTCTCAATCCTTCCTGGGCTTCCTGTTGACTGAATTCAGCATCCAGAGAGCAAGGGAACTAACTTCATAGTGATTCTACTCTCAGGGAGCTCTCTTAGCACTTCTGAAGGGGGTGGGGGGATGAGAATATTCAGTTCAGTAGCAAAAATGTGTGTTTAAATGTTTTGTTGTAAGGCAAGTTCTAGTCTTAGCTATGTGAATACTTAATGTGATATTATGTAACAAAATCTGAGGAATCCTAGAGATCTTTGGGGATGAAGAATGTTTTGTATCCAGTGCAGGATGGATTTCTATGCAACGGTCACACACACACTTCCCCGTATGTTCATATGACCACCTCTTTTTTTTTTTTTTAATTATCATTTTTAGCTTATTGGCTTATATACTTTTCTCAGAAAGGCCTTCCATCTTGAACACCCATCTCCAATTATTTTTTTACATTACTCTATTTTCTTTCGTTTTTAATGGTTAACAATGTCTGAACTTATTATATCTTAATAGGCTTCATGTCTTCCTCTTGCCTCGTTTCTCCTCCTCCCATACCTCGGTAGGTCCCCTTGAGGGCAGGAATCTAGTCTATTTTATCTGATGTTGCCCCAGCACCTAGCTGGATGTGTAGCCCAGTAAATAGGATATTTAATAGAACATTGTCTAAAGAATCATGTAAGATTTCATCCTGTTTTGTACATATGAGGTCATCAAAAGCAGGCTTGTTCACTATGGCCTAGGTCTCTAGCTCAGGAGACTGGATGGAGGTGTCATTAATAGAAGTCAGGACTTCAGGAGGCAGAGCAAATTATGGCTACAGATGGGAGAGTATGAGAAGAAAGTGTACAGTTTTTTGACATACTGATTGGGAAGCACCTGTGGAGTATGCAGGTATTTATGTCCAGTAGATGGTTGAAAATACAGACTCGGGGAAAGGTCTTAATTACAGATTGAGCTTTAGAGGTCTTTGGTGTAGTAAGGATAAAGGAGTCATAAACACAGTTGAGATCTTGCAGGAAAATTCAACAGAGAAAGTAGCAGATGCAAAGAGAAGCTTTGCATATATAACTATATTATTTTTACCAAGATTTATTATGGAGTAGGATAACATAATCCCGCATCTTAAGGAAGATAATACCACTACTTCAAATACATGCAGTGTTCAAGAACATTAATGGGGTTACTTGTATATATTTTTGAGAAGTTAGAGAACTCCTAAAAATTAGTGACTTCTTGAACAACAAATTAGTTTTTCATCATAGATGGAAATAAAATTGTATATTTTATATGTGATGTATGAAGAAATACACTAATGGTGCTATTTCTTTTCTTACTATATACCCTACACCGCAGCCAACATGGTAGATCAGAATACTTTACATAACTGAGTTATAAGTAACAGAAACAGTACTATTCAGGAGAGGAATATTAACGAAAAACATTGTATTTTGTTTATGTATATATATATACCCATATACAGTCAGGCTTAAACAATGTGTATTAAATTCATCACTAGATTGTTTTCAGTTCATTTCATGTTGTCTCATGCATGTTCCTTTTGAAAGTTAATTTCGCATTATTATAAAAGCATTATGACTCAGTAACTCCAGCATCACCATTTTGATGGCTTTTCTAATTACTTTAGCTTGACTATTTCATAATTGATATACTTGAAATACCAAAATGGATGGGTAATTTTTACACCCAGATTATATTAAATTATAATAACCTGTAAGCTTTTATTCCAATGTGTAGGAATTAAGATCTCAATTATGTGTCTCCTTCAAGATACATAGTTCAGATGGAATTATGTTTACTGTATGATTGAACATAATGTTCATCAAAAGTAGCCATTAAGGAATCTATTATGTAGAGTGACATTAGGAAGGGATTGTTCTTCATTTTGCTCATTCAACCATGCTGACACACCTGTTTCTAATTTTGAAATCATCTGTGATTACCTCCCAACATCAGTGTTGAAATAGCATCATTAGTCAAGTTTCTCTATTTGCTCAGAAAGAGATGTGAAAAGATGAAAATTGTGTGCTGTGGCCAGTATTTTTCCCCCCAAACTTTAATTGTATTTTCAAATCTCTGTTTTCTAGTTGAGCCTAATTTTTTTAAGCCAGTAATGAAAACTCCCAGGATCATACTGAGAAAATTTGGGGTGACTGCCGTCAGGGATAAATGCATAGTATTTGAGGGGTTTCTTTTAAAGTACTCAGCCTGAGTTTTGTTGCTCTATGCTTATGTAGCCATTTGTGACAAGGAATTTAATCACAGTTTTAACATAAATTGTAGCTTAATCTTGTACTTTGGGAAATCTGTGTGTTTTCCTGAAGTGAAATGAAAAAGAATGAAAAGAAAGTTCGTTACTCTTCATGTATCTTTTAAAGTAGCATGTGTTTTGTATGTGATTTGAACTAAAATGTTAGTCACAACAGTATTAGTATCTCTTAGTTTATTTTAGCATTAGCCAGTAATACATAGATGTTCTATGTGGACAAAATAAAATAAATATCAGGCTAGAATTGATAACTGCCAATAACTTTGTGTATCCCAGACTTGATTACACCATAGTAAACAGTGCACCTCTTCAGGCTGTCCAACATTATACTCTAGATGGCTTTTGCGCAAAGTTAGCCTCACTCTTCTGACATCATCATGTTAATGGGATTCCTATATAGTAGCTAATGGTTAACTTCTCTAAGAAAATTTTTTACTGCCTCCATTGTGCCTCTCAAAGTTTAACACGAAAAATATTTGTTCTGAATTTTGGTTGCAACTATAATATTTATTTGTTCTGAATTACTACAGCTGTAATATTTTTATAGCTAAAGATTCTGAAATAGCTATGTCAGAATCTTTAGCTATAAAAAAATGTGTAGGTTCTTGCCTTGAGGGAAATTTCTAATTGTTAGTCTATAATTGTCTTGACATTCTTTTTGGACTTCCCATCTTCTGTAGAGTATTTAGTTCAAGGTCTTTCTGTCTATAACAATCTGAGAATTGAACAACCCATTTGCACACAGTTGAGGTCTTTGTTCTCTCTCCTATAATATCTTTTAGTCTCTATTTGCTTTTCTTGCATTTTTTCATAAACATAATTGTATATTGGAGAAGTACAAGAATTTTAGATAAATAAGACTTGCTTCTTTTGTTTAAGGGTGGCTGGCAGATGTATTAGAGATTTAGGGAGAAAAAATATTTTGTTATCCTGGAATTTAGGTTAGTAGGGGTGTGAAAAAGGAAGATATTTTTTAGTTCTTAGTTTGATGAAAGCCATATCTAAACTTGCTTTATTTATATAACAGTTTTTGATTTCACACAAAAGTAAAAAAAAAAAAAAAAAAAAAAACCCTAAAAACTTTTAAGAAACTTTAAAAAAATCCTTTAAGAAAAAAATTTAATTTGTTATTCAACATTAGATACATATATTAAAATGTTGGAAATAAGATTAAAAATTAAATGACAAACCATCATCAGATATAACATATAAAAACAAAACCTAAAACCAGCAGAAGTAAATAATAAAGATTAGAGCAGAAATAAATGATATAGAAACTGAACCATAGAACAGATCAATGAAACCAGGAGCTGATTTTTTTAAAAAGAATTATGAGAAATTTTCTATATATTGATGCTCTTTTGGGACATTTAGATGGCTCAGAATACTACACTGCTAAGATTTTTTTTTTTCCAGTGTAAGTTATGACCAGAGGATAGAGTGTTATAAGAGGAAGTGACAGAAAATATGACTGCCAAGATTATTCTCCAACTCTGAAGAGCTTTGGAAGCCAGGAACTTTTAAGTTTTATTCTCCAAGAAAAAAGAAATCTCAAAGTTTTCAAAGAGAAAGCAACATGATAATGATTTTAAAAGATAGGTATTATGCTAAGCAAAATAAATCAATCTGACAAAGACAATTATGTGATTGCACTGATATGCGGGATTTAAGAAACAAGGCAGAGAATCGTAGGGAAGAGAGATAAAAATGAAACAAGATAAAACCAGAGAAGGAGACAAAACCATGAGACTCTTAATTTCAGGAAACAAACAGAGGACTGCTGGAGCTGAGAGGGAGTGGGGGAATGGGATGGTTGGATGATGGACATTGGGGAGGGTATGTGTTGTGGTGAGCGTTGGGAGTTGTGTAAGACTGATGAATCACAGACATGTACCCCTGAAACAAATCATACATTATATGTTAATTAAATTTAAAAATATATATAGGCTTCAGAAGATGTGGACAAGATTTGAAGGGGGAAACACTGGCCAGAGGGTTATCACATTAGCCCAAAGGAGAGATTATGGGGCTCTGAATTATGTATTCTCAGTGGGGGCTTCACAGATATATGCCATTGAGGATCATTTCCAAGATGATGCTGAGAGGACTTATGTGTTATTTGACTGAGAGAAGTCCAGTATAGGAGAAGAAAAATTCTTGGTGTAATGCATTAACTAGAACAAGATATATTGGTGATAGAACAGCTATTGTTTGTTTGTTTGTTTGTTTTTTAATTGAAAATTTTTGCAAGAGGTATCTGGAAGAAAGAAAACATAAATTTAATTTCAAAATATTAAATTTGACATACCTGAATTTCCTGTTACTCAGGCATGAGCCTCAGAGGGAAGGTTGATATTAGGAGTAAGAATTTGAAGGTGACAGTTATATAGGTAATATCTAACACTAGGCCTGTCACGGAATCCCCAGGAAGAACATTGCAACTGTCTTACCCAAACAGAATATTATGTGAAAGGGGACGAAGAAAAAAATAATCTAAGAAAGTTCCTTTTTTTTTTCTTACTCAGTAGAGCCCAAATTGCAAATAAAGGTATGGTTTTAAAGATGTTTTGAATTGCTATAAATGTAAATTTTTATTTATTTTTTTGGAAATATTTTATTTACTTGAGAGAGAGAGTGAGAGATCCCATGAGTGGGGGAAGGGGACAAAGGAGAGGGGGAGGCAGAGTCCCTGCTGAGCAGGAAGCCCAAAGTGGGGCTGGATCCCAGGACCCTGAGATCATGACCTGAGCTGGAGCCAGCTGCTTAACCAACTGAGCCACCCAGGTGCCCCTAGATTTAAAAAATATTAAAACAACAACAACAACAACAACAACAGCAACAACAAAAACCTCAGGAGAAGCAAAAATATCGTGATTAGGAAAAAATAGTTTTTATCTCCAAAATGCATTAAAATTTAATGTTTAAGATACCAATTTGGTATTAGTTTGTTAAAATTGATTTTTTCTGAGGTCAAGAATACTACAATATCATATAAAATCACTAACCAAAAAGTTTATAACTGCCATCCAATTTTAGAGCCTCAAAGGGATGTTGTCCTTAAATTTTCATTTTGGTCCTATTAACAAAGGAACTCAAAATTGAGTGTTAGAAGCCTGTAGAAAATTACATTTATTTTTTTAAATCCAATTTTTTTGGTCAATAAGTAAATAGCGTGTTACCCTTAATGTTGAAATTTTTAAATGCTAAGTCTGTACTTTCATTTTTGATAATAAACCTTTAAGGCCATCAGGAAGGATTTTAGAGGAGCTGACTTTGCTCCTCTAAATATATACTTGGTTACTTCTTGCCAACCATGTATCTATACTTACCAGGTCAGGGAATGTATTTAATTTGTAGTTTTATTTAAGCCAGTAGTTCTCAAAACTATATTGTTTACAAAATCATGGGAGTGTGTATAAAATTATTGGGAGTGTGTATAAAATTGACAGACATCTAGGTAACAGCTATCTCGTGGTTTCAGTTTCTCAAGTCAGAAACACAATCTAGCTTCTCTGTTATTTCTCTTCTTATCACTAGGTGACTTGTATTTGATCAAGAGATGGTTTCCTGGGGCACCTGGGTGGCTCAGTGGGTTAAGCCTCTGCCTTCGGCTCAGGTCATGATCTCAGGGTCCTGGGATCAAGTCCCACATTGGGCTCTCTGCTCGGCAGGGAGCCTGCTTCCTCTTCTCTCTCTCTCTGCTTGCCTCTCTGCCTACTGGTGATCCCTCTCTGTCAAATAAATAAAATCTTTAAAAAAAATTTAAAAAAAAAGATGTTTTCCTTATTATCTTAGTGGATTTGGGATCATCTTTGCATAAAATAGTCTTCTGTGTTGACTATCTTAATTATTTGTATGGTCAACAAGGGAGGAGACAATATGGAATGTTCCTAACTGAAAGAAAGAAAGAAAAGACTTCCTGAATATTACTCTCTGTGTGTGTGTGTGTGTGTGTGTGTTGACGGCATCATCAATCACTTCTCATCATCTCAAGTGATGAGTGCATTTACTTTAAGTGCAGACTGTTTTGTTTTGTTCTCAGCAGTAAAGCAGTTTAAATGGAAGTTCCGGTTCTCTCAGATCTTTTATGAATTTCCATGGAAACTCTCAGCAATGTACTTAGTTCTAGAAGACTTGCTATCAAGTGGAAGAAGAGAAGCTTTTAGAAAGTAGGCATCTTTTCCAGTAGTTTACATGTGAAATAAATTGTACTCCCTCACCCCATCTGTACTAATAAAGCAAAGGAGACATTTAGAGCAGTCACTTAAGTAAAAATGCTTCTGTCATATAGACTGCAGAGAACATGTAAAGATAGGAGACATCTTGTAACAGTTGTCTAGAAAGCTCAGCAAACTTACACCTAAATTATCCCTGTGTTTGCTATTTCACGGTGAGAAGCTTCTTTGAGGTCTGTGCAAAAGGTGAATCACTAGTTTCCTGACCACCTCAATGATAAGCTAAAAATATAACTCACTGTTGATGCAACATTGCCTTGCAAACTCCAGTTGCTCTGTGTAAGGTAAAAGACAAAAAGAATGAAGGTATCTGGATTATCGAATATAGCAGTAAATTTTATTGGAGTTTTCTAATTATAGATAGAGAAAACTTTATGAAAGCACAAAGTATACTTAATAGATGGCAGAAGCTATAGTCTAAGAAAAAGTGTAATTCTTGGGAGATATAATAAAGGCAATGAAACATTTTCCATGCAAAAATTTTTTTGAACTCTATTGTCAAAAATTTGAGTGGAATCAATCAAATTTCATTTTTATAGAGAAAATGTCTAAGGCTCTTGAGTTAAGGATTCCTTAGGCATCTGCACTTAGGAATTCAATGTATATGGCCCAAGTACCAGATCGGGTTCTGCAAATTCAAGTTCAACCCTGTCTAGTTTCTGAGGTTAAGGTACAAGAGTATACAAACCAGTCTTCTCAAAGACTGTGACAATGTCTACTCTTTAAAATGATTCTTAATCTTGCCCTCCATCCATAAGTAATCACACAGCCTATTACAAGCCTAAATATTACTAGAGTATTCTGTAGTATATATTATAAGCTAAATATTAAATGCATATTTATATACATCAAGGCTATATTTATTGATAAGGCCAGAGCCTACTTACAGAAGTAACTGTGAGTATTTCTTTAATTTGTTGTATATTTTTAATCAAAGAAATCTGAATCAAAACAACAGTGCATTATCTAGTGCACAGCTGGTGGTCATTAAATTGCCGATGTGATCTTATTTTTATGGAATTTTTTAAAGAAAATTTGAACTATGTCTCATAAAAGCCAGGATAGGATTTTGTATGATTGTTGATGAGTAAAATTTATTTCATTGCCTAGCTATACTGTCTTGTAACCTATGAATATTATCTTCTTTTAAAAATAAGCTTGATAGCAACCCAGGGAGCAAGCTGTCAGCCTTGAGAAGTTTGGGAAATCATGATTATTAAAAGTTGCTTACAGAGATAAAATGTGACTCTAGGGAATATTTATTTTTTCTATCATTAAAATCTAAGCCTCTTCGAAACCAATAACAGTGATCATTCAAAAGAAAAACGTGAATTAACTTAAATTAAAGTTTTGCCCCCAAAATACTACAGACCAGATTTTATTGGGACTTTCATATGTTTTCTTTCTCAATATATAGTGGACTGCCAAGAACATTAATAATGCAAATCTGTGTTTGAACACAAATGACTCCCTACAAGGCCTGTTTTGATTATTAATGAAATTAATTATCTGCCTGTTCCATGCAGTTACTGTGGTTTGGAATAACAGTTCATAATGAAAGACTAAGGCAATTTTTAAAAATAGCATGTTTAGTAATACCAATTAATTCTAGCATACAAAGAATCAGTAAGCAAGTATTGTGGAGAAAAAGCCTTCTCTCTTTTTATTCATCATTAAGAAACTCCTCTCCTGTGAGTGTATTTTATTTTCATTTTCCAAACACAGAAAAATAGACTGGGATGTTCAGAAGAGCCACCCATTTTTCCAAACTAGAAAATCACATTTTATCCCATTGCCTACATTATTTTCAATCAAGGAATCTGAGAAGTTATGCTCGCAGTGGAATTGTTTGAGGCCAGCCCCTTCCCAAGGCCCTTAAATTTGCTTTGAAGTATTGAATATTCTGCCTTCTTTCAGAGTTTCAGTGACTACATGTCCTTATAGAAAGAATACTTCATAGCCCAGTGGTTTTATTATAAAAATGCACTTTAGATAGGGTGATTTTATGAATTAGATTAAGGCAAAGACGGTCCACTAGTCTGCGTAAAGAGGTAGAACGTAGAAGCACAGGGTATCCATATGTCCTTGTCCCATAATCTCAGGAAGACTCTAAGTCATTTCCCCCAGAAGCCTTATAGTTCCATGAATGTAGTTTGAAATCTATTTCTTTAGAGAAAATAGAAGTCATTGACATAAAAAAAATCCATGGTAAACATCATGGATTCACCTATCAATTTTCTGATAAGCCTTCCTAATGTAATAAGTTTAAATTGAATGATTATGTAAGACATGTCTTTGTTCTTCTATGGAGGATTGTATGTGTATGTGTGTGTGTGTGTGTGTGTGTATAAATATAGTATATAATTCACATATATGTATATATAGTATATATGTATGTGTATGTGTGTACATATGTGTATATGTGTGTATATATATATAAATGCTAATCTCTGTCTCCAGGAAGGGAGGAGATTGGCACTCCTAGATGGGAGACCATTTCACTGCACTTTTATAAAAGACTTTTGGACACTGCATGAGGTGCTGTCATCATTGATTTGACCATTTTCCACTTACTCTGTCATTGTAACATGCCATTTAAAAGGTTGTTGGTTACAGTTTCTAAGATTGTAATAGTTGCTATGTTCCTGTACCATTAATATTGCTTTATTAACAATTCTTGTTCACAGTAGCACTGTAATTAGTATAATTATTTACCTCAGACCTACTTATTATGGCACATACTTGCAGTAACAAAAGATTCCTGGAAATATCCTCTTCAATATCTTAGATTATTTAGGCTCATACTATCTGAGGTGCCTGGGTGTCTTAGTCAGTTAAGCATTTGCCTTCAGTTCAGGTCATGATCCCAGAGTTCAGGCTCCCTGCTCAGTGGGGAGGCTGCTTCTAGCTCTCTCCCTCTATTCCCCACCTCCCCCTGCACCCCAGCTAGTGCTCGCTCACTCTCTTTCTCAAGTAAATAAATAAAATCTTTGAAAAAAATAAACTCTTTTACTATCTGTAATATTATATCGTAGTACCAGGAAAAAAAACCTACCTCTATTGGCATGTTTCTAGCATAAGTCCCTACTTTGAGGGCTAAATTTGGTGAAAGCCCAATATCTCCATTCTAAAACCCACTGTCTTTGGGTACTTTCAATTAGCAAAGAGTAACTTTCTAATTAAAAAAAAAAAAAAAAAAGCCTGGAACTTTCTGACTTGCTAGTCTAAATAGTAGAGCAGTGATACAAAAAAAAACAAACAAACAAAAAAAAAAACTGGATTCTATCTTGGTCTCTTCTTTAGCGAAGTTTCTCCAGGAGAGTGTTATTCTGAAGTAATTCGCCCTCCCAGGGATGACCAGGGTTTAAATGGCAAGAGAGAATTACAACCAGATATTCCAGTTCATATACCAATTTCCGTCAGTTTGCATTTGTTTTTTGTTTTTAAAGGTAATGCTGGGCAAATTCTTATTTTTAGTCCAGTTTACACACAGGATTTTTTCCATTTATTATGAAATTGTTCTTACCTAGAAATGAAAGGTTGAAATGCTCACAGATTATGTGTCTAAGTGTAATGGTCAGAGTTGAATAAATCAGAGATGAAAAGATCAAAAAAATGAGAACAAAATCATAATTTCATAATTCTGATAGCTGTGGTGATGCTTTTTTATTTTATTTTTATTTATTTATTTTTATTTATTTATTTTATTTTTATTTATTCCATGTGTCCTCTTTTTCTAGTACTTGGTGCCTTTTAAAAATGTATTTGGGGCACCTGGGTGGCTCAGTTGGTTGAGCAACTGTCTTCGGCTCAGGTCATGATCCCGGACTTCCAGGATCGAGTCCCGCATCAGGCTCCCAGCTCCTTGGGGAGTCTGCTTCTCCCTCTGACCTCCTCCTCTCTCATGCTCTCTCTCACTCATTCTCTCTCAAATAAATAAATAAAATATTTAAAAAATGTATTTGAAAGTTACTCTGTTTTTCTAAACATGTACTCTAAATTTAAAAGTTGTGAAATACTTCTGATTATGACAAAAACACTCCTAGGCATTCACTAGGGATCTGTTTATAATTCTTTCTTATTAAAAAAAAAAAAGAAAATATGAAGAATGCAGTGGGCAAGTAAAGTCATATATACTGTATATATTTTAGACTTTATAAACTCATAGCTGAAGAGCAAGTCAACCTGTTTTACTAGTTAAAATACATACAATTTATTACAGATTTTAATTTCATTGTCTTTTACGACTTGACATGGTAAGAGGTTTTGATTCACAGTTTGCAGACACTAGTGTAGCTTAAGAAAGGAAAAACAAGTGGAAAGGCTCTGGTTTATTCAGGTTTTTTTAGGCTGTTATAATGTATGAAATGGGTCTAGTGTGGAGTCAGCATGCAATCAGTTTTGCTACAATCAGTTTTGCTACAATCACGAAATAAAGAGGGAGGGAGAGAAGGGGAGCAGGGGTGGAGGGCAGGCAGGCACAGGCTGAAAAAAAAAAGATTTTAAGAAAGTCAGCTTTGCAAAGGTTTTTCTACAAATTGTGATTTCTCTTCATGTGTTTTTTAAGCCCAGCTAGGTTTTTTTTTTCTATTTTTTAGCATAAAATTCACCCTCCCAATGATTTCCAAGTGTACAGTACAATATTGTCAACCATAACCATGTTGCTGTGCACAGACTCCCCAGAAGCACCACCTACCCCCAACCCTCCGCCATTCCTGCAAGACTGAAACTATACCCATTGAACGATTCCCTGGCTCCCACTGTACCCTCCCCCGGCCCCTTGCCACCACCCTCCAACTTTCTGTTCTGTGTGTTTGACTGCTTCAATACAATCGTGCAAAATTTGTCTTTTTTTGTGATGGACTCATTTCACTTAGCATTATGTCCTCAAGGTTCATCCACGCTGTAGAATGTCAGGATTTGGGGCACCTAGGTGGCTCAGTGGGTTAAGCCTTTGCCTTTGGCTCAGGTCATGCCTTTGGCTCAGGTCATCTCGGGGTCCTGGGATCAAGCCCCACATCGGGCTCTCTGCTTAGCAGGGAGCCTGCCTCCCCATCTCTCTCTGCCTGTTTGTGATTTCTCTCTCTCTCTGTGTCAAATAAATAAATAAATAAAACTTTTGGGTAAAAGAAAAAAAAAAGAATGTCAAGATTTCCTTCTTCTGTTACCGCTGAATAATATTCCGATGTCGTTCTATACCATATTTTCTTTTTTTGTTCATCTTTCTGTGGACATCTAGGTTGCTCTCCCCACCAGCTCTCTCCATGTCATTTTCAATTCAATTGGAAAGTGCAAATTGTTCCACCTCCAGTCTGTCTCCCATTGTTACTTTGCTTTCCTTTGTTTGTTTAGCCAAGTTGTGGAAAATGTGCCTATGTGCTGACTCAATAATGTTGACAATAGATGTTTCTTTCCTGTTAGTGCAGACTTGTAGATAACACTGAGAGCGCCCTGGTCCAGGTGGACTAGCGCTGTGACGTAAGACGTCACGTAAATGCTGATGTCATTGCAGGACGAATCCGCGGCGGCCGACAAGCAGTGTAAGCCAGAGGCGGCCCAGGCCACGTACTCCTCCTCGGCGGTGTCCGGCTCCCAGGAGGTGCTGTACATCAACGGAAACGGAACCTACAGTTACCATAGCTACCGAGGGCTCGGCGGGGGCCTGCTCAATCTCAATGACGCGTCCAGTAGTGGTGAGTCTTTAGTATTTGCAGTGCTTTTTCTGTCCGTTTGGGGATAGCAGATTCTCTAAATCCGAGAGTAAATTTGAACTTAGTGGGATGAGTAAGAGTAAGTGCCCATCGGCTAAACCCATGGCCGTTTCATGTGTCACCCTAGTCTCCCCGCGAGGATAGCTCGGTGTTCTGTTGGGGGTGTCCGAAAGGAGGGGTAGGATTATGCAGCTGAATAATGGATGTTTTACACTCAAGAAAGCTCAGCTAGAGAAATAGCTGATTTTTTTCTAACCAGATAGTTAGACATTCTTCCCCCCCCCCCCCCCCAGAGCTGTAATGCGCTATTCCTGAAGAATAATGACCCATTTTCTCAACGTTCAAAGAGGTTTTTAATTTGGAAAATCTAGGCACCATGAACCTTACTGACTTGATAAAATGCAACTAGTCATTATACTTAAGAACATACGAACGGAAATGACACAAAGAAACAACCGCGGCTCTCCACCCTCCACCTGCCATGAGTGGGGTTCTGAAGCCAGCTCAGACTGGCTCACGCTTGATAAACTTTTAGGAATTTCTTGAGCGTATATTCCAAAGTGATTTCCAAATGTGTCATATAAAAAGAATAAAATATGTGGGTGAATTTCATACAACTGGGTTGTAGGAAAGTTTTTCTAAAATCTACTTAAAATCCAGGGGAAAAATAAGCTCCATTTCACACGCATACTTTCGCATGACCAAAAAAAAATATATACACAAAGCAAAAAATAAATGATAAACTTGGAAAATTATTAGCCACCTACGCTACAGAAGGTTAATAAGCCAGTGCCTAAAGTTCTTCTAAGAAGAAAGAAATTCCCAAACTATATATTAAAAAGTAAGGCTAGTAAATGAATGCATAGTTCTCAAAGAAAACAATGCAAATATGGGTAAATATGGGTAAAGTTACTTAACCCCACTCCTAATAAGAGAAATACAGATAAGCAAAAATTGAAATATTAACACAATACTCTTTTGACAAGGCTGTAGGGGAAATGAGTCTCATGCATAGCTTGTAGAAATGCAAAAAGTTGGGGTGGAATTTGGCAATATCTAGAAAAATTGATTAGACATTTATCACTCAGTCCAGCAATCTCTTGAGGAATCTCTTGTTAGGAATTTATCTTAAAGACATATGGGCAAACATACAAAAAGACATATATGCACAAGGCTATTTATTATAGTGTTATTTATAAATGCAAGAAAAAGGATTACCAATAAAAATGTTCCCAATAAAAATGT
This sequence comes from Lontra canadensis, assembly GCF_010015895.1. Lineage (NCBI taxonomy): Eukaryota > Metazoa > Chordata > Mammalia > Carnivora > Mustelidae > Lontra > Lontra canadensis. Next base: position 12,545,342 of record NW_022631011.1, read on the forward strand.
CTTATCAACTGAAGGTTAGTTGATTCGTTTCAAGTACATCCAAACAAGATAGTAACATGCTGATATAAAAAGTGATTTAAAAAATCTCTTTATGCACTCCAAATGCTGAAAAGTACCTATAGTATGCTAATATTCATTAAAGAAGGATTTATATAATTAAAGTTTACATAGAGGCAGGAATGTGGGAGAACGTGTGGGGAAAGGAATGTAAGCTGGAATTGTAAGTAAACTTGGTTTTTATATTTTGTTTTATAAATTTAACTGAACAATTTAAATACATAATTATAAATGAAACTGACTTTACGGATTCCTGATAGTGACAGGAAAATGATGCAAATGAACTTTATCTTTTTAATGAGTGATTGGCATAGCCCCCACACAGAGGAAATTTTCCAAGTGATCTCAGAATCCATAATTTGACTCCACAGCATGTAAGTCTGTCATAAAACCTTAAACTATTTCCAGTAATCATATTATTATTTTGGGACTGTTTGTGTATTGTGGCTTAAAGCAAATTTATAATTATGTTGATGTCAGTGAAAGTTAGAATTTTTAGCAGGAGGCAAAGCAGATCTAGATGTAAAAGCAATGCGTTCTAACAAGGACTCTATAATCTCGTATTTGAATTGGTAGTATCAGTGAGATATTTTCTACTTAAAAATGCCTAGAAATAAAGATGAATTTTAATTTGAATATTTGAAATAGCCTTCGTGGGCTTTGAATATATTGGGGAAGGAATTGCTTTATTAATGTCAAAGGAGTATATAGTCTAGAAAATCACTTACCTGTGTAATACTGGAAATATGCTCTGAGTGTGTTCAGGGGTGACTCTGGAAAGCTGGGGCTGGCTCTTTGGTTTGCTTTGAAATTAAAGGGGCCCTAACAACAGGATCACTGGCTTTAGTCTGAATTAATTGCCTCCAAATCAAAAGAGGGGAGCCTCAAGTAGAAGGGAGAAAAAAAGAAAACGAAGTTTCAAGTGTATATTCAGTTTTTCCAGAGCTAATGAACCTTCTCAGTTGTTTTCAAGTGTTATTTGTATTTAGACAGCAAATCAGCAGGAATGAGAAAGTTCAATGCCAGAAAGGGACAGCATAAAAGCTGAGCATTCCTTTAGCCAATAAAGCTGTAAACTAACAATTCTTTTAAAATATTTGACAAGGGAATAAGAAATGATAGGTAGTTCAGAAGTCAACTACCAAATCAAAACATTTAGGGGAAAAGTGTATTGAGTGTAGATTTTATTGACAGAAACTGTTTTTTAGACTTAAATAGTCATTTGTTTATTAAGGTAACTTATTTAACATCAAGTAATAGTAATACTGATCACTTTAATGAGTCCTTTTGGTACTTCATGTAATTTCCATTTATTCCTTACACAGTCCTCTGAGATCTGTTTGTAATTTTGTGGAAAAATTTTATAAAATTGAACTTGCCCCAACTAAAAAACAACAACAACAACAAAACAACTTAGGCACTACTTTCTTTTTTTCCTAACATGATTGAAACCCATTTTGTGAGGCTCAGTGAGTAACTTTCCCAAGGTCCCTCCTTAATAGAGGGAGGAGCCAGGATCTGAGCACAGGCCTTCTGACACACTCTGAACCACTGAGCTAACAAACTGTGCAAGGGAGCAAATGGTGAACTATGTAAGAGCCTCTGGTAAGAACTAATCAATTTCTCTCCAGAGACACTCCTATTCTGGACATTTTATTTAATGGGTGAATCATATAATATATGGTTTTTATGTTGGATATTTTTCATTTAGCAAGCTTTTATTTTATTTTTTTAAAGATTTTATTTATTTATTGAATTGGTAGTATCAGTGAGATATTTTCTACTTAAAAATGCCTAGAAATAAAGATGTATTTTTTTTAAGATTTTATTTATTTATTTGACAGACAGAGATCACAAGTAGGCAGAGAAGAAGGCAGAGAGAGAGGAGGAAGCAGGTTCCCCGCTGAGCAGAGAGCCCGATGTGGGGCTCGATCCCAGGACCCTGGGATCATGACCTGAGCCGAAGGCAGAGGCTTTAACCAACTGAGCCACCCAGGTTCCCCTAGCAAGCTCTTTTAAAGGTTCATCTATATTACAGTATGAATCAATACTTCATTCTTTTTTATTGTCAAATAATGTTCCATTCTGTGGCTATGCCATGTTTTGTTTAGCCATTCATTGATGGGAACTTGGATTTTTCTCACTTTGTGGTTACTATGAATAATGCTATAAACATTTATGTACAAGTTTATGTTACATATGTTATGATTCTTTTGGGTATATACCTAGAAGTGGAATCGCTGGTTCATTGGTTCATTCATATGGTAACTCCATGATTAACATTTTGAGGAAATAACAGACTGAATATGAGATGTCTTTTCATTTGTTATCAGTCTTTAAACATTTTTATTAACTATGACTTATAATATTTATAGTATAGGCTTTGTATTTCTTTTATGGCTGTTTCCTTTTGTGATGCTATTGTAGATAGAATGTTTTCCTTAAAATAGTATTCTATATTTTTCTATGTTTGGAGGAGTTGTAAAGTAGTGCTATTAATTCTTTAAATATTTGGTAGAATTCAGGAGTGGTGATATCTGTATCTGGGTTTTTCTGAGGGGTTGTTGATCACTAACCCAGTCTCTTGTTATAGGTCTACTTATATTGTCAGTTTCTCCTTGAGTCAGTTTAGGTAGTTGTGTATATCCAGAAATATGTCCATTTCAACTTAGTCATCTAATTTATTGACACAGTTCTTAGGATTCCTTTATAATCCTTTCTTTTTTCATAAGGTTGGTAGTGATGCTCCCTTTGTAATTTCTTTTTTTTAATTTTAATTCCAGTTGACTTAACATACAGTGGCATGTTACTTTCAGATGTATAATAGAGTGATTCAGTAATTTTATGCATTACTCAATGCTCATCAAGAAAAGCATATTCTTAATCCCCTTCATCTATTTCACTGATCCCTCCATCCACCTCCCCTTTAGTAACCATCAGTTTGTTCTCTATTTTTGTTTTGTTTTTGTTTATTTATTTTTGTTATGTTATGTTAGTTACCACACAGTACATCATTAGTTTTTGATGTGGTGTTCCATGATTTATTAAGTATAACACCCAATGCTCCCTGCAATACGTGCTTCCCACAACCAGGCTCATGCATCCCCCTACCACAATGTCCACAGTCTCTCATGATTTGTCTCCCACTCTGGTTTCCTCCAATTCACTTTTCCTTACCTTCTCCTAATATCCTCCCTGTTATTCCTTACATTCCACAAGTAAGTGAAACCATATGATAGCTGACTGTCTCTTCTTGAATTTCACTCAGCATAATCCCTTCCATTCCCGTCCATGTTGATGCAGAAGTTGGGTATTCATCCTTTCTGATGGCTGAGTAATATTCCATTGTATTTATGGACCACATCTTCTTTATCCATTTATCTGTTGAAGGGCATCTCGGCCCTTTCCACAGTTTGGTTATTGTGGACATTGCTGCTATGAACATTAGGGTACATATGGACCTGCTTTTCTCTACATCTGTATCTTTGGGGTAAATACCCAGTGGTACAATTGCCAGGTCATAAGGTAGTTCTATTTTTAATTTTTGAGGAATCTCCACACTGTTTGCCAAAGTGGCTGCACCACCTTATATTCCCACCAACATCCTCTCCAACATTTGTTGTTTCTTGCTCTGTCAATTTTTGCCATTCTAACTGGTGTAAGGTGGTACCTTAATGTAGTTTTGATTTTAATTTCCTTGATGGATAATGGCGATGAACGTTTTTTCATGTTTCTGTTAGCCATTTGTATGTCTTCATTGGAGAAGTGTCTGTCCCTGTCTTCTGTTTTTTGACTTGATTATATTTTGGGGGCATTGAGTTTGAGAAGTTCTTTATAGATCTTGGATATCAGCCCTTTGTCTGTAGTGTCATTTGCGACTATCTTCTCCCATTTCTTGGGTGCCTCTTTGTTTTGTTGACCGTTTCCTTTGCTTGTACAGAAGCTTTTTATCTTGATGAAGTCCCAAAAGTTCATTTTCACTTTTGTTTCCCTTGCCTTTGGAGACATGTCTTAAAAGAAGTTGCTGTGGCCGATGTAGAAGAGGTTACTGCCTCTTTTCTCCTCTAGGATTTTTTTTTTTAAGATTTTATTTATTGATTTGACAGAGAGAGATCACAAGTAGACAGAGAGGCAGGCAGAGAGAGAGAGAGAAAGAGAGAGAAGAAGGCTCCCTGCTGAGCAGAGAGCCCAATGCGGAACTCAATCCCAGGACCCTGAGATCATGACCTGAGCCGAAGGCAGCGGCTTAACCCACTGAGCCACCCAGGCGCCCCTCCTCTAGGATTTTGATGGATTGCTGTCTCACATTGAGATCTTCCATCCATTTTGAGTTTATTTTTGTGTATGGTGTAAGAGAATGGTCGAGTGTCATTCTTCTGTATATAGCTGTCCAATTTTCCCAGCACCATTTATTGAAGAGACTGTCTTTTTTCCAATGGATATTTTTTCCTGCTTTGTTGAAGATTATTTGACCATAGAGTTGAGGGTCCATCTTTGGGCCCTCCCCTCTATTCCATTGGTCTATGTGTCTGTTTTTGTGCCAGTACCATGCTGTCTTGGTGATCACAGCTTTGTAATACAATGTGATGCCCCCAGCTTTGTGTTTCTTTTTCAACATTTCCTTGGTGATTTGGGTCTTCTCGTGTTCCATACAAATTTTGGGATTGTTTGTTCCAGCACTATGAAAAATGATGATGATATTCTGATTGGGATGGCATTGAAAGTATAGATTGCTCTGGGCAGCATAGACATTTTAACTAAGTTTATTCTCCTGAGCCATAAACATGGAATGTTTTTCCATCTTTTTGTGTCTTCAGTTTCTTTTGTGAGTGTTCTATAGTTCCTCGAGTATGGATCCTTTACCTCTTTGGTTAGGTTTATTCCAAGGTATCCTATGGTTTTGGGAATTAATTCTCTAATTTCCCTTTCTACAGTTTCATTGTTAGTGTATAAGAAGGCAACTGATTTCTGTGCATTGATTTTGTATCCTGTCACATTACTGAATTGCTGTATGAGTTCTAATAATTTAGAGGTGGAGTCTCTTGGGTTTTCCACATAAAGTATCAAGTTATCATGAAGGGAGAGAGTTTGACTTCTTCTTTGCCAATTTGAATACCTTTTATTTGTAATTTCGGATTCTAGTTACGGTTCTCCCCGTTCTTGGTGACTCTCGCTAAAGACTTGTTATTTTGCTTCATCTTTTCAAAGGAAGACCTTTGGCTTCTTTTATTTTCTGTATTTTTCTATTCTCTATTTCATTAATTTTTACTCCCACATTTATTATTCCCTTCATTTTGCTTATATTAAGTTCAGTTGGTCCTTATTTTCTAGTCTTAAGCTGAAAAGTTAAGACAATTGTTTGAAGCCTATTTTTCTTCATATGTAGTTATTTACAGCTACAAATTCCCTTCTAAGCATTGTTTTATCTACATCACATAGGTTTTGGTATATTGTTTTTGTTTTCCTTCACCTTAAAGTGTGTTTTCTAATTTCCTTTGTCACTTATCTGACCCACAGGTTATTTAGGATTATGTTGTTTAATTGTGAATATTTGTAAATTTCTCAAATTTATTTAATTTCTAATTTTATTCCATTGTGATTGGAAAACATACTTTATATATTTCAATCCTTTCAAATTAATTGAAGCTTCTTTTATGACCTAGATTGTGATCTACCCTAGAGAATGTCCCATGTGTCCCATCCTAAAAAGGTTGTGTATTCTGCAGTTGATGGTTGGGTATTTGTAAATCTGTATTAGGTCTAGTTGGTTTATGTCTTCTATGTTCTTGTTGATCATCTGCCTAGTTATTATATCCATTATTAAAAGAAGGTTATTGAAATCTCCAATTACTATTATTGAATTGTTTACTTTGCCTTTGTTTTTAGTAGTTTTGATTCATTTCTTTTGGGACTTTGCCAGTAGTCATATTTACTGTTTATATTGTTATATTTTATTGATGGATTATCTAATTATTGTAAAATACCTCTTTATCTCTAGTAATGTCCTACATCTATTTTGCCCAATACTAGTTATTTCTGTGATCTCATGGTATTACTAAAAATGAAGAGAAATGAGCAAAACTTCAGACATGGAAGAGATGTATAAAAGAATATAGGGCAAACCGAATATTGCTCACCTCTACTCAAGTACAACCAAAATAATTTATCTTTGCTCCATAAATGGCTGTGTAATTTGGGAACCCAATGCTAAGTGAAAATGTAGGGTTTCTTATTTAAAAGGTAAGAATATCAAGATGGTGATAACAGAGCATTACGCAAAGCAGGGGACTCTTCTGAGCTCCGGATCCCACGGGCTACACATGTTTTATGCTCCACTTTGCTCTTTTGACTTATTGAACAAATTGGAAGAAGCACTGTGTTTTTATAAAAAATGCAGACAGTTACTGGTGGGAAGAAAGATAATATATACAAAGAAGGACAAGATTGAAGACACAAATGAGAATATTTTGAGTTTTTTGAGGAGAGAGGAGAGAACTTTGGGCAACTGCCAATCATTTAAGAAATTTTAGGAAATTTAAATTTAAAGGAAAATTTTGCTGTGAATTATTAATGAGCAGGGCACCAAAATTTTTCTTGCCCTTCAGCCCATTATCCACATAGGAATCAAAATAATTTTTTATTAATTATTCTTATTAACATATAATGTATTATTTGCCCCAGGGATACAGGTTTGTGAATCGTCAGGCTTACACACTTCACAGCACTCACCATATCACATACCATCCCCAATGTCCATAACCCAACCACCCTCTCCACAACACCCCCCCACCCCCGCAGCAACCCTCAGTTTGTTTTGTGAGATTAAGAGTGTCTTATGGTTTGTCTCCCTCCTGATCCCATCTTGTGTCATTAACATAATTTTTAAGAAAAGAAAAATCTGATTGCATCACTTCATTATCTAAAACACTTCTATGGCTAAACCCACCTGAACTTTTCTTTAATGTGCCCTTTTTACCACATGTCCCTCATTGATCGCTCATCTTTTAAATCCTTACTTCCAAGTCTAGATAAAATATAGTCATAATTTTCATAGCATTGTGAGTTTGTCCTTTGAAACGGGTACCACAATGTGTGGACACACACTACACACCCCTACACACATTTACATACATATGTAATCACAGTACATTGGTATCCATTCTTCAATTTTATTGCTCATTTCTACTCAGAAGCCACATAGGAAATCTGGTATAGGTTCTAAGTATGCAGCCATATACATGATTAGAAAGCAGGTTTTATAAATTGTCAGTTTAATGAAGGTACTATGGTACTATCATGCGGTTTATCTGTCTGGAAGTTAACCCCCAGTAAACCTATCATAGGATGATAGGCCTAAAGGGACTTGAGAAAATAATTTGATAGCAATCTCTTTTATTTTTAAAATCCTATGACTAAAGAACAGACCAGGAAAGTAAGGTGACTTGCTCAAGCTCACACAGGCTGACTTTCTGGTTATTGGATTAATACGTCTTTTGGTTTTTGTACAGCGATTTCTTAAGAACACAGTAAAGAACAACTTTGAACAATTCAGCCTGTGTTGCGAAGCAAAGAAACAAGAGTAGCAGAATAACCAGTATGACATGCAACAAATTTAAAATGGGTGACTTTCTTTGAGCATTGGCTTTGGGATGTGTGTAATGGTGTTTAAGGGGGGAAAAAAAAAAAAGGAGGAAGAAGCAAAAGATGAGTCTTGGCAAATAACAGCTTCAGGCTTAAACCAAAGAGAATTTCTCTACCTCACGTTAGAAAAATAACTTTGGCTATAGCAATGGTAGCAAGGCAAATGGTTAATTTCAGGTTGTGAAGGAGCTCTAAATAACATTTTTTTCTCAAAAACACATCCTACCTGTAATACTGGTAATGGCTACTGCTATTTTGATAGTGTCTAGTCTTTGCTTGTTTTAATCACAGAAAGGCAGCTTGATTGGATCAGGCCCACGATTTCCTTTATTTGGGGACTTTCTTCATAAATTCTGGAAACCCCAAACATTCTGACTTTTAAAAATGGCATTATCTTTAGCTTATTTCTTCACTTTGAAGACCTCAGAATAGTCATTCCCTGTAACAGATTTGGAGTTGTGGGGAAAGAAACTATACATATACATAAATCTTGAGAGCTAAAAAGGACATAGCAGAAGATTTAGCATTATATGAGATGCCATTTTCTCTGATGGCTGACAACTCCAGTGACTCTCAGTTTGAGAATTCTTCATTTTAGGATTTGTAGAGATCTTCTGAAAAGTGCAGAACAGAGCAGCAGCTCTCAAGAGAACAAGGTGAGTTAGCCACACACATGAACTTGTAAAGCAGATAAAGACAATAAGAATTTAAATCATTAAATGGGAAGCATGATGTGGATTAGCTGTCTAAATAGGGAGGCTAAGATTGAAGGAGATACAATGTTTGTAAAACCTTTTACAAGAACATGAACCCTGTAGATCGTGCTATGTTCCAAAAAGAACAGGAGGGCAGAAGAATGAGAAAGGATACCTTAATGGCATTTGGACTTAAAGAGTCCAAAGACTTAGGAGTTTGGGGTCTCATTTTCAAATCACTTTAATTTCTTTCGTAATTTATTTGGGCTGTCATAACAAAAATACCATATAGTAGGGAGCTTAAACAACAAACCTTTATTACTCAGCGTTCTGGAGGCTGTGGAGTCCAAGATCATGGAGCTGGCAGATTTGGTATCTGGTGAGAACCTGCTTCCTGGCCACCTTTTCCATGGGTCCCCACACAGGGAAAGGAATGGGGTCTCTCTGATAAAAGCACTCCTCCCATTTCTGACAGTTCCTCCCTGACAACTAACTACGTTCCAAGGGTCCTACGTCCACAAAAAATCACGCTGGAGATTAGATTTCGATATATGAATTTTGAGAGGAAGGCAGATATTCAGTCCATAGCAGTCACCTTGAGAGAAACAAAGTTGAGTAAGGCAGAATCACCGACTTCAAGGAATTTACAGGTCAAAATGAGATAAAATATTCTCTCTCTTGTCTAAATATCAGAATCCTTTAAGATTTTGATTAAATAATACATCCTCAGGGAAACCTTACTATACCTCACCACCCTTCCATCCTTTAGAAGAGTAATTATTCTCCTGCTTGTGTCTCTATTCTAACACTTGTCCCACTGAATCATGAGATAGTTTTCAGATATTTTCCCTAAATAGATATATACTCCTTGAAAGCAGAATCTCTGTCTTGCATACTATTATATCTCCCATATAAATAGAAATACTCAACCATATTGGCTTAATGAATAATAAATGTTTTTAAAAACAGAGCACTTGGTGCCAAAAGAGGAAAAGGTGCAAAGAGAATTACTTACGTATATTGGATGGCAGGGGTAAGGATTGATTTTAAATAAAGCAAAGGAATCAGAAGAAGAAAGACTAAACAATTTGAAGATTCTGTGGGTGAAAGAGGAAGAGTCTAAGAAGCTTTACACTCTGCTTAATTTTGAATACAGTAGCAGTAGGAAAAGCTTGCCGCTGTTGCAGACTTGATAGCAAGGAAAGGGTGCCCTTCAGATCCTTTGTTAGCCAACCTCCATTTGTTTAGCACTGGCAAGGGTCTGCACCCAACAATCCAAATTCTCAAGTTGGAGTGTTATCAAAATGACAGCAGTTACAATTTGTATAAAGAATTTATTCAAATTATCAAACTGAAATGAGAAGCAAGCAAGCAGCCAATCCTCCCGTTATTATCACATCCAATTACACAGGACTTTGGAATGCTTTCTTTCTATCAGGAAGTTCACGCTGAGCTGTCTAAAGAGGGCAATTGTGATTTGCTGCAGTTATCCATTGGATCTCTTGAGTCTAAATTATATGCATAATGCATAAGTTAACTACTGATGTTTCCTCTCCACAAACTCCATTGGGCAGACTTTTCAATTTGTTTTTCAACTCTGATATAAACTGGGCTGATTTACAGATCGAAATTTAACAAGACCAAATTGTAGTAATAATGACCATAATAACTAACATTTGTATGGCAATTTCTAGTTTGCCCGAATCTTTACATCTATTATCTTCTTTGCTCCTCACTCATATTCAGGGTTGTTGGCCATAAAGATGCTTTGGATCAGAACCTATAATTATGAGTCTAAGAAAGCTTGGCCGTAAGTTTCACTACCATTCTAGAGCTCATTGATAGTGATGTGACTGGCTTTGTGTATGGATAGTGCTGCCCTCAGCATCAACATTCTGAAGCATCACTTGTCCCCTGAAATTTTCAGAGGAGTGCTTCTATTCATGCACTGTCTTGACTTCTCATCTGCCCTTCACTCTTCAATCCACTATAGCTGGCTTCTCTCCCTTTATTTTGCTGAAGCTGGTCAGGACAAATTTACCCATGAGTCCACTTATTGTCAAACTACAGATGATTTTTGCTCTTTACCATACCAGACTTCTTGAGTATATTCATATCTGTTGATTATTAGACCCTTGGAACATCCGCTCTCTTGGCTTCCATGATAATACACTCCCCTTTCACTTTGCACCTCCGATAATTCTTCTCTTTCTGCATTCCTGGGCTTTCTTTTCTCTACTCGTGCCCTCCATACTGGGGTTTTCCTAGCATATCCCGCCATTGTCCTTTTAATCCTCTTGTTCTGCACACTGCTCAGTGGTGAGCCCAAAATACGCCAAAAATGGCATACCTCACCCCGGCTTTACCCCATTTCAGATTTTATATCCAGTTGTCTACCAAATAGCTTGATCTAGACATCCCAAGAAAATTCACGTTCAATTATATAACAACAAATTCTTCATCTTGACCCCTCCTATTGCCTGCCTTTCATGCAGGAATGCCCTCCCCAGCACCTGACTTATATCAGCTACTATGTTCTCTATGATAATTTTCTGGATGCCTCCCCCATTAAGTTTTCTCTATCCTGATACCCTAGGGATACCTCTTACTTAACCTGTTACATGGACTTCTCTATCCTGGACTATGCTCAGTTTGAGAACAGGCAAGGTGATTTTTTTTTTTTTTAACAATCATAACACCAGGGTCAATAAATAACCATCTTATATTCATGCTCAATGAATATTAAGTGGATAAATAAATGTCTCAGAAAGAAATTATTCCAGTAAAAGATCGTACCTGTTTAGAGAACTTAACTAAATCCAGTTGAGCATAGTAATCATCAGTTGGGGATGTCTTCTTAAAGTTTCTTCCCCTTTTCTCTTAATACCCTGAAGAGCACAATACTGGAACAGGAGAAGTGTTTCATATCAAACATTTCAGACAAATGTTTTGAAATACACAAATTCCATTTTAAAATGTGTTCAGCTTTAAGTTTCCTGATTCAAGAGAGAAATGTTTACATCGTTAGGTACCTGGCAAGGTGCTCTTTTTACCTTTACCTTATCCTCTTAGTAACTTGTTCTGGTTCACTAGCCATGTGCAAAGTAGAGCAGAGGCATGGGGGAGGGATTCAGCATCATCCTGCTCCAGAAGAGCAGCTGGGGGTTTCTGTGGTGTGAAAAATACATACACTCTATTACATAAAATTGAGAGAATAATGATTTTACAAAGTAGAGTCTAAAAGTGATACACGGAAGTTAAGCAATCCCCTATGGATAATTTCTATGTCATTTACACAATGGAAGGATCTACATGATGATAATATATGTGAAAAAAGATGACCATGTGATGTAACTGAAGTCAGCATAATTGGGATTATGTAGTTATTATATCTCAGTAGAGTTCCAATAAACCTGAGTGAGTTTTCAAAGCACATCCTGTGGCACAAAGTAGAGACTTCTTTGTGCCATCATGGTGTCCAACTTGTAACTATTCTTAGAAAGCCCATTTCTTCCATGTGAATGAATCCCTTTGATGACCTATCTTAATTAGCATATTTCCTTACTTTAAACCCTACTCATTTGTATCCTTATTTTGATTTTAAGTATAAGTTTCTCAACATCTGTATATCCAGTACAATAGCCACTAAGTACATGTGGCTATTGAAATTGGAATTAACTAAATTTATAATTCAGTTTCTCAGTCACACTGGGACACATTTCAAGGTCTTATTTGCCTAAGTGGTGAGTGGCTAGCATAGAATTCACTAGCACAGAAGAACATTTCCATCACTACAGAAATTTCTGTTGGACAGTGTTGATTCCAGACACTACTCTTCTCACCTTACACTATTATATTGGCTTCTGGAGGGGTCTGTTATTGCAGAAAACTTTTTCTACATTTATTCCATCAAGCTCCATGCATTTAATTATATATGTATTTTTCACTCCTCCACACTCCTCCATAAAATAAGTGTGGTCAATGAATAACCTTATGGAAACTCAAATGGTGATTTTTAAATAACAATACTTTTAATTCAAACTGCCCAGCTTTTAAATAACTTGCAGTCTTTTAGGATTCTGAGAAAAGCTAATAATTTGTAACAGAGGCATTGAAAACCTCTTTGGCAGAAGCTGGCATGACTTTAAAATTAGAAACAAGACAAATTTTTAAAAAGATTTTCTTTATTTATTTGAGAGGTCATGACCTGAGCCCAAGGGAGACACTTAACTGACGGAGCCACCTAGGCACCCCAAAACAAAACAAATTCTGCAAGAGTTTCATTGTGACAGAAGTTCAAATTATGTGACATGTAGAGAAAGCAAGCCCAAACTGAAAATGTTTGAAATGTAACCACAGTTTTGCCACTGAATTCATTCCGTTTTTCCAGGTTTTCCCACATATACCATGATGATAACCTAGAACTGGGGTGAGACTGAATGATTTATACACTATGTCTTGAGATACATAGAGTTTCAGGGAGATGCTTATTGGTAAATTTTAATGATTGGAAATTATGTTAATCAGTTGCTGGAAAATTGAAAGGAAAACGACACAAAATACCTGCAGAATAAACTGAGGCATCTTTACGTTTATCTGATTGAGCCCCCAAATCTTTCAGCAGGTTTTTGTTCAGTCAGGGAGCCTCAGAGAAAGGGCTCTGAATAAAAGGAGTGGCCTGGCGTTTTCCATGGCCGGCCAAGCACAAGTAACTGGTTTTGCAGCTCTGTATGGATCAGGCTTGTTGATAGCAGCTTCCTAACAGCCCTTCTCTACAGTAAAGTGGATCTTTCCTGACTATTAAGATCCTCTTTTTGTTTTGTATTTTTTTGTGTTTGTGCCTACTCACTGAAGGGAAGGAATGAAAAGATGACTCCATTAGTATTCTGGGACCTTTGTTTTTGAGGCTGCTAGGATCCACTTCAGGGGCTTTCCAGGTGGGAAGAGTTCTTAATGGTTGGCTGGGCTTGTTTTCCTCATACAACCTCCTTTGAACTTTGCCATGTCCTCTGGGAATCTGTCTGAACAAACAAGTTAAATTTGACTGGCCTCACCAGCCCACTGCTGCTCAGGAAGGAGCTCTTTGGGGAGTTCAGAATGTTCTACTTTTCTAGGAAGTCAGAAATATCACTCTCTGTATGAAAATTGAATTAGCCATTTTCTACATTCCTCTTTCCTGGGTTCAGGTACTGATGCACCTTCCTGAAATAGGCACCAGGCTGCTCCCCGGCCTCACTAGAGATCTTGGGTCTGTCTGCCTGAATCACTCCAAGAGGGTAGGAAGGCCAGAGTTGCCTTATTTTTTTCTCTTTCATGTTAACACTTTTCAAATGCCAAATATGATTATAGTAACAGTGCTAATATTTCCTTTTGTGGTTTCAAGGCACCCAGTCATTTTTAAATGACATTGGCCCTTGACTAACATACAGATGCTTTTTCTGAGAGTCCTTCTTCCATCCACATCCCATTGCTGGAACTAGTGGAAGTGAGTCCACAGGGTGCGAACTGCCTCCTGGGTTTGCTTTTGGTCCACTCAGGCAAATTCAGAACTCACAAATGATTCATGTGTGGTGACTAACATTCTGGCCAATATCTCAGTGATCTCAGGGAAAAATAAATTATCTCTTGGTGAGTAAACTCACAAGGGAGTATAATCTTCTTGAGTACAATAGTCCCCCCTTATCCACAGGGAACATTTCCAAGACTCCCAGTAGATGGCTGAAACTGTGGGTAGTACTGAACAATATATACACTATGTTTTCTCCTATATTACATACCAATAATAAAGTTTAATTTATAAGTTATATTTTTGAATTCACATATTTATAAATTTAGTAATTTACAACTTAGGTATAGTAAGAAGCTAACAATAATAAAATAGAACAGTTATACAATATACTGTAATAAATGTTACATGAATGAATGTGGTCGCTCTCTCTCGGTATCTCAAGATATCTCACCATACCATACTCATCTCTCTTGTGATGTTGTGAGATGATAAAATGCCTATGCGATGACATGAGTGATGTGAGTGATATAGGCACTGTCACATTAGCATTAAGTTGCTGTTGACCTTCAGGTAATACTTCAAATGGAGGATCATCTACTTCTGGATGAATTTGACCGGAAGTAACTGAAATCCTGGAAAGGGATAAGGAAGGACTGTTGTACTCTAAATGTAGCCAAAAGTAATTTTTACACGAAATTTAGAATTTTTTTTCTGGTTCCTATTTCTAGAAATATAACTTACTCCACTGTTCCTTGGAGCAATATTGTAAGAATAAACATTTGTTTTATTTTAATTCTGGTATGACATACAGTATTAAGTTAGTTTCAGGTGTACAGTATAGTGAGTCAATAATGCTATACTCTATGCTCATCAAGACAAGTGTACTCTTAAAGCCCTCCACCTATTTCACCCACCCTTCTACCCACCACCCCTCTGGTAACCATTAGTTCTCTATATTTGAGAGTCTTTTGTTTGTTTGTCTCTTTTCTTTGTTTTGTTTCTTAAATTCACATATGAGTGAAATCATATGGTATTGTATTTCACAGACTTATTTTAGTTAGCATTATACCCTCTGGATCCATCCTTATAGTTGCAAATGCCGAGATTTCATTCTTTTCTATGGCTTGGTATATTCCATTGTATAGATATACCACTTCTTTATGGATTCATCTATTGCTGGACACCTGGGATGTTTCCATATTTTGGTTATTGTAAATAATGTGGCAGTAAACTTTAGCAGGGGTACATGTATCATTTTCAATTAGTGTTTTTGTATTTTTTTAGTAAATATCCAGTAGTGAGATTCCTGGATCAGAGGGCAATTCTATTTTTAACTTTTGGAGGGACCTCCATACTGTTTTCCACAGTGGCCGTACCAGTTTGCCTTCCCACTAACAGTGCAAGAGGATTCCATTTTCTCTACATCCTCACCAATACTCATTGCTTGTGTTTTTATTTTAGCTATTCTGACAGGTGTGAGGTGATCTCTCATTTTAATTTAGATTTTCATTTCCCTGATGATGAGTGATGTTGAGCATCTTTTCATGTGTCTGTTGGCTGTTTGTTTTCTTTGGAGGAATATCTCTTCATGTCTTCAGCCCATTTTTTAGATTTTTTGTTGTTGTTGAGTTGTATAAGTTCTTCATGTATTATGAATACTAACACTTTATTGGATATGTAAAGAAGATATTGCAAATATCTTCTCCCATTCAGTAGGTTGTCTTTTAGTTTTGTTGACTGTTTCCTTCACTGTATGGAAGTTTTTTGTTTTGATGTATTCCCAAGAGTTTATTTTTGTTTTTGTTTCCTCAGGAGACCTATCTAGAAAATCATTGCTATGGCTAATGTCAGAGAAATTACTGCCTATGCTCTCTTCTAGGATTTTTATGGTTCCAGAACTCACATTTATGTGTTTAATCTATTTTGAGTTTATTTTTTTATATGTTATAAGAAGGTGGTCCATTTTTCCCAACACCATTTGTTAAAGAAAATTTTCCCATGGTATATTCTTGCCTCTTTTGTCAAAGATTAACTGACCATATAATCATGGGTTTGTCTGGGCTCTCTATCTGTCCCATTGATTTGTCTTTTTTTGTGCCAGTACCATACTATTTTGATTACTATTGTTCTGTAGTATATCTTGATAACTAGTATTTTGGTACCTCCAGTTTTGTGCTTTTTCAAGATTGCTTTGACAATTCGTGCCTTTTTGTGGTTCCATACAAATTCTAGGAATAGTTGTTCTAGTCTGTGAAAAATGCTATTGGTATTTTGATAAGGATTGCATTAAAACTGTAGATTGCTTTGAGTAGTATGGACAGTCTAACAATATTTTTTCTCTCAACTCATGAGCATAGAATATCTTTCCATTTGTTTGTGTCATCTTCAATTTCTTTCATCAGTGTTTTAAAAGATTTCAAAGTACGGGTCTTTCACCTCCTTGGTTAAGTTTATTCCTAAGTATTTCACTTTTTTGGTGCAGTTGTAACTGGGACTGTTTTCTTAATTCATTATTAAGCTACTTCATTATTAGTGTCTAAAATGCAGCAAATTCCTTTATATTGATTTTGTATCCTGTGACCTTACTGAATTCATTTGTCACTTCTAGCATTTTTTGATGGAGTCTGTAGGGTTTCCTGTGTACACTGTTAGGTCATCTGCAAGTAGTGATAGTTCCTTCCTTACCAAATTGGAGGTTTTTAATTTATTTTCCTTATTTGGTGTCTGCAGCCAGGATACCCATTACTATGTTGAATAAAAGTAGTGAGAGTAGACACCTTTGTCTTGTTCCTGACCTTAGGTGGGGAGAAAAACCTCTCATTTTTTCACTATTGAGTATAATGTTAGCTGTGGGTTTTTCATGTATGGCCTTTATTATTTTGAGGTATGTTCCCCTTAGACTACTTTTTTGAGGGCTTTTATCATAAATGGGTATTGTACTTTGTCAAATGCTTTCCACACCTATTAAAATGATCATATGGTTTTTATCCTTACTCTTCCTGATGTGATGTATCACGACGAATTTGTGAATATTGAACCACCCTCACAACCCTGCAATATATCCCACCTGATTGTGGTGAACGATTTTTTTAATGTATTGTTGAATTCATTTTGCTAATATTTTGTGGAGGAGTTTTACATCTGTGTTCATCAGAAATACTGGCTTGTAGTTTCTTTATCTGGTTTTGGTGTCAGAGTAATGCTAGCTTGGAGGGTTTCCTTTCTCTTACATTTTTTGAAATAGTTTGAGAAGAATGGGTATTAACTCTTCTTTAAATATTTGGCCGAATTCACTTATGAAGCTGTATGGTCCTAGACTTTGGTTTATGGGAGGTTTTTTGATTACTGATTCAATTTCATTGTTGGTAATTGGTGTGTTCAAATTTCTGTTTCTTCCTGGTTGAGTTTAAGAATTTATTCATTCTTTCTAGGTTGTCAAATTTGTTGGCATGTCATTTTTCATAATATCCTCTTACTATTCTTTGTCTTCTGTGGTGTCAGTTATTTCTGTTTCACTTCTGATTTTGAGTCCTCTCTTTTGATGAATCTGCCTAAAGTTTATTAGTTTTGTTAATCCTTTCAAATAACCAGCTCCTGTTTTCATTACTTTATCCTATTGTTTTTTTCAGTTTCTATTTTGTTTATTTCTGTTCTATAATTTATTATTTTCTTCCTTCTAGTGGTATGGGTTTTGTTCATCTTTTTCTAGCTCCTTTAGGTGTAAGTTTAGATTTTTGTTTGTGATGTTTCTTGCTTCATGAGGTAGGCCTGTGTTGCTATAAACTTCCCCCTGAACAGCTTTTGCTGCATCTCAATGATTTTGGACTATTGTGTGTTCATTTTCATTATCTTGTTGTACTTTTGAATTTCTTCTTTGAGTTCTTAGTTGATTGATTCATTGTTTAGTAGCATATTATTTAATCTCCATGTATTTGTGTTCTTTCCAGATTTTTTCTTGTAGTTGATTTCTGGTTTCATGGCATTGTGGTTAGAAAACCTACATGATATAACTTTGGTCCTTCTGAATTTGTTGAGACTTGTTTTGTAGCCTAAAATGTGATCTATTCTGGAGAATGTTCTGTGTGTGCTGTTTTAGGATGGAGTGTCTTATTTATATTTGTCAGATCCATTTGGTCCAGTGTGTCACATAAAGTCACTCTTGCCTTGTTGATTTTCTTTTTAGATGATCTAACCATTGATGTAAGGAGGGTGTTAAGGACCCCTTACCAGTTTTGTGTTATGACTGATCATTTTCTTTATGTTTGTTATTAACTGCTTTATATATTTGGAGGCTCCTACATTTGGTCCATAAATATTTACACTTGTATCTTCCTAGATATCCCCTTTATGACTATATAATGTCCTTCTTTGTATCTTTTTATAATCTTTGTTTCTATTTTCTATAATATAAGTTTTCCTACCCCAGCTTTCTTTTCACTTCCACTTGCATGATAAATGCTTTTCCATCCCTTCACTTTTTAAACAATTTTTATTGTGTTATGTTACTCACCATACATCATTAGTTTTTGATATAGTGTTCCAAGATTCATTGTTTACATATAACACCCTGTGCTCTGTGCCATACATGCCCTCCTTAAGACCCACCACCAGGCTCACTCATCCCTCCAACTCCCTCCCCTCTAAAACCCTCAGTCTGTCTCTTGGAGTCCACAGTGTCTCATTGTTCATCTCCCACTCTGATTTCCTCCCCTTCACTTTTCTTACCTTCTCCTAATGTCCTTCATGTTATTCCTTATGTTCCATAAGTAAGTGAAACCATATGCTAGTTGACTGTCTCTGCTTGACTTATTTCACTCAGCGTAATCTCCTCCAGTTCCATCCATATTGATGCAGAAGTTGGGTATTCAGCTTTCCTGATGGCTGCATAATATTCCATTGTATATATGGACCACATCTTCTTTATCCATTTGTCTGTTGAAGGGCATCTCGGCTCTTTCCACAGTTTGGCTATTGTGGACATTGCTGCTATGAACATTGGGATACATATGGCCCTTCTTTTCACTACATCTGTGTCTTTGGGGTAAATACCTAGTAGTGCAATTGCAGGGTCATAGGGTAGCTCTATTTTTAATTTCCTGAGGAATCTCCACATTGTCATCCAAAGTGGCTGCACCACCTTGTATTCCCACCAACAGTGTAAGAGGGTTTCCCTTTCTCCACATCCTCTCCAACATTTGTTGTTTCCTGCCTTGTTAATTTTTGCCATTCTGGTGGTATCTCAATGTGCTTTTGATTTTAATTTCCCTGATGGCTAGTGATGGTAAACATGTTTTCATGTGTCTGTCAGCCATTCGTTTATCTTCATTGGAGACGTGTCTGTTTACACCTTCTGCCTGTTTTTTGACTTGATTACCTGTTTTGTTTTGGGTGTTGAGTTTGCGAAGTTCCATATACATCCTGGATATCAGTCTTTGACTGTATTGTCATTTTCAAATTTCTTCTCCCATTCTGTGGGTTGCCTCTTTGTTTTATTGACCATTTCCTTTGCTGTACAGAAGCTTTTTATCTTGATGAAGTCCAAAAGTTCATTTTCACTTTTGTTTCCCTTGCCTTTGGAGAGGTGTCTTGAAAGAAGTTGCTGTGGCCTATGTCAAAGAGGTTACTGCCTCTGTTCTCCTCTAGGGTTTTGATGGATTCCTGTCTCACATTGAGGTCTCTCATCCATTTTGAGTTTATCTTTGTGTATGGTATAAGAGGATGGTCGAGTTTCATTCTTCTGTATATAGCTGTCCAATTTTCCCAGCACCATTTATTGAAGAGACTGTCTTTTTTCCAATGGGTATTTTTTGCTGCTTTGTTGAAGATTATTTGACCATAGAGTTGAGGGTCCATCTTTGGGCTCTCCCCTCTGTTCCATTGCTCTGTGTGTCTGTTTTTGTGCCAGTATCATGCTCTCTTGGTATTAACAGCTTTGTAATAAAGCTTGAAATCAGGCAACATGATGCCCCAGCTTTTTCTTTTTCAACATTTCCTTGGCAATTCGGGGTCTTCTCTGGTTCCTGACAAATTTTGGGATTGTTTGTTTAGCATTTTGAAAAATGTTGATGACATTTTGATCAGGAATGTGTTGAAAGTATAGATTGCTCTGGGCAGAATAGACATTTAACAATGTTTATTCTTCTGATCCATGAGCATGGAATATTTTTCTTTTTGTGTCTTCTTCAATTTCTTTCATGAGTGTTCTATAGTTCCTCAAGTATGGATCCTTTACTATGGTTAGGTTTATTCCAAGGTATCCCATGGTTTTGGGTGCTATTATAAATGGAATTGATTCTCTAATTTTCCTTTCTACAGTTTCATTTTTAGTGTATAAGAAAGCAACTGATTTCTGTGCATTGATTTTGTATCCTGCCATATTACTGAATTGCTGTTTGAGTTCTAGTAATTTGGGGGTAGAGTCTTTTGGGTTTTCCATATAAAGTACCATGTCATCTGCAAAGAGAGAGAGTTTGACTTCTTCTTTGCCAATTTGAATACCTTTTATTTCTTTTTGTTGTCTGATTGCTGTTGCTAGGACTTCTAGTGCTATGTTGAACAATAGTGGCAAGAGTGGGCATCCTTCTCATGTCCCTGATCTGCATGGGAAAGCTCTCAGCTTTTCTCAGTGAGAATGATATTCACTGTTTATTTTTCATAGATGGAATTTATGAAGTTGAGGAATGTTGTCTCTGTCCCTATACTCTGAAGAGTTTTAATCAGAAAAGGATGCTGTATTTTGTCAAATGCTTTTTCTGCATCAATTAGAGGACCATGTGGTTCTTCTCTCTTCTCTTATTGATTTGTTCTAACACATTGATTGATTTGCAAATGTTGAACCAGCCTTGTATCCCAGGGATAAATTCCACATGGTCATGGTGAAAAATCTTTTTAATGTATTGTTGGATCCTATTAGCTAGGATTGTGTTGAGAATCTTGACATCCATATTTATTCCAAATTCTCCTTTTTGATGGGGTCTTTGCCTGGTTTGGAGATCAAGGTAATGCTGGCTTCATAGAAAAAGTCTGGAAGCTTTCCTTCTGTTTCTATTTTTTGAAACCGCTCTAGGAGAATAAATAATATTTATTCTTTGAATGTTTGGTAGAATTCCTCAGGGCATCTATCAGGTCCTGGACTCTTGTTTTTTGGGAGGTTTTTGATCACTGCTTCAATCTCGTTACTAGATATTGGTCTATTCAGGTTCTCAACTTCCTGTTTTAGTCTGGGAAGTTTATAGGTTTCCAGGCATGCATCCATTTCTTCTAGTTTGCTTAACTTATTAGCATCTAGCTGTTGATAATAATTTCTGATGATTGTTTCTATTTCCTTGGTATTAGTCGTCATCTCTTCCCTTTCATCATAGTTTTGTTAATTTGGGTCCTTCCCCTTTTCTCTTGGATTAGTCTGGCCTGTGGTTTATTGATCTTATTAATTCTTTCTAAGAACCAGCTTCTAGTTTTGTTGATGTGTTCTACTATATCTCTGGTTTCTAACTCAGTATCTCTGCTCGTGCATGGGGTTGGCTTAATTTGTTGTTGATTCTCCAGTTCTTTTAAAGTGTAAAGAGAGCTGGTGTATTCTGGACTTTTCAGTTTTTTTGAGGGAGGCTTGGATGGCTATGTATTTCCCCCTTAGGATTGCCTTTGCTGTATCCCATAGGTTTTGGACCTATGTGTCTTCATTCTCATTGGTTCCCATGAATTGTTTAAGTTTTTTCTTTTATTTCCTGGTTGATCCAAACATTCTTGAGCAGGATTGTCTTTAGCTTCCAAATGTTTGAACTCCTTCCAAACTTTTTCTTGTGGTTGAGTTCTAGTTTCAAAGCACTGTGATCTGAGAGTATGCAGGGAATAAACTCAATCTTTTGGTATCAGTTGAGACCTTATTTGTGAACTAGTATGTGGTCTATTCTGGAGGAAGTTCCATGTGCACTTGAGAAGAATGAGTATTCTGTTGTTTTAGGGTGGAATGTTCTATATATGAAGTCCATCTGGTCCAATTGTCATTCAGAACTCTTATTTCTTTGTTGATGTTCTGCTTAGATGATCTTTCTATTGCTGAAAGTGGCATGTCAAGATCCCCTACAATTAGCATATTCTTATCAATATGTTTATTTCTTATATAAATTGTCTTATGTAATTGGCTGCTCCCATGTTGGGAGCATAAATATTTACAATTGTTAGATCTTCTTGTTGGATATACCCTTTAAGAATGATGTTGAGTTCTTCTGTATCTCTGACTACAGTCTTTAGCTAGAATCTAATTTGTCTGATAGGAGAATCGCTACCCAGCTTTCTTTAGAGGCCCGTTGGCATGAAAGATGGTTCTCTATCCCTTCACTTTCAGTCTGAGTGTATTTTTAGGTTCAAAATGCACGTCTTCTAGACAGCATATGGATGGGTCCTGTCTTTTTATCCAATCTGCAAGCCTGTGCCATTGAATGGGAGCATTTAGACCATTCACGTTGAGAGTGATTATTGAAAGATATGTTTTTATTGTCATCATGTTGCCTGTGAAGTCCTTGTTTCTATAGATTATCTCTGTAAATTCCTGTTTTATATCCACTCTTGGGGTCTATCTTCTTTTATAGAATGCCCCCTTAATATTTCTTGTATTGCCGGCTTGGTGGTCTCATAATCTTTTAGTCTTTCCAGTCTTGGAAGCTCTTTATCTCTCCATCCATTCTGAATGTCAGCCTTGCCAGATACAGTTTTCTTGGCTGCATGTTCTTCTCATTTAGTGCCCTGAATATGTCTTGCCAGCCCTTTCTGGCCTGCCAGGTTTCTGTGGACAGGTTTGACATTATTGTGATGTTCCTCTTTGGGTACATAAGGAATCTCTTCCCTCTCGCTTCCCTTAAGATATTTTCTCTGAATTTAAGATTTGTGCACAATTACATCTCTGGAGGTTTTTCTACCCTCAATCTTTGGGGGTGTCCTCTCTGCCTCTAGGACGTGAACACTTGTTCCATTCCCCAGATTAGGGAAATTCTCATCTAGGATTTGCTCAACTGTATCTTCTAGTCCTTTCTCTCTCTCCACCCCCTCGGGGAACCCAATAATTCTGACATTGGAATGTTTCATGGCATCATTTATTTTTTCTAATTCTGTTTTCATGACTTCTAAGCTGTTTGTTCCATGCCTCCTCCTGATCCTTCTTTTCTGTCAGTTTGTTTTCTAGATCACTAATTCAGTCTTCTGTCTCATTTACTCTGGCTGTTAGAATATTTAGATTAGATTGGATCTCATTGACAGCATTTTTAAGTTCTGCCAAATCAGCTCTCACTTCTTCCCTTAGAGATTCTATGTTGCCACTAATGGTTTTCTCCAACCTAGCCATTGTCTTGATAACTTTTACTCCGAATTCTATTTCCAACATCTTGCTTATGTCCATATCCAATAGTTCTGTGGCAGAGGTCACATTCTCTGAATTTTTCCTCTGTTGGGGGTCGCTTCTCCTAGTATTTCTGGTGAGAGGTGGTTGAGGGGATGTATAGCTTAAAATACTAACCACAATTCAGACAAGGTGCACCCTGGAAAGTTTCGGAGTAATTGGGAGTCACCACCAAAAAGAAAGTAAAAAGAAAAGAGAGAGGAAAAAGAAAAAAAAAAAAAAACAGCCAAAATGAGCTGATTTATAAATATAAAGAGTAAGATTTATAAAGTACAAAATTAAGTACTTTATAAATCAGATTTATAAAGTACAAAACCAAAAACGATCAAATAAAAAGACCGACAAGAGAAAAAAAAGAAAAAAAACAGCCAGGATGAACCCCAAAAATAAGATTTATAAAGTACAAAAACAAACACACACACAGAAACACTGATATAAGAATAAGAAAAGTAATAAAAACACAAAATAAAGAGAGGGGGTAGTGATGGGAAGGTGGTTGTAATCCCTCAATGTGGGTGAGGAAGAGTATTTCAGTTCTTCATGGGTATTATCCTGGAAGAGGACTCAACTTTCCAGAGATACAGGGAAATTAAAATGGGTATATATGTAGAGGTAGTACTGAATAGGGAAAGAGGACTACTTAAATCTGTGTGTGTGTGTGTGTGTGTGTGTGTGTGTGTGTGTGTGTGTGTGTATAAAGGAAAACAAAAATATATGTATGAAAAAAGTTCAAGCTAAAAAGTTACTATCAAGTATGTTGTACTAAATATCTAGTTGAAATTTTAAGTAGGTAAAAAAATTTTTTTTAAAAAGAACAGGATTCATGAGAACAAATTTTGAGAGAGAGAGAGAAAAGTTGTATCTAAGAATATACAGGCTGTGGGGCAATACTGGGAGGTTAATATGTTGTTTTCCCCTGATGTTGGGGTTTTACAGTTTTAAGGGGACCCTGTGGTTGTTGTCCTTTTGTTCTTTAGGCTTGTCTTCTGTGGAAGGGGCCTGCAGGATTGTTTTTCAGTTAGTTCTCCTGCCTGCTATCAAGGGGCTGGACTCCGTGGAAGCTGGTTTTTCAGGCTTTTATTCTCTGGAGGTTTTTGTTCTTTGGTGGCTTTTTGCAGCTTTTCAGAGGGTCAGAGCAAAGAAAGAATCTGTCTGCACCCAGACCTCCTCCTCAGAGAGAATCCTCAGACTATTCTCCTCTGGGTGGTCCAGTACACTCAGACTCCTCCCTACAAGCTCCGCTGAACACTGCATCCTCCCACAGGTGGGATGCACCTCCACCCACCGTCTCAGTTGTCACCTGAGGCCCCCACTTGTCTCTGTTCCTCCATGCCACCAAAACTGCGGGCAATACTGTTCTGGGCGAGCCCTGCCCCGGGGGCTGCCATTCCCAGGACCACTGTCTGGGGCCCATGCCCACACCCACACCAGGTGTGCTCAGCCCCAGCAATGGTGGAGGCAGCAGAGGTGGCTGTGGTGTCCACAGTAGCTGCTAGGCCCAGGGACCACCGACTGGAGCGCACTCCAGGCCGCTCAGGTGTGGGCAGGCACCAGCTTTGGATAGGCACTGACTGCAGCTGTCCTGGGACCATGGGCTTAGGTCTGTGCCTGTGACCTCCTGGTCCCAGCAATTTTCCCTTAACTCCCTTGTACTATTCTCAATCCTTAACTCCCTTGTACTGTTATCAATCCCTTCCCATCTTGCAGCCACCAGTCTCCCAAGCTAATGCTGGTCCCCAAGCACAGGGCACTTTCGAATTGGGGTATTTCTTAACATATGGCTCACTTCTGGTGGCTTCTTCCCCTTTCTATTTATCTTCTGGTATCAGTCCACACACTCTCAACTCCTTTGTACCTCTCCACTGATGATCCTCTGCCTCCGTAGAGATCTAGAAGTGTATAATCTTACATCTTGGGCTGATTTCATGGTGTTCAGAGTGCTCTGGTAGATATCTGGCTCAATTCAGGGGACTGGTTGCAGTAGGGTCTCCTACTCCTCTGCCATCTTGCCCCTCCTCTCTCCGTATCCTTATTTCTGTTTTCTTATTATTACTTAAAGTTCTTCCCCTAACTTTGGTTTCTAAATACAGAGCACTAAAAATCTTTGTCAGTGACTCTGAGTTACCCATGCCTTCACTTTTAATTGCATGTGTCTTTAGGTCTGAAATGAGTCTCTTGTAAGCAGCATATAGTTTTATATTTTTAATCCATTCTATGATCCTGTGTCTTTTGATTGGAGAACTTAGTACATTTACATTCTAAGTTATTATTTATATATATATGTGTGTATATATATATATATATATATAGCCATTTTATTACTTGTTTTATGGTTGTTTTTGTAGTTCTCTGTTCCTTTCTTTTCTTGCACTCTTCTCTCGTGGTTTGCTGGCTGCTTTAGTGATATGATTGGATTCCTTTCTCTTTTAGTTTTTTATCTATTATTGGTTTTTGACTTGTCATTACTATTAGGTTTATAAATAACATCTTATGCATATAGCAGTCTGTATTAGGTTGATGGTCACTTAAGTTTGAGCCCATTCTGAGAGCACTAAATTTATACTCCTCTCTCCTCCAAACATTTTAGATATATGTTATCATACTTTATATCTTTTTATTTTGTGAACGTCTTGACTGATTTTTTGGATATGCTTAATTTTACTGCTTTTGTGCTTTCTATTTTCCTTATTCCTACTTAAGATCTTTCCTTGCCACTCAGATTCCTCCTTAACATTTCTTGTAGGACTGGTTTGGTGTTCATGAATGCTTTTAATTTTTGTCCTGAAAATGCTCTCTTTCCTTCTGTTGTCATTGGTAGAGTTTCTGGATAGAGTATTTTTCCCCCTATCAGTTCTTTGAGTATATCATGTCACTCCTTTCTGGCCAGCAATGTTTCTGTTGAAAAATAAACTGATGGCCTTATGTATTTTTCCTTGAATGTAACTTTTTATTGCTGCTTTATCATTACCATTTGCCATTTTAATTACTATGTGGCTTGGTGTGGACCTCTTTGGATTGATTTTATTGAGGGCTCTCTGTGTCTCCTGGATCTGGATTTCTGTTTTCCTTCCCCAGATTCAGGATGTTTTCAGCTATTATTTCTTTAAATACATTTTCTACCCCCTTTTAACTCTATTTCAGGGAAACCTATAATGTGAATGTTACTACACTTGATGGTGTTTGAGTGCCCCTAATCATTTTCATTTTCCATTATTTTTTCTCTCTCCTGTTTAGCTTGATTTCTTTCCATTACTCTCTCCCCCATTGTCACTGATCTGTTCTTTTTCTAGTCTCTGTATTCTACCCAGTGCGTTTAATTCAGTTAATTGAGTTCTTCATCTCTGATTGGTTCTTCAACCAACCACCCCGCTTTGATAGCCACTAGTTTATTCTCTGTTTCTTTGAGCTTAGTTTGATTTTTTTAAGACTCCATGTATAAGTAAGATCATACAGTATTTATTTTTCTTGGCATAACTTATTTCACTTAGTGTAAAGCCTTCAGGGACCATCCATATTATTGCAAATGGCAAGATTTCTTTGTTATCTAAAAAAAATTGTATATTATGTTTTCTTTATCCATTTACTCATCAGAGGACACTTAGATTGTTTCCATAGTTTGGCTGTTATAAATAATGCAGCAATGAACATGCGGGTGCATAAACTTTTGAGTTAATGTTTTCATTTTCTTTGGATAAATACCCAGAAGTAAAATTGCTGAGTCATGTGGTAATTCTACTCTTAATTTCTTGAGGACCCCCATGCTGTTTTCCACAGTGGCAGCACCAATTTGTCTTACCACAAGTGGTATGCATGGGGGCCTTTTCTCCACATCCTTACCAAAACTTGTTACTTCTAGTCTTTAAGATAGTAGCCAGTTGAGAATCTTTTCATGTGTCTGTTGGCGATCTGCAGGTCTTCTTTAGAAAAATGTTGATTCAGATCCTTTGCTTATTTGTTTTTTTGGGGTGTTGAGTTATAGGATTTCTTTATATGTTTTTGTTATTTACCCTCATCAGATATATAACTTGCAAATATTTTCTCCAGTAGGTTGACATTTTTGTGGGCAGTTTCTTTTGCTGTGCAGAAGCTCTTTAGTTTTATTAAGTCACATTTATTTATTTTCCCTTTTTAGCTTTTGTTTTTGGTGACAGATTTAAAATTCATCATCAAGATGATAATCTCTGAGGAGATTATGGCCTGTCATTTGTTCTAGGAATTTTATCGCTTCAGGTCTTACATTCAAGTCTTTAATTCATTTTGAGTTCATTTTTGTCCATGGTGAAAGATAGTGTCCAATTTTTCCATCATCATTTATTGAAGAGAAAGTCTTTTTCCATTGCATATTCTTGGCACTTTTTTCATAAAATAGTGAACCATATATGCATGGATTTATTTCTAGGCTCTCAATTCTGTTCCATTAATCTATGCATCTGCTTTTATGCCAATAATATTTTGTTTTTATTATCACTGTGTAACATAGTTTGAAATCAGGGAGTGTGCTGTCTCCAGCTTTGTTCTTCTTTCTCAAGATTGCTTTGCCTATTCGGGGTCTTTTTGTTGTACCACACAAATTTTAGAGTTATATGTTCCATTTCTATAAAAATGTCATTGTATTGAATCTGTAGATTGCTTTCGGTAGTATGGAAAATTTTTTCCAATCTGTGGGTATGGAATAGCTTTTTAATTAGTGTTGGCTTTAATTTCTTTCATCAGTGATTTAATATTTTCGGAGTACAGGTCTTTCACCTCCTTGGTTAACTTTATTCCTAAGTAGTTTATTCTTTTTGATACAACTATAAGTGGAATTGTGTTCTTAATTTTCTGATAATTTATTAATGTACAGAATTACAAATTTTTATATATTGATTTTGTGTGCTGCAACTTTACTAAATTTCTTTAAAAATTCCATCAAAAAACTACTATAATAGAGTTTATATATAATATGTCATCAATGAATAATGGAAACTTTACTTTTTTCTAATTTGGATGGCTTTTCTTTTTCTTATCTAGAAGAAAGAAATATTTTTTAAAAACCTGCTTTTGCTGACTCCCTTAAGTTTTGATAGGTTTTTTTTTTCTTTGACCCATTGGTTGTTTAGTAGTATTGGTTGTTTCAGCTCCATGATTTGTGAATTTTCTACTTTTCTTGTACTTGATTTCTAGTTTGTACCATTGTGTTCAGAAAAGATGCTTGATAGGATTTCAATCTTCTTAAACTTATTTTGCAACCTAAAATGAACTGTCCTGGAGAATGTTTCATGTATACTTGAGAAGAATGTGTAGTCTCTTGTTTGATAGAATATTCCATGTACGTCTGTTGAGACAATCTGGTCTAATGTGTTAAGAATGTTGTTTCCTTTTAATTCTCTGTCTTGAGTCTGTATTTTTACCCCCAAGGTTTATTGATTAAAAGGGTACTAAGGAGAAGTTTTTACCATTTCAGATGTATCACTGTTTCCTTAATGTTTTTTTTTTCCTTTATGGCTTTGAATAATTGTACACTAAATGGGGGCATTTAAAAAAATATTTTATGAGATATAATTGACATAAGATTGTTTAACTTTAAGGTATACTATGTGTTTATATATTGCAATATGATTACCACTGTAGTGTTAGTTAACACTTCTATCATGTCAGATAATTTTTTTTGTGGTGGTGGCAATATTTAAGATCTAGTCTCAGCAACTTTGAAGTTTCAATATGACATGCTTATCTATAATAATCTTATATATAATGCTTTCGGTCTCAAGGACTTATTTACTTGTTCTAAGTTTGTACTCTTAACATACCCCTGATCTCTTCACCCCCCCACCCCATACCGCTGATAACCACCATTATACAATATGTTTTTTAAGTTTGGTTTTTGTAGATTCCATACAGATAAGGGATATCCTAGAGTATTTGTCTTTTTCTGACATGTCACTTAGAGTAATAGTTTTAAGGTCCATCTGTTTAATTGGAAATGGCATGATCTCCTTCTTTACATGGCTAAATATTCTCTTGTATGTATGTATATGTTATATACATATTGTATACATATATGTATTTAAGTATGTATACATTTTTAATATATATATATATCTTTTACATGGCTAAATATTCCCTTTTGTGTATCTATGAGTGGATAAAGAAGTGGTGATATATTTATATATTTATATCACCACTTCTTTATCCACTCATCCATTAAGAGACACTTAACATTGTTTCTATATTTTGGCTATCCTGTATAGTCCTTCAGTAAACATGGAAGTGCGTATATCTCTTCAACATCCTATTTTATTTCCTTTGGCTATATACTCAGAAGTGGGTTGCTGGATCACTTGGTAGTTTTAATTTTTTGAGAAACCTCCATACTGTTCTCCATTATGGCTACACTAATTTATATTCCACATCCTCGCCAACACTTTATTTCTTTTCTTCTTGATGATAACCATTCTTACAGCTGTGAGTTGATAGCTCATTGTGGTTTTGATTCCCATTTCTCTAATGGTGATGTTGAATATCTTTTCACATACCTGTTGGCCATTTGGAAATCTTCTTTGGAAAAACGTCTATTTGGTTCTGCCATTTTGTAATTGAATTATTTTAAGTTGCATTATTTCCTTATATGGTTTGGATATTAATCCATTATCAAATGTGTTCTGCAAATATTTTCCATCATTCCATACTTTGTCTTTTTATTTTTCTGTGCAGAGGTTTTCTAATTTGCTGTGGTCCCACATATTCATTTTTACTGTTGTTATTATGCTTTTTGTGTCATATCCTAAAAAATCATTACATAGAGCAATGTCAAAAACTTCTTCCCTGTGTCTTTTTCTAGGAAATTAGGTCTTATGTTTAAGTTTTTAATCTATTTCAAGTTAATTTTTGTGAGTGGAGTAATGTAGGGGTTCAATCTGATTCTTCTGCATGTGGGTATCCAGTTTTCCCAGACTATTTGTTGGGGAGCTTATCATTTTCCTATTGAATGTTCTTGACTCTGTTGTTAAATATTATTTAACTCTATAGGAAAGAGTTTAGTTCTGGATTCTCAATTTTGTTTTATTTGTATATGTATCTGTTTTAATGCCAGTACCATACTTTTTTTTTTTTTTTTTTGAGAGAGAGAGAGAATGCACATGTGCACAAGTGGGTAGGGAGTGGCAGAGGGAGAGAGAGTGTAAATCTTAAGCAGGCTTCATGCCCAGCATGGAGCCTGATGTGGGGTTCAGTATCACAACCCTGAGATCATGACCTGAGCTGAAATCAAGAATCAGTTGCTTAACCAACTAAGCCACTCAGCTGTCCTCAGTACCATACAATTTTACTTACTGTAGCTTTGTAGTATCAAATGAAGACATGCAATGTCTACAGCTTTATTCTTCTTTCTCAAGATTACTTTATTGGGAGTCTTTTTGTGGTTCTATACAAGTTTTAATATTGCTTACTAGTTCTGTAAAAATACCATTGGAATTTGGATGGAAATTGCAATGAATCTATAGATGGCTTTGGATAACATGGATAGTAATAGTGTTAATTCTTCTGATCTGTGCACATGGATATTTACATGTTTGCATCTTCAATTTTTTCATCAAAGTCTTGTTTTCATTATATAGATATTTTATGCTATTATGAGTGGGATAGTTTTATTTATTGTCAGATGTTTCATTGTTAGTGTATGGAAACAATTGATTTCTTGTTGATTTTATTTCTTGCAGCTTTACTGAATTTGTTGATTAGTTCAACAAAGCTCTTTGAGTCTTCAAGATTTTCTATATATAAGGTCATATCATCTGCAAGTGATGATAGTTTTATATCTTCCTTTCTCGTTTGTATACATTTTGCCTTGCCTAATGGCTCTGACTAGGACTTCCAACAATATGTTGGATAAGAATAGAGTGGGCAACCTTGTCTTGTACTTGAACTTAGTGAAAACTCTACCTTTTATCATTGAGTATGATGTTAACTGGGGGGGGGGGGGTTTTACCAACAAGGACTTTATAATGTTATTCCTTCTATACCCAATTGGAGGAGACTTTAACATGGAAGGATGTTGTATTTTCTCAAATGTTTTTTCTGCATCTTGAGATAATGTGATTTTTTGTCTTTTATTCTATGAATGTGATGTATCATATTTATTGATTTGTCTATGTTGAACCATCTTTGCATCCCCAGGATAAATCTCATGTGGGCATGGTATATAATCTTTTTAATGGGTTGCCAGAGAATTTTGAATTTTCATTAATACTTTTGTTCTCTAGTTTTCTGGAAGTGTCCTAATCTGGCTATGGTATCAGGGTAATTCTTACCTTATAAAATGAGTTTGGAGATGTTCCCTATTTGGGAAAGAGGTGCATTAATTCTTTTTCAAATGTGTGGTTGAACTTGTCTGTGAGGCCATCTGGTCCTGGAGTTTTATGTCTTGTAGGTTTTTGATTATTGATACAATCTCCTTTCTCATTAGTTTATTTAAGTTTTCTAGTTTGCTTGTTTCAGTCTTAGTGGGTTTTACGTTTTCAGGAATTTATTCATTTCTTATCCAGTTTTTTGGCATATAGTTGTTTATAGCAGTCTCTTATTCTTGTTTTTCTGCATATAAGTTTTATTTTTCTCTTCCATTTCTGATTTTGATTTCTCTTTTTCCCTTGAGTCTAGCCAAAGGTTTGTCATTTTTGTAATGCCCCCCCCCCAAAAAAAAAAAAATTCCTGGCTTTTTTTTTTCCCCCCCTTCTAACTTTGGCTTAGTTTTTCTTTTTCTACTTCCTTGATGTATAAATTTTGGTGGTTTGTGATCTATTTTTATAATATGCACATATCATTATAAACTTCCCATACTTCACAGTTGAAGTAGCTGATACCTCCTTAAATCTATAGGAGTTGCCTTCATGTGGGGTATACCATTCATTGGTGCTTTTATATTTAGGGTTTTCTCTGCTTTTTGGGTTTAACAGAAGGTAGTGCTATATAGTTCACATTTGTCATTTCTTCCTTGCCCACAGTCCCTGATCTGCTTTTCTGATAGCACTCCATTTACCAGAACTGCTCTCAGAGCTCCACTCAGGAAGGTGTACAAGGAGTCAACTGCAGAGTGTGGGGAGGTGTGGGTTCAGCACTGGAGGCATTGAGGGTGTCCATGGACCCAGGGAGGGAGATTCTTGGGTGAGCTTCTCCCAGACACCATGGGCAGATTTCTTGCTGAAGTCTGTAGTTTAATTAGCAAGAACCCTGTCACTTTCATGTCATTTGATATTCTTATCTGCCTCTTCCCCAGTCTTCCTCTCCAGTTACAGCTGCTGGACAGAAATGGGTATTTCAAGCAACATCCCACACAACTAGGGTAGCCATACATTTTCTCACCTCTCTCCAGTTTTTCTGCTAGAGCAGTTACTGCTGCTGGATAATTCAGTCCTTTGTTGTGTAGGGGGAAGTGGAGTACCTAGCGTAAATTCCTCTTACTGTCTCCACTGCAACCAAAATTGTTTTTTGCTCCAGTGACATGCTGGAATCTCTCCTTGGAATGGCTGAATCTCTGTGGGTATTTGTCCAGGTCTATGCTCTCTGCAAGTTTTTTCATAACCTCAGTAAGAGGAATTGGTCCATGTCTGCTGGTTTTGCTGTTTCCACAGCCCAGACCAAGGTCTGTTTGCGTATTACTGGATGCACAGGTGGGTGAGATTCCTTCTGGGTCTTCGGATATATATTCTAGATTCTACACATCTCACAAAGGAGCTTCACTTCTTGTATGTATATCCAATTCATTGTTCAAAAGAAGGAATAAAATGGAGGAACTTCTTCCACTGCCATAATGTTGATGTCAGTTCTAGACATTGTTTTTAGATATACAGAATAGCTTCAATTTAATGATTCAATAAAGTTACTTTATAGTTTTACTATTTGCTAGACTTCTAGCATTAATTCTTTTACAAAGTTAATTTTTTTCTCTTCTTAACCTTTATTTACTAGACTGTGTAAAATGAATACTCAGGAGGTAGCAGGATCTTCCCATCCCATTTCACCCACACTTCCAAGAAAAAAAAAAATATAAAGTTACCTTTGATATATACAATTTAAACATCTTAAAATATATGGATTAAATTTGTTGAGATTTGGGGAAATAATTAAATATAAGAAACTCAAATTTTACAAATGGATCAGACTAAAGCATCTCACTTATACTTTGTCTCATAACTATATAACCATAGGTAACACTTGTAGGTTTCCATCTGCAGCTATTTCTATAATTATGTTTATAGTGAATTTTGAGGTATTTAAAATATATGAATAGAAATGATGTCAAAGACATTACACTTTTTGATTATTGATAGTGATGAGAATATTGGAAAATTTCTAAAGAAAAATAATTGTTTTTTTTTTTAACAGAAAAACTTAGCTATTCTACCATACATTGAAGAATTAGTGACCAAGCTGAGTCAGTGGTATATTTTTGTTGTAATATTGCATTTATTAGCTATAAATGTTAATTATTGGTAATCCTAACTCTAGAGGGGTCATTATTTCACATATGTCTTTCCTCATGAGCCATCAGAATTTCTGCTATGGTTGTTGCTATCCTAAATTTTTTGTTCACTGTGGTATTAACATTTTGTGGGGGTGTGTGTTTAATATCCTAAATTCAGAGTAATTTGACACATGATATTAATTAGTTTCAGGTGTACAACATAGTGATTCAGTAACTGTTGTGTTCACCATAATTGCAGCTACTGTCTGTCACAATACTCAAATTTTAAAAATAATTGAAAACAAAACAAACATAGAAGAGAATCCAAGTGAATAAAATGCCAGGCTGAATTTCATTTCCCTTGACAGAAATGATTTTACTATTGAGCATATAGAACAAAAAGCTATTCTTATTAAATCTTTATTTGTATAGTAGGCATTTACTTTGTAGTAAACATGTCTTATATAATTATCTCAAAACATTAAAATGATTTAGAATACT
Source organism: Lontra canadensis (assembly GCF_010015895.1). Taxonomy (NCBI): domain Eukaryota; kingdom Metazoa; phylum Chordata; class Mammalia; order Carnivora; family Mustelidae; genus Lontra; species Lontra canadensis. Next base: position 12,579,574 of record NW_022631011.1, read on the forward strand.
TTGTTTGGAATATCAAAGTTGAAATTATCTTTACGTGAGGGTTATAGGGAAGATGGTGGAATTAGGAGGACGCTAAACTCACTGTCCCACCAATGCAACTAGATAACACTCACATCAATGTAAATAACCTAAAAAATGACCCCATGACTGATATAACAAACTGCACAACTAGATGTAGAGAAGAGGCCACATTGAAGACATTAGAAAAGGTAGAGATGTGGTGGAGAGCAAAACCCTCTAAGTGTGGCCAACAGAGGGGGGCAAGTGTTGAGAAGGGTGAGAAACAGATCATCATACTGGGAAGCCTGCACAGAGAAGACAAATTCCCATAGCATTTTGCTTTAAAAAGTAGAAGGACCAAATTTCATGAGTTCTTACAGCTGGCAGGATGTGAAGCCTGGCGCTCTAAAAATCAGTGGGCTTGGCTCAAAGAGCTTAGAGGGTAAAAGGAAGCTGAGTCCTTGCCCTTTAAGAGCTGGCACAACAAAGAGACTGAGGAGATACAGCTTAGAAGCGCAGTTTGAAAAAAAAAAAAAAATCTGGGGCACACTAGAAGGAGAGGTAGTTAATAATCTCACAGGTCCCTGAGGGATATTTCTAGGAACAAGTGAGCGGGCAGGCACCATTTCCCTCCCTTGCTCTCCAGCATAATCACAGTCACCCGCAGGCACCAGTGATGCACAGACATTCACTACCTAAATTGCTTACACTGTGCCCCATCCTCTCCAGCTGTTCCTGACTCAATCCTGGCCTCGCAGGCCTCTCCCCAAGAAGACCACAGCAAACCTGGCCAACATTGCCTCTCCCAACCTCATGCAAAGGTCACAGGCACCTTGTTAAAACTGTACCCCCTGCCCATGTTTTGCAGAACAGCCACAGCCAGCCCAGTCTCAGCAGTGGTTCTCTGTCCCCTATGGGAGAAGACAGGTGCCACATTGTTAAAAGTGTGTGCCTCTCCCATTACTTTCAAGAACAAGAGACATAGCTGACTTTCCTAACACATGGGAATAGACACAGAGTTAGGAAAAAAGACAAAGGAATATGCCCCAAATGAACAGGACAGAATCACACCAAGAGACCTAAGTGAATATGAGAAAATGAATATACCTGGTTAGAGAATTTAGGGTAGTGATCAAAAAGATACTCTCTGTACTTGAGAAGAGAGTGGATAACATCAGTGAGAACACAATAAATAAAATTAATATACATAATTGAATAAATAGCAGCTAGAGGAAACAGAAGAATGAATTAATACCTTGGAGACAGTAATGGAGAGTCATCAAGCTCAGCAAGTGAGAGAAAAAGGGGTTATGCAAAATGAGAATAGACTTAGAGAACTCAGTGACTCCATCAAGCATAGTAACCTTCATATTACAGGTTTCCCAGAAGTAGAATGAGAAAAGGGGACAGAAAATGTATTTCAAGAAATAATAGCTAGAACTTCCCTAATATGGGGAAGGTAACAGATCCCCCAACAAAATCAACCCGATGAAGTTGGAAATGGCAAGATTTCATTCTTCTTATGGATAAATAATATTCTATTGTATATCTTCTTTATCCACTCATCAGTAATGGGCACTTGGGCTGCTTCCATACCTTGGTAGTTATAAATACTACTATAAACATACTGTGTATGTATCCCTTTGAAACAGTGTTCTTGTATTCTTTGGGTAAACACCTAGTAGTATGATTGCTAGATCATAAGTTGTATTTTTAACTTTTTAAGGATCCTCCATACTGTTTTCCACAGTGGCTGTACAGTGTGCCTTCCCACTAACAGTACAAGAAGCTTCCTTATTTCCATATCTTTGCCAACAGCTATTGTATCTTGTGTTGATTTTAGCCATTCTGAGAGGTGTCAGGTGCTATCTCATTGTAATTTTGATTTGCATAGGAAACAGTGGCTTTGAATAACACATTGGACTTAATGTGTTATTCAGTGGATTTAAGATGGATTTAAGAGTATATTCAGAACACTTTATCCTAGAACTGCCGAATACATATGCTTTTCAAGTGCACATGGAACAGTTCTCCAGAGTAGATCACATATTAGGCCACAAAAGAAGTTTCAATAAAATAAAGATTGAAGTCATACTGTGCATCTTATTTGACCACAAGATTGTGAAACTAGACAATCACCAGAAAAAAATCTAGGAAGACCACCATGGAGGTTGAATAACATGCTACTTAAAAATGAATGGGTCAACCAAGAAATGAAAGAAGAAATAATTACATGGAGACAAAGAAAATGAAAATACAATTATTAAAATCTTTGAGATGTAGCAAAGTATTTCTGACAGGGGGACATTTCTAACAATACAGGCCTACCTTAAGAAGGAAGAATAATTTCAGACAACCTAACCTTACACCAAAAGTAACTAGAAAAAGACCAAACTCAATACCAGCAGAAGGAAGGAAATAATAAAGATAAGTAAGTGATATGGAAACTAGAAAAACACTACAGCTGATCAAAAAAACAAGCAAACAAACAACAACAACCAAAAAACCCGAGCTGGTTCTTTGAAAAGATCAACAAAATTGATAAGCCTCTAGGCAGCCTCATAAATTAAAAAGTGGTCTCAAAATCACAAATGAAAGAGGAGAAATAACAACCAACACCATAGAAATACAAACCATTGTATGAGAAAATTATGAAAAATGATATGCCAATAACTTAGACAACCTAGAAGAAATGGATACATTTCTAGAAACATATAAACTTATGCAGGAAGAAATGGAAAATTTGAACAGGGCAATTATTAGCAATAGAACTGAATCAAAAAACTCCCAGCCAATGAAAGTCCAGGACCAACTGGCTTCACAGGTAAATTGTACCAATTATTTAAAGACACTTTAATGCCCAGTTGTCTCAGGCTATTAACAAAAGAGAAAAAAGAAAAAAAACCTTCCAAATTCATTCAACAAAGGTAGCATTATTAGGATACCAAAACCAGATAAAGACATTACAAAAAGAGACCACCAAGCCAATATCTCTGATGAATATAGAGGCAAAAATCTTCAACCACATTAGCAACTGAAATCTAACAATATATTAAAAAATCATTTGCCACCATCAAGTAAGATTTATTCCTCAGATACAAAGCTGTTTCAATATTTGCAATTCAATCAACATGATATATCAATAAGAAAAAGGATAAAAACCTTATGTTCATTTCCACAGATGCAAAAAAAGTATTTGACAAAGTACAACATCCATTTAGGATAAAAACACTTAACAAGGTAGGTTTAGAGGACCACACCTCAATCATAAAGGCTATAAATGAAAATCCTCAGTTAACATTATACTTAATGCTGAAAAACAATCCTAGCCATGGCAATCAAACAAAAAGAAAGAAAAGGCATTTAACCTGGTGAGAAAAGTAAAACTTTCACTGTTAACAGATGTCACAATATAGTATATAGAAAATGCTAAAGGTTCTACAAAACTGCTAGAAGTGATAACTGAATTCAGTAAATTCATAGGTTACAAAATCAATGTACAGAAATATGTTGCCATTTTATAATAAAGCAGTGGAAAGAGAAATTAAGAGAACAATGCATTTACAATTGCACCACAATTAAAAAAATACCTTAGGAATAAACTTCAAGGAGGTGAAAGACCTGTACTCTAAAACTATAAAACATTGATGAAAGAAATTGAAGACAACACAAATGGAAAGACATTCCATGCTCATGGATTAGAAAAACAAATATTGTTAAATGTCTGTGCTACCCAAAACAATCTGCAGAGTCGATGCAATCCTTATCAAAAAACCTACAGCCTTTTTCACACACCTAACTGTACAGAAATAACTAACATTTATTTGGAAACACAAGATCCCAAAAGCCAAAGCAATCTTGAAAAAGAAAAACAGAATTGGAGGCATCACAGTTCCAGACTTCAAGTTATATTACAAAGCTATAGTAATCAAAATAGTAGGTACTGGCACAGAAATAGACACGTAAATCAATGGAACCGGGTAGAAAACCCAGAAGTAAACTTGCAGTTATATGGTCAGTTACTCTTCAACAAAGGAGGCAAGAATATACAGTGGGAAAATTCTCTTCTACAAAGGGTATTGGGAAAACTGGATGGCAACATGAAAAAGAATGAAACCGGACCACAGGCTTACACTATATATAAAAATAAACTCAAATGGATTAAAGACATAAATGTGAGACCTGAAACCGTAAAAGTCTAGAAGAGAGCACAGGCAGTAATTTCTCTGACATTGGCCATAACAGTGTTTTTCTAGATAAGTCTCCTGAACCAAGGGAAAGAAAGACAAACCAGGAAATAGACTCTTAACTATAGAGAACAAACTGATGGTTACCAGAGGAGAGGTGGGTGGAGGGTTGGGTAAAGTAGGCGAAGGGGATTCAAAAATACATTTATCTTGATGAGCCTGAGTGATGTGTAGAAAACTGAGTCATTGTATTGTACACCTGAAATTAATATAACACTGTATGTTAACTCCACTGGAATTAAAATCTAGAGAACCTAGGGGCACCTGGGTGGCTCAGTGGATTAAAGCCTCTGCCTTCGGCTCAGGTCATGAACCCAGGGTCCTGGGATTGAGCCCCACGTCAGGCTCTCTGCTCAGCGGGGAGCCTGCTTCCCCTTCTCTCTCTGTCTGCCTCTCTGCCTACTTGTGATCCCGGTCTGTCAAATAAATAAATTTAAAAAAAAAAAAGATCTAGAGAACCTAATTTAAAAAAAAATACATGAATATGATGGCTAATTTTAAGTGTCAGCTTCACTGGTCATGGGGTACCCAGACATTCAGCCTAGCATTATTCTGGGTTTGTCTGAATGACAAACTTTTGAATTGGTAGACTAAGTAAAGGAGGAGGTTCTAATATGGGTGGGCGTCCTCCATTGAAATTAAGACCTGACCGGAGCAAAAAAAGCTAAGTCAGAGAGAAATCCATCAGCTTATTTGAGCTAGATAACAGTCACCTCTTGCTTTTGGACTTGAACTGAAAAATCAACAATTTGGGGGTCTTGAGCCTACAAACTTTCGGAATAGAATTTACAGTCACTTATCCTAGTTCTCGGGCCTTGGGACTTTGAAACTACCCCAGAGCTTCCTTAATATCTAGTCTGTCAAGTGCAGATCTTGGGACTTCCCAGCCTCCACAATCATGTGAGCTAATTCCTTGTTACATATATTATACACATGTATCAGCTGTTGGTTTGGTTTCTTTGGAGAACCTTGATTAATACAATGAGTTACATCAACTTGAATAAATCCTTAGTCTTTAACCTAAATAATCCATGAATCCTCTATTTTTACTGAGAAGTTAAGGCAAGGGTAAGATTCCAGTTAAGAATCAGTTCTCACAGGGTGCCTGGGTGACACAGTGGGTTAAGCCTCTGCCTTCGGCTCAGATCATGATCCCAGGGTCCTGGCATTGAGCCCTGCATTGGGCTCTCTGCTCACCAGGGAGACTGCTTCCCCCTCCCCCTCTGCCTGCCACTCTGCCTACTTGTGATCTCTCTGTCAAATAAATAAATAAAATCTTAAAAAAAAAAAAAATCAGCTCTCACATTCATTGAACCATTTAACATGCATAATTTCATTTCCCCTGCTCCAACAACCTGGCAAATGAACAAAAGTAGCAGTATTCACATTTTACTTGTGAATCTCAGAGGATACATGATTTGTCCAGATTTACAGTTCACATATCTAGAGAGTTTCCATATTAAGAATTGAACCCAGATTTCTCACATACTAGTTTTATTGTAACTACATATTTATATGTATAAAATGAGATTTCATCATTTGAAGATGAAACCTGTGTCCAAGTCCAAATTCTTTAGTAGAGTTTTACTATCTACTTGGGTTACTAGTACTTTATCACAGGTACAGTTTCCATTTAATTTACCTCCTTAAAATGTCTTCAAATATTTCTGAAAATAGATTGAATACACATAAACAGATAAATTTTACAGCTGATGTTTTAAAATTTTAGCTTATTGGGGTTTCCTGTTAATTTTAAAATGAGATAAAAAGTATACAAAAGAATAAAACTTATCTAGTTTTTCCTGAGGACATTCTGGATATTTTTCTCATCTTTCCCCTTGTTTACTAAACTTCCAACTAATTCTTGGAAAAAGATGAAAGTTAAGGGGCACCAGCTGTGCTGGTTAAGTATCCCACTCTCAATTTCCGCTCAGGTCATGATTTCAGGGTTGTGGGATAGAGCCCTATGTGGGACTCCCTGCTCAGCGTGGACCCTGCTGGAGATTCTTTCTCCCCCTCTTCCATTGTCCCTCACCCCATCCAATCCCCCCCCTTATGCGCTCACTAAATGGGAAATACATATATACATACATACATAACACACACACTTTTAAAATAAGGAAAAGTAAAATTTTAATCATGGGGTTATGGTGGAGGCAGAACCCCAATAATCTACGCAATTTAGATATTTTTGGCCTCAGCTCTGAAAAATAATAAATGGATGTTCTGGGCTTATTATTTGGGGGGGCATTACTTCCTGTTACTTGAAAAAAAGTAAACATGTATGAAAATGCAAAAACTCAAGTAGTACTGTAATTCATTTTACCCTCATGTAGTATGTTTGATTCATCTGAGTTAAGAAAACAACTCTTCTCTCTACTACAGTGTTTGTGTCCTTTCCCACAAGCCCAAACTAGGCACAAAACAGGCATGCTGAGTTGTTCCCCTCATAAATTTCTAAGACTCTGCTGAAGAGTGACGGCCAGGTCTTGCAGTGTTATCAGAGTTAGGTCTGTAGAAAATGTTGAATTTGAAGCTCAAGTGGAAGGGCCACACAATGAAAAAACTAAGGCTGTTTACAGAGCGGAGTGTCCTCAGTTAGCAAATATAACCTAAAGGAAAGATTGGCCTTCTCAATGGGGGAAACAATGGAGTCTTTTCAAATCGTGTAGAAAAGCTCTTCAACTGCAATTTTACTTTTAACAAGACACATTAAGTGAGAAAAATGAAATAAAACAAATGGATTAAGACAATGAAAAGATTAAATACAGGAAAAACTCACTAGAAGAAAAATTTAATAAATGAATTTTTAAAAGCAGATCTAAAATGCATTTTGAAATAAAAAGTCAGCTAGATTTGTTTCAGGACAGTCATGTATGTTTTGTATTGTATGAGATATCAACAATTACAGCGTAAATAATAAAAATTGCTTTCAAATCAACATGGAAGTATATTATGGAAGATCTAATTCAACCTGTAATTCCTTGTCAGTGCTTGATCTGTAGTTTTGGTAGAAAGTAGACTTATAATTTAGGGGGAGAGTAGGGGTGATTCATATAGTCCTCTCTTCTCCCTTGCATACTGCCTTAAACAGCTACTTGACAGTGATAAATATCTTGCTTTTTGTGTTCTCTTAGTTGTCTGTAGAATATGTATCTCAGCAATTTGGTACATACTTCATGGATAAATACCCTGTTCCCTGGTAACCTTATGTTGATTAATCAGTGTTTATTAAGTAGAAAGGGATAAATTTGATGAGGTCAAGGAGTTAAGTACTTGACAGCACAATCTGTTAGGCTTATATTAGACCTGAATGGGTTGAAAATGGCTTGAATTTGACAAAGACTTTAGAAGAGTCAAACAGTTTTCACTGAACTGTGGCATCTGACATTCTCTCCTAATCAAAGTGGTAAGCCCCCTGAAGATGGAGTGATCCAGACCTTATATTAACACGTATCTTGTGTTGTAATCCAGTATTTGTTAAAGGACAGATTCTTAAGTAGATGCATAAATTAAAAGTGGTTTCATTTTGATAGAAAAGACCCATACAAAACACAATCTTGCAGAAGTATTTAGAGGAAATGTGTGTGTGTGTGTGTGTACACACACATTCACACATGTAATAAGTAAGAAATTGGCTCTAAGGCAAAAGCTTTAAATTTCTTACCTAATAATGCAGGGAACAGTTCATAATCACAGTTGTCTAGAAACTATGTGCCCCAACAACATAACCTTAAAATTAATAAAAAGCTAACAAAATTGCAAGAAGAAATGGGCATATCCATAGACTTTTAAAACACTTCTTTCAGAGACTGATAGAAATGAAAATCACTTAGAATTGAAAATACAACAAAAATTTAATCTCGCTATATCTAGAACCTGCCCAACACACATTCTTTCACATTGACTAAGCAAATGGTGACAATCAAAGGATTATTAATATACTAATAGCATTGTATTTAGAAATATTCATAATTAATGAAGATGAAAGCACTACACATTAAATTTGTGGGATGGAACTAAAGTGGCATTTTGGCACACACATTAGACAAAGAAAGTTAATGAGCTATTCATTTAACCCAAGAAGTTAGAAACAGAACAGAGAAAATAAATGGAGAAATTAAAGAGAAAATAAAGAAGCAATAGAGACGACCAATAAAAGCAAAATCTTTGAAAGGACTTAAAGCAAGACTAGCCAAGAAAGTAAGTATAAAATTATAAGAATGAAAGAACAAAAGATTTTAAATATTAAAATAATACCTTTATGCTAGTGTACTTAAAAATTTAGTTAGATGGTTTTACAAAACCGTAATTGACAAATATTGACTCAAAGATATTCCCCATGAATTTACAATGATTAATACATTGAATCAGTATTGTAAAAACCTAGGAATTTAAAAAAATATAACCAGGTAGTTTAACAAATGAGTTTTACGAAAACCTTAAGGATGAAATACTCATTTTAGACAAACAGATTGAAAAGAGGGGAAAAGAAATGGAAAGCAGCCCAGCACATTTTGTGGTACCATTATAATCCTATCATCAAATGCAGTATTAAAAGGGCAAGTTCTATTATGATCACTTGTAACTGCAACTGTATGTTGAATTTAGTCGTGTTTATCTGCTATTAGCCAAGCACTGCCCTGGATGCTTTGTATGTATTAGCTAATTTAGCCAAGCTGCTAAAGAGTTAATTTTTTTCACCCTTTGTCAGAAAACTATGACATTATTATCAATAAAATCCTTCTGTTAAACATATGATCAAAACATAAAATGAAAGTGTGCAACCAAAGTAAGTTTCTAAGTGGTTCATGTATTAGTCAAGCAGGGAGAGTGACTTCACTTACTGTAAGATAATGAGTTTATTAAATGGTGTTTGGTTGCAGCAATTGAAGAACTGTTTCTAAAGAAACTTGCTTGACTAGTAGCATTATGGCAAAAACACTGCTTGAAGGGCTGAAATTAAGATATTGGGGATAATCAATTAAAAACAAGGCAACTGATTAAAAGTGGTTTTATTTGTCTCTTTATAAGTGGAGATGTTACTAATACTGCTAGGTTTTGTTTTGCTTTGTTTTTTAATAATCAGTGATGAGTGTGAAGTGATAAAAGACTTCATGTTTATGAATAGGATAAAGTGAAACACCTTTCACTGAGAATATTTTCATTGTAAAGAACAAAATAATTCAGTAAAACCTAAAGTGGAATCTGCTAAGATGTATGAAGCAGAAAGGCTTAATTGGGCAAATTTGGGCAAATTTACAAAGTTTATTAAAATATAAGTCATATGGTTACTTCCTGAACTATTCATTTTTTGAATTAGGTACATTGTGGAAAACCTTTGAATTGATCATGTGATATTGTACAGCAGTGTCAGCTTTAAACTTTGTTTTCATCAATTTAATTATCCTAAGTTCTGTGAGATTTTGTCAAAAATAAAATCCAAATACCCTTACTTGTCCTAAGACACAGCAGCTTGATGGCCTTGTGGGAAACTTTTTCATGTCAGAGCCAAGACTGAAATTTTTCTGAACACTAAATGGCTTTGGAAATTAGCTTATGCTACAGAATGAACAATGATTCTTGATGAATTCATTCTGAAATTACAAGATGGAACAGTTCTTATATGTGAAGTATATGCTGTGATAAAGCCATTTTGCTGATAACATCGTTTGACTTACATGTAGTGGCTAAGCTGCTTTATAAATTCATACTGTCCAAGTTAAAACAAGAAGTTAAATCTACATTTCCACACACATTTCCTGTGGATATATTTGCTGAACACATACTACAGGTTCAGCAATGTTTTTTGGACTTTATACACGTGGAAAATAAATTCCCATATCTCAAGATAGTTTTTACTGTTCAATTGAAGAACTGCCAGTTTAATCTTCAATTGGAAGTAATTAACCTGCAATGCATTGACAAGTTATTAGGTAAGTTTCTAGAAAATCCAGAAGAAGGCTGTAAATGTTTTACAAATGATGAATATACTCAATTTGGAAACAACTATCTATATAAAATTCATAAAATCTCTGTACAGATCCACATTAACAGATGGACATTTACAGTTAATTTTGATAACAGGGAACATGAACCTGAAATCCCAGTTAAGAAAAATGTTATCCCCCTCCAAGGAATTTCATTTTTAGTAGTAGACCTGTAATACATATTTTGTAATGTATTTATCAATTGCTGAATTTTGAGTTTTGTCCACAGAAGTTTTATGACATCTTTAACAGCAATTTTAACTTAGGTGAAGTGATACATCATTGTGGCTGTGACTTGCATTTCCCTGATGATTATGAAATACCTTTTCAGGTATTTGAGGCCACAAGTATATTGTCTTTGGAAAACTATCTATTTAGATCATCTGCCCATTTATTAATCAGACATTTTTTTTTTGCTATTAAATTGTGTTATGCTTGTATATGTTTTGGATGTTAACCCTTTATCAGATATATGATTTTCAAATATTTTCTCCCATTTGGTAGGCTTCTTTCATTTTATCAATGGTTTCCTTTGCTGTGCAGTGGTTTTTAATTTGATATAGTCCCAGATGTTTATTTTTGCCTTTGTTGCTTTTGCTTTAATGTCAAATCCAAAATATCATAGCCAGATTGACGTCTTGGAATTTACCATCTATTTTCTCTTCTAGGAGTTTATGGTTTCAGGTCTTAAAGTATTTGATCAACTTTGGGTTAATTTTTGTGTATAGTTTTAGAGGTTCAGTTTCATTTTTTTGCCTATGGCTATCTGGTTTTCCCAGCACCGTTTATAAAAGAGACTGTTCTTTCCCCATTGTGTATTCCTGGCTCTTTTGTCCTAAATTAATTAACTACATACATGTAAGTATAGTACTGGGCTATCTCTGCCAATTGGTTTGTGTTTGTGTTTATGCCAGTACCACACTATTTTGATTACTAAAGCTTTGGTAACATTTTTTGCAATCAGGGAGGATGTTGCCTTCAGCTTTGGTCCTATTTCAAGATTACTTTCTCTATTTGAGGTCCTGTGTGGTTCCATACAAATTTTAGGATTGACAGTTTTAGGTCTTCCTTCCCAGTTTGGAATGCATCTATGGAGAAGACTGTATGCTTTGTATCTGTTTTTGTTCTGATTGATTTGCAGATACTGAACCATTCTTGAATCCTTGGAATAAACCCACCTGATCATGCTGTGTGATCCTATCAATATATTATTGAATTTGGCTTGCTATGTTTTGTTAAGGATTTTTGTCTATATATACATTAGGGATACTAGCTTTTAATTATCTTTTCTCATAGTATCCTTCTCTAACTACGGAAAATCAAAACATAAAAACAGCAAGAAGAAAGAACAGAGGATTTGCAAAAAGCCAGAAAACGACTGACAAAATGGCAATAAGTACATGCCTGTGGACAATTACTTTAAATACAAATGCCTAAATTATCCAATCAAAAGACACAGAGGGACTGAATGGATAAAAAATGAGACCCATCTTGATACTCCCTACAAGAGACTAGCTATCAGACCTAAAGATACATACAACCTGGAAAAGAAGGGATGGAAAAATATATTCCATGCTAATAAATGGAAGCAAAAACAAAGCTGGGTAGCAATACTTAGACAAAATAGACCTTAAAACAAAGACTCTCATAAGAAACAAAGAAGGGCATTACACAGTGATAAAGGGATTGATCCAATAAGATGTAATAATTGTAAATACCTATGTATCTAACATAGAAGCACCTAAATATTAAAAGCAAATATTAACAGACATAAAGGGAAAAATTAACAGTAAATGAAAATAGTAGGGAATTTTAACACCCTACTTATATCAACAATACATGATCCAGACAGATAATCATTTTTTAAAGTGGCTTTAAATGATATGTTATACCAGATGGGCTTGACAGATACATAGAATATTCTCTCTAAAAACAGATTCACATTGTTTTTCAAGTACATGGGTCATTTTCCAGAATAGACCATATTAGGCCATGAAGTAGTCTCAATAAGTTTAAGATTGTACCAACCATCTTTTCTGACCACAACAGTATGAAACTGGAAATCAAGTAGAAAAAAAAAATGTGGAAAAAAAATATGGAAGCTAAACTATATGCCATTGAACAACCGATGGCTCAACAAATAGAGGAAACTGAAAAATACCTTGAGACAATAAAAGTAGAAATTTTCTGAATGAAGCAAAAATAGTGCTAAAAGACAATATTATAATCATACAGGCTTACCTAAAAAAAAATTTCAAATAAACAAACTTTGTGCCTAAATCAATTAGAAAAACAACAACAAAGCTCAAGGATAGTAGAGAGAAGGAAATAATTAAGATCAGAGCAAAGTAAAAAGAATCTAGGAATAAATTTAATCAGGATGTTAAAGAACTGTACTCTGAAAACATTAAATACTGATGAAAGAAATGGAAGACAACACAAATGGTAAGGTATCCCATGCTCATGGAGTGGAAGAATTAGTGTTAAAACATCTGCACTATCCAAAGCAATCCATAGACTTAATGCAATCCCTATCAAAATACTGATAGCATTTTCCACAAAACTAGAACAAATGTGTACTAAGATCTGTAGGAAACCACAAAAGACCTCAAATACCCAAAGCCATCTCGAGAAAGAAGAACAAAGCCAGAGGTATCACAGTCCCAGATTTCAAGATATACTACAAAGCTGTAGTAATCAAAACAGAATGCTACTGGCACAAAAACACATGTAAATCAATGGACCAGGATAGAGAGGCCAGGAATAAATCCATACTTATATGGTCAATTAATCCATGACAAAGGACACAAAAATATACAGTGGGGGAAAGACAGTCCCTTCTGGATAGCTCCACTTTGTACCAAAACCAAAAACCAAGCAAACAAAAAAAAAAAACTCACTTTCTCATACCATACACAAAAATAAACTCAAAATGGGTTCAAGACCTAAATGTGAGGCCTGAAACCATCAAACTCCTAGAAGAAAACATAGGCAATAATCTCTTTGACATTGGCCTCAGCAACATTTTTTTTTTGGACAGGTCTCCTCAGGCAAGAAAAACAAAAACAAAACAATGATTGGGAATACACCAAAATAAAAGGCTTTTGTACAGCAACGGAAACTATCAGACAAATTGAAAAGGCAGCCTACTGATTGGGAGAAGATATTTGCAAATAATATATCCAATAAGCAGTTAATTTCCAAAATTTGTAAAGAACTCAACACCAAAAAGCCCCCCCAAACAATCCCATTAAATAATGGACAGAGGACCCGAATAGACATTTCTCCAAAAATGACATACAGATGGCCAGCAATGCATGGGAAGATGCTCGATGGTAGGAATCATTAGGGAAATGCAAAAAAAACAGAAGGAGGTTATCACCTCACACCTGTCAATGTCTAGACTCAAAATGACAAGGAATAACAAGTGTTGGTCAAGATATGTAGAAAAAGAAACCCTCGTGCACTGCTGGTGGGAATGTAATTTTATGTAGCCAGTATGGAATATGGTATGCAGGTTCCCCAAAAAATCAAAAATAGAAATCCCATATGATCTAGCACTTCACTACTGGCTAACTACCCAAAGAAAACAGAAACACTCCTTTGAAAAGATATATGTACCTCTATGTTTAGCATTTTTAACATTAGCCAAGATACAGAAGCAACCAAGTGTCCATCAGTAGATGCATGGGCTGTGTGTGTGTGTGTGTGTGTGTGTGTGTAAAATGGACTATTACTCAACCATTAAAAAAACGAGATATTGCCATTTGATACCATATGGATGGATCTAAAGAGTATTATGCTAAGTGAAATAAGTCAGAAAGTCAAACACCATATGATTTCACTTATTTGTGGAACCTAAAACGTGAAACAAATAAAAGCAGAAACAGACCCATAAATACAGAGAACAAACTAAAGGTAGCTAGGGGGATAGGGGATGGCAAAATGGTTGAAGGAAAGGAGAAGATACAGGCTTCCAGTTATGGAATGACTGTCACAGGAATGAAAGGTACAGCTTATAGAATATAGTTCATGAATTTAAAATTAGGTTTGTATGGTGGCAAGTGATAGCTATACTTTAATGAAATGGCAACCTTCAGAATGGGAGAAGATAATTGCAAAGGCCCTAGCTGATAAACTGTATCTGGAATCTAAAGATTTTAATAAACTCAACATCCTCCCCCAGTAATCCAGTTAAAAAATGGGAAGACATGAGTAGACTTTTTCCCAAAGATTACATACAGATGGCCAACAGATGCATGAAAAGGTGCTTAACCTCACCCATTGTGAGGGAAACACAAAATCATGATGAGCTACTACCTCACACCTGTCAGAATTGTTAAAATTTATACCACAGGAAACAACAGATGTTGGCAAGTATGCCAAGGAAAGGGAACCCTCTTACTCTGTTGGTGGGAATGGAAACTGGTGCAGCTGCTCTAGCAAACAGTATGGAGGTTCATCAGAAACTTAAAAATAGCACTACTCTATGATCCAACACTGCTAGATATTTATCAAAGAATATAAGAATACTGATTCAAAAGGGCACATGTACCCCAATGTTTATAGCAGCATTATCAACAACAGTCAAATTATGGAAAGAGTCCAAATGTCCATTGGCTGATGAATGGATAAAGAAGAGGTGGTATATATATATATATACAATGGAATATTACTTCACCATCAAAAACAATGAAATCTTGCCATTTGAATGACTTGGGTAGAGCTAGAGGGTATTATGCTAATAAGCAAAATAAGTCAAAGAAATACCATACAGTTTCACCCATTTGTGCAATTTAAGGAACAAGACAGATAAACATAGGGGAAAGAAAAAAAGGCAAACCGTAAAATAGACTCTTAACTATAGAGGACAAATGAGGGGTTGCTGGAGGGGAAGTGGGAGGGGATGGACTAAATGGGTCATGGGCTTTAAGGAGGGCACTTGTGATGAGCACTGGGTGTTACATGTATATAATGAATCAAATTCTTCTAAAACTAATATTACACCAAATGTTAAGTAGAATTTTAATAAAAACTTGAAACAAAAGTAAGCTAGCATAGGAGTTGTTGAATCACAGTGTTGTACACCTGAAACAAATATAACATTGTATGTGAACTATATTTTGATTTAAGAAATCCATCAAAAAATAAAGTGAATTATGGATATACATCTTCATTTAATTAGAATTTACTTATAACTTATAAATAAATAACTTATAAACCTGCCCCCAAACCTTAAAAATCAAAGATTGATTTTGGTGGAGCTTAATTTTTCTAACATTTTCTGTTACCATGAAATATTTCTTACTGAAATTTTCAGAATGACTATAAAGCCTGCATAATTATGGTTTTAAAACTAGTCAAGTTTTCTGATTTCCTTTAACACTTGATATTCAAATCATTTTCTCTTGAAACATCTATTGTGTCATTCTTTTTGCTTGTTTTATTAACTGGCCCCTCCTCCAGAATGCACACTTTTTAATGGCTTTGTTATTTGAGCAAATCTCCAAGAATATTTTCCTTGACTTCATTAAATTTAACATCTTCATAAAATTTGACATTTTACTTTACATTGATTGTTCGGGTTAAGCTAAGCCAGTCAAGTATGACATTGTTTGAATGAGGCAGATAAGAATCCTAGTAACAGAGGTGTCTGGGTAGCTCAATCAGCTAAGAGTCTGCTTTCAGCTCAGCTCAGGATCCTGGGGTTCTGGGATTGAGCCCTATGTGAGTCTTCCTGCTTAGCAGGAAGTCTGCTTCTCCCTCTCCCTCTTCCTTTCCTCCTCCCTGACCCTCATCCTCGCTCTTGCACACACACTCTCAAATAGATAAATAAAATCTTAAAAAAAAAAAAAATACTAGTAACAAACAAGGAAAAGGGCTGTTTGAGTAGTCACTAATTTTGTTCATTTGTGACTTTTAATTTTTTTGCTTCCCTGCTTAACCTCTTGGAAGATTTGAGTAATATTCAGCAAAAAGAATTCCTTATACTTTTAATTATACTTAATCCTGATCCTGTAGATCCAAAAGACTCCAAGATAATGGAAGTCAACTTTCTTCCAGAAAAATAACAAAGGTGTGAATGGCTTCTGTGTTACTGAGCTATCTAGAATTTGCCTGTGTTATTAGAAAGTGAAAAGTATATATTAGTTTGGAAGACTTTATCTCTGAGCCAGAGGTGGAGAATGATCTGTGAACGATGGTGTTAGAACGAAATCACAGTCTTTTTATCCCAAAAAGAACTTGAGCCCTAGCCTCACCCTTTCTTAATTCCACCTAAAGACATTAACCAGCCACTTGGCTTGTCAGCAAAAACATCATAAAATGTTACAACTTCT
Organism: Lontra canadensis; assembly: GCF_010015895.1. NCBI lineage: Eukaryota > Metazoa > Chordata > Mammalia > Carnivora > Mustelidae > Lontra > Lontra canadensis. The sequence goes on from NW_022631011.1 coordinate 12,596,149, forward strand.
AATAAAATAATGATCAACTAGACATGACATATCTACATAATTGAGGAAAGTCCTTTCTACTTTGTTTTATAAAGATTTGTACTGGTCCTGGGATACTTGAATATAAAGGGTAAAAAATCCAAATTTAAAGTTGGTTCATCCATAAACCAGAATCCATTATGTCATGATATTTTCTTAATCCATTCAGAACTTTCCAAATGCACTAGTTGCTATTGTTTTGCTTCCATGCTTGTTCATCAATTCCTGTCTGCACGTGCAACAGCCCCATATCTCTTTCAGCTTGCTATATCAGCCTCAGGATTTTGTAAACAGCAGAACAAATGGAAACTAACTCCTGCTAGGAAGTCAAGGCTTTAAGGCTGTGGCAGAAGTGGAAATAAATCCCTCTCAAATGTCCGAGTTCTTGTGTGCTAGTCTGGTCTCTGTCCTAATTAGATTACAAGTGAAGCTGTTCCCATTTCATGAGAAATGTGCCTCCTCGCTGACAGGAGTCCTCTTCTCCCTTCGGATACAGGGTGAAAGGGGTTGGGTCTTGACCTGTTTCCATCAGGCCTCAAGAAGGAGGAACAGGATAAAATAACATCCCTTGTTTCAGTTCAGGAATTGAATACTATTATATGAAAAGCTCTCTAAGAAAAATCTGTTTAAATCATTTCAAGTTAGAGAATTACTACAATTCTTGAGCATGCCTTCAGTTAATGTCCCCAGTCATATTTATTCAAGGATTTTAAATGTATTACTCATTGCAAATTTAATAGTTATAGCAATTACTTAATGAAAGATAAGAACCATAACAATGAACACTTAAAACCTTTATAACACCTAAAAAAAGGCTTAATAATCCAAGAATTGATGCAAAGTATTTTAAAAATCTTTAATTAAGACATTTCTGTTAACTAAATTGTTTTAAAGTAAAAAGGTACAAAGAAATAAAAGCTTACAATATGTTGTCAAAAAAGCAGACCTATCTGATTTGGTTTAATTATATGTAATAAACGTTTGGACACCTGAATGTTTTAGGCAAATAAATACAGAAGCAGCTTTAACAATACCTAAAGCGCTATCCCAGGTCTGGCTTCTCTGCAGAATTGTTTGTACTAATCATTTACTTACTGCGCCCACCTAAAACTAACTGCTAATATTTTTAAATACTAATTTTTACTAACTTAACATATATTTTAAAATCCTAACCAACATGATAGAAGAAAAGCATTCCCCTGAAATAAAAAAAAAAAAATGCAATTCACATCCTTACTATGCCACTTCAAAGCTGTTGAATTGTGACCATGTCATTGAACTCTTCTGTCCCAAATTTCCTTTGTTCTAAATGGAAGAGTTTGTAATCTGGAGTCATTAGCATCACAACCTAGGATGTTTCCATGTCTGAGTAGGTGGGACCTAAAATTATTTGTTAACCAAGGGTGCAAACACAAAGCATTTGTAAGTCCCAGCATTTTACACTGCTGCAATTATCTGTAGAGTAGACTTAAAATTGAGTTTGCCAAAAAGCACATACTAGGAGTAGGTCTTCTTCAGGGTCTTTCCACAGTAAGAGATGATCGTCTGGACAAGGAGTCTGAGAATACTCAGCTACTCATTTCATATCCTGTTGCTCTTTGGTATTTCAGAGGCCTGATGTATTTGATTAAAGGTATCAGTAGCTTCTCACAAAAGAGTAAGTGAATTAAGTCAACAATTTAATGGTCATGTTCAAAGTACCGGAACAAAGATTGTTCATGTTAATTTTGTGATTATTTTTTCTAGGACCTACGGATCTCAGCATGAAGAGGCAGTTGGCAACTAGCTCAGGATCCTCCAGCAGTTCAAGCTCCAGACCCCAGCTGAGTCCAACTGAAATCAATGCTGTGAGACAGCTCGTTGCAGGATACCGAGAATCAGCTGCATTTTTATTGCGTTCTGCAGATGAACTGGAAAATCTTATTTTACAACAGAACTGAGTCAAATGACGATCCTTTTCACTGAGGTCTAAATTTGCAGTTTCCACTAATGACATTTTGATTTCCCAGCAGAGACGCTTCTGGTCTTACTGCACAGTCTTAAGAGAAATACTTCCATTATGCCACATTGTCCTTGATCCATAAAGTGATGTGTTAAGGTGCTTCAAAGGAACTCTGACCTCTGAAGTACTTGAGATACTGTAATGTGTCGGGCCTACTGCTTTATGTTTTAGTTTCTCAGCATAAATATCTGGGGCAAAAAAAAACAAAAAACAAAAAAAACCCCAAAACAAAAAAAAACGCTGTATATTCTTAATTCAAGGATAAAACAGAAGAAGTTTGTGGTATAAAAAATAGTTCAAGATCCAACTGAAATATTAGTGGAATTTGCTACTGACTTATTGGACAGAAAGCTACAGTATCTGGCAAAAAAAAAAAAAAAAAGCCAAATTTCTTGTTGCTACAGGATATAACAACATTGAGAAGGATCTTGTATTTTAAAAAAATATATATATGTAATTTTTATAAAAAGACAAAAACTTGTTTTTCATTCAAAATTGTCATTTTTACTTTGGTAACTTTTTCATAGGTCCTAAAAGAAAACTGTTTTGAGAAACTACTATAAGTACCTTTTCCACAATCCCTTTGCCTTCTCCTCTTTCCAAATTCTTTCTACAAAAAATAACAATGCTGGAAAACAAACCCTTGCTACGTTCTTTAAATCGTCACATCAGGAACTACTTCCACGAGAAGCCTGCGTTTCTGCACTCGCGCTCCTCATGCCTCTCAACATCGCAGTTTCGCAATAGAGGTTTTCATCACAGAATGTTTTAATATTAAAAAAGACATATCATTGAAAAAATCACACCTTGGTTCCTTACAGCTGCTCACCGTGGATTGACGCTGCTGTGTTTCGGGCACGCCTCCAGCAGCAGTTGGATGTAGATGGCTGAATGTTAAGAGGTTGCAAGTGACAATCTGAAAATTTGCACTCGTGTGTAGTTTTTCTTTCTCTCTTTCAGAAATAGTTTCCAAAAAGACCATTACCTCTCCTGATAGGATTTGTATAATTTGCAGTTCTAGGTAACAGTGATGTAAAGAACTCTCAGTGGACGCAGCTGCAGCTTTTCCATGAACTTTCCCTTCCTCTCCCCTGACCGTTTGCCCTTTCTTATTTTATAGTGTTGGATACACATGAATGGTGTTTTCTTTGTGCACTGAGGCAAGCCTATTTTTTAAATATTTAGGGAGAAGTACATCAGTTTATGCTTCTTGTACAATTATCTTTCTGTTGTTCAGCTTTGGTTGGATTACAAATTCTTTGTGCATTCCTGAATTTGCCTTATTTTATGTAAAACTTATGTCATTCAGTTTTTGATAATGAGTTTAAGGCATCAGTGATATTTCTTATGTACTTGTTACATATAGTTTTTCAAGTAATGACTGTGATTGTGACCAAGTAATGTGCACTTTTTCTTGTAACTGTGGACATTGCTATGCTTTTTCTTCTAGTGTTTCTAGAATTACTGTTCCTGACAGTTACGTAAAACAAACAAAAAAACACAAAAAAAGAACTTTTGTGATACTGTTGGTGAATATAATGTGAAAAACTTATTGAAATATGAGTATTTTGGAAATACATAGATGCACAAACATCTTTTAAGGTGTGGATTTAGAGTTTGCTTATTTAAATGAAAATTCAAAAAAATCGAGGGCTGGTATAATTTTATCTGTTTTGTTTGGTTTAATAAACAGATTTCTGTGTAAAAATAATGATTGTGAAAACTTCCAAACTTTCTGAAGGACACAATGCTTTTAGCAGTTGGCTTTGAAAATATGCAATGCCATTTTGTACCCAGCATTTAGTATAAGAAGGACAGTTAACCTTTTATCTGAGGATTATCCCAAGATCCGCTAGAGTCTCAACATTGTCTAATAAAGAATTTTTCCAGGACAGCATAAGGGAAATTAGCAAACCAAGGATATTTCGTTTGATTATTTAAATCTGATTTAAGAATTTCTTTTACTCCTCATCTTTATATAAGTAATTTGGGTCTTTTAGTCACTCCTGATTTAACATCTTAGGAGAAGCATTTCTCTGTTTGAAGTGCCTCTTTTCCTGCTTTGAGTTTTGCTGCAGTGATCCTTGAAGACTTGGACATTGTTGCTATTTCAGAAAGTAACCGGTTTGAGTTCAGCATATACATAAAAAATCCTTAAGAGTGATAATGAAGCAGAGTAGAAAAGGTAAGTTCCAGCAAAGTGCTCCTGTTTTCATTACATTCCTACTTTCAAATACAACTCCCAGGCCCTCCTACCAAGAACAAAATTCCCTCAAAGTTTCTGATATTTGAACATTTATCGCAAAGAGAAAGGGTACTAGGACTCCCACTGTTTCCCTGCGGGAGCTCAGAGGCCAAAGCCACATACGCTTTTGTTTCTCTTTTTGCTTTAGGACTTGTGCCTTAAAACACCAGGGTCCTCTTTTACACTGGAAGAATCCATGCCCCTTTATAAAGCATTTCGGAGAAACTAGGTGCAGGTTCGTATTCTCATTCTACTGAGGTGGTAGGAAACAATCATAAACACAGAGATCAAACAGAAGTTCCTGCTACTTCTGCCAGTTGACTTCCCATACAACAGCAGTGTCTTGTCAGATGTGTGTTACTTTATCACACCTAATCAGAAAACAGGACTTAAATGACCACAGAGAATACAAACACAAGCAGTTACTGAATTTTCTTAAATTGTGTAGGTCAAGTAACAATACTCAGTAGAAAGGACATTCAGCTACAATGATAGCCACGAATTACTGATTATTGATACGGGGAGAGCCATTTTATTTCCTTTTCACAATAACTGTGCGCAATGAGGACAGTCATAGTCCCTTTTACAAAGGAAATCAAGAAGCTAAAGTCACTTGCCAGGAGCCCGGGACAAAGGCTGCAGCCACCCTTTGAACCCAGGCAAATATGAAGCCTGAGCTCCCCTCCTGGTGACTGCAGTCTGCTGTCTCCCAGATACTTTATAATGGTCTTCTACCCTGTGACTCAGAACCAGATCTTTATAGTAAAGTTGAGCAGTTTTGCATGGTAGATAATAGCTATTGAAAATGCTCTTAACATCAAAGCATTGGACTTAACGTGCCCAATTTTATCCTGCTTCTAGAGGTTTAATTTCCTTTAAATTACATTCTCTACAAATATCTAGAGCAACAATAAAACCTACCACTGATGAAAATCAAACACATAAGGCAGGAAGAGAAGGCAGTGACTTTTTAACAATGATGGGGGCCAGTAGTGTATCTGGTAAGTAAAGGTGAAAGTCCGTATCCAGCTGAACCCAGAAAAGTCCATTCACTTTAGATTTTAGTCTCAGCTATTATACCTATGTACTTAGCTATGCTGCTATTATAATCTTTACACCATTAATACAAATATTCAGAAATTAGAAAATATTTTTGGCATACAAAGATTAATTTTGTACGGCTCAAGTTTCAAACTTCATAAAAAAAATAGAGCGGGTAGACATTAACATAATTTCAATGTGTTTGAGATGCAGAAATGTGGCAAAGTAAGGATTGAGCACAAGATAACCTACAGGAACTTACTATATTCACTGGAGCTCATCTAAGATTGTGAGGGAGATAAGGTCAATCATGTTCAACATTTAATTTTATTTTCTGATTTAAAAATAAACTTGGGAAGTACAGAAAGATGACAGAAAAATAATCATCCCAGCACCAGTTGAGAACCATGAATATCCTTTTATAGCCTATCTTTCAAATTTTCCCTAAACAGATACGTATTTAGTTTCACTGTCCTATGGTGTTTCCTCAGCTACTTTTCTAACCTAACAATATAGCGTGAGTATTTTCCACACTATGGGTTATTATTTTTAATGACTGCCTAGCATCACATTGTCTGAATGTATTAGTGTTCTACTGCTGCTGTAACAAAGGACAACAGACAGAAATTTATTACAGTCTCAGGTTGGAAGTCTCACTGGACTAAAATCTAGATTTTGGTAAAAGTGTTCCTCTCTGGAGGCCCTTGGGGAGAATGTTGCCTTGCTTGCTCTGCTTCTCAGACACTCCTCAACTGGTGTCCCTTGCTTCCATCTTTAAGTCCAACTGACTTCTGCACCCCCTTCCATATTTAAGGACCATTGTGAGTAGCCTGGGACCACATAGATCAAACAAGATCACCTCTTTATATTAAGGTCAGCTAACTAGAAACTGTAATATCCTCTCCAAACCTAATTCCTTAATTTGACATGTAACAAAACTAAAGTACCTTAATTTCTTTTTAAAAATAACTCTTTGTGCCCAGATACTACAGGTGCATTTTCCAGTAACCTGTAGTAAAGATCCTAAGTCAGCAGCACAAACTTTTTTCAAATAATTGTCAGCTGCCATATCACACTTATTTTTTTTCCCTGTATAAGGTATATCATCTTGGAAATTTTAATGGAATTTTCCTCAAATGTCTCACATTCAAATTAAAGGTAAAGAACAAATAAATATGGTAAAAGTACAGCTAAATCTTCCAAGGGAAATTAAACAAAAATACCTCTGAACACTTTCCTGATTTCTTAGTAGGTGGTTCTGCCCAAGAAATTCCGTGATACATGTTTGAGAGGTCTCTAACTCATTAGCCTGGAGGGGGTACATGAGAATCCAAAGCTTAACTAAATTATTTAAGTAAAACAACTGCATTTATAAAACTTTTAGTGCCAGTTACTAGTGGTGTTTTATTTGCCTGAACAAGTGATATATTTGACATTAAATGTTATTAGGTGACACATTTTAAAAAGGAGGGTTTGGCACTAAATATATTGAATTCAAGATAGCTGAATTAAAACATTTGCTAGGACACTATTTTTATCTACATGTCAACATTTTTATTTTCCCTTATTTACTGTTTTATTTTTTTCCTTTAAAGACTATCCACTGAATGAAAGAAGATCCAGATAATTCAAGGCCATTTTTAATGCGAGGAGAGAAAAAAAAAAATTATAAAAGCATAGACCACAGAAAGCAAATGCTATTACTAACAGTGTGGGATTGGTGCTGGTTTTCTTCCCTTCAAAGTTCTGATTTCTTATTTTGTTTATTGGAGAATGAATTAGATCAGTCTGCCCGTGATAAAGGTCTTCTACTTATTGAAGTACTCTGTTACGGTAACAGAACACGTGGCCAGAGATTCCAAACAGATTCTTCTTAGTTCCTTTGCTGACAAAAGGATTCTAAAGTCGGCCATGAACTACTCTCTTTGGAGCAGCATGCCTCTTAGCGCATTTTAATGTCTTTCATTTTAATGAATATATATTCTTTGACCTACTATATGCTAGACATTGTGCTATCATCCGGAAAGAAACTATTTCTGCTTTAAGGAGTCCCATCTAGTGGAGGACAGGGACAGAGGTACAGGTAATTACAATACAAAGAGATAAAGATTAACAGCATAACATGTTATGATAGAAACATGTGAGACAGGTCAGAGGAGAGCACAGACCCTGTAGTGGAAGTAGAGAAGTAGACTGGGTCTGGCTGGTCACCAAGACTGGAGCTCATGGCAATACCTGGCAAAATTGTTGGGTGTGTTTGGGGAGGAAAGAAGAAGAAAGAGGTGTCAGAGAAGGGCATTTCAACTACAGGGGACAACACCAGAAGAGGAGAGAGGAGATAGGGAGTTACATGTTACGCACAGTAACCCAAGCAGCTTGTTGTTTCTGGATGGTAGGGTTCAAGAATGGAGACCGATTCCTAGGTAAGAATCAAGAAGCCCTATCCTGCAGAGCCTAGTCTGCCATGCCAAAGCTCTGGGCTGTGTCCTGCAGAGGCCGAAGAAGCACTGGTGTATTAGAGGAGTGGTAAGGACTGTGCTGGTTCTGCTTTTGATTGTTTGACTGAAATTCTGGGGAAGGAGATGGACTAATGCTGGATCATGGGACCTCCCTTCCCAAGAGAATTAAGTAAAACACCACTAGTTTAAAAAAGAGTTAAAAAAAAAAAATAGCATGCTACAAGCATGCTAACAAGGAAGGAATGGGTTTTTCCTATAACCACGGAGAAGTGGGAACTAGGAAAATGCAGCAAATGTCACAAATTAATGTAGCTTCTTCCTCAGGAGACAGATCCAAGGAAAAACAGATAAATAGGAATTTTGAAAAACAAAACAAAACAAAAAACCCTCCACTATGAACTCCCTAATTTGGAATAAGTGAGAACGAGGGGTGGGTGGACTGTTCAGGCAAAGTGTGTACACAACCCTTCAAGAATGCAAATCCCTCCCTGTCCTTACCAGTCTCCCAAAGTAGAAGCATTAATAGAACTCGCCATCTTGTGTGTCCTCCAGCGGGCAGAGAAAAGGCTGAGGAGCCACGCAGAGAAATGCTGATGACCTGGGCAAATTTTCTAGAAAAACAAGATGTCAACCAACCCCCTATCTTCCTGTCCTTTCTTCTTTTTTCCTTTACCTCCTCCCTACCCCTAACCAACAACACAGTGGCCAAAGCTCATGAGCTCCATTTTTTCTTGCAGGATTTTTTCTGAGACGGAAACAAGCAAAGCTGTCAGGGAAAGGATAAGGCATCAGGAGAAACCAATGCCTCTGTCAAAAGTGAAGTTCTTTTTTTTGTTGGTTTTTTTTTTTAAGATTTTATTTATTTATTTGTCAGAGACAGAGGGAGAGAGAGCGAGCGAGCACAGGCAGACAGAGGCAGAGGGAGAAGCAGGCTCCCTGCCGAGCAAGGAGCCCGATGCAGGACTCGATCCCAGGACGCTGGGATCATGACCTGAGCCGAAGGCAGCCGCTTAACCCACTGAGCCACCCAGGCGTCCCCAAAAGTGAAGTTTTAAAGATCCATCCTGAACTTGGGGAATTTAGAAATCTTTAGACTAATTCTCCATTCTCAGATCTTGATTGCATAAAGTCCTTTCCAAGTAGAGTTATAAACCAAGGAGATTGGAGAAGAAAATGATGACAGACTGAGGCTTACATTCCGATGGTGACACCTCCTAGGACAGACAGTGAAACAATGAGCATATCCCATAAATAATAAAATGTAAAGAAACAGCATGACATCTAGATATCCAGCCAATATCAATGAGTGGAAGACAGCCAGGCAGACAGGAAAAAAAGAGTTCGTAAAAGTTAAAAATGCATTTGAAATAAAATATCTCCCAATATATAATTTTTTTTTTACCAAAAAAAAAAAAAATGCTATGCTTACAACAAATTATGAGACCAGGGAAACAATTTTTTACCTCATTTGACAATTATAACAATGATATAACAATGGCACCTATGACAAACCTTTCACTGTAAGGAATCTTTCCTCAATAGCACCGAAGTACAGAAATGTCTATTACTGCGCACATTGTTGCTCTATTAAGAAACAGGAGGGTTGACTTCTGTGGTGTAGAAGGAGAACCCTGTAGGGTCTCTGGAGTTTGGATAAGAGAGCCTCAAAGTTGCTCTAGGGAGCTTGGCATTGGAGAAGGGCTGATTTGGCACTGATATCGCAACCTTGTAACCTAATGTACATGGTAGAGCTTTGATTTGTTTTATTGGTGAAATGAAAATTACTCATGAGTTGTGTTTCCTTTGGAAGGTGTGACAATGTGACAGTTCATGCATCACATGGGTTCCCATGCCGAGAGTGGAGTAGCGCTAGACTTCAGACCAGCAGGAATGGGACGCCATGCTTGTTCCACTCCTAAATCAATTACTCTCTTTCTCTACATTATTACGTAGCTTGGCTGCAGCTACTGTCAATGCCAAAGATCAAATTCAGTTTTCTACCTAAGATCTTTCAACTAAATAGGAACTCATACTGTCGAGTAGTGCCTTCGATGTCATATTTGCATAGAATTTCTGTCTCGGAACTCCCCCACCCACCCAGGACTTAACGGTAGGTCCTTTGCAAAGCCACTTGTGGTCCGGGAATCTTCGCTCTTGTTCTACACTTATGGGCAGACAAGGATGGGTTTGCTTTTGCTAGTTCTCAGTGCTCAGACTCCCAGCAGCCCACGGTCTCCTGCTCTTGGGACCTGGGTGAGTGACTGCAGAAGGCTTAGCCACAGCGACCTCATGTCTAGACTGGGTGAGGCTGAAGCCTGGAGCATAAGGAGGAAGAGCCGGAAATGGAAAAGACCTTTGTGTATTGTGGATCTGCCTGCATGTACCCCGGGCACCTTGCTCAGTGGCCAGTGCTTCAGGCCAGCAGCATAGTCTCCTCGTTCATCTCACCATTGCTGCTGGTGTGGTGATCGAAAAGTCCAGCTCAGCTGACATTTGCAAGGAGTCCCAAATATAGAGACAGTCACGGATGCTCAGAAAAGTGAGCCCAGCTCAGCTTGGCGAACCAACACCACCCGTCTTTTCTCTCCCTCTGTGCTACCTCATCTAAGTCCCCTCAGTACCTCACTTATTCTATTAAGCAGAATAGAATAAACTGTGCAATATTCTTAATATATTACCCAAGTACTGGCACTTAATGTTTAAAAATGTAACTGTAATGGACAGTTTTGGGAGCTTTTAGAAAGTACCCTCATATACATTGATTTATTTGATCCATATTACAGGGTAGACAGAAGATTTTCAAATCAATTTCTGAAACTGAAGCACAGAGCGTTGTGAGACTTCTCATTATTACAGCCAGAAAGAGAAGCCAGGCCTTCTGATTCATCCCGTGCTTTCCTTGGCCCCTACCCCAGGACTTCGCATTGCATTTTAAAGAGCCGTTGCTCTCATGTGTTACAAACATATACTATCTAGGTTTCCCTCCTCATTTACGATACCCATCCTTTGACACGTCCCTAACCTCGGAGACATTCAGACCGATATACCTTTTGATTTTCTCTCCTTTGCCTGTAGGTTTGTCTTTTTCTTAATGAAAATTCATTAGGAGAATCATTCAAGCAGAATATATGAACTACAGAACCCCACGCTCCTCTGGCGTCAGAGCGGGGAGATTTAGATGGAAAAGAAATACATGTGTATGAAGAGTCCACAAGCCAGCAGCAGGATTTTAGCATCAGGCCCTGTGCTGACAGCCACTGGGCTGGATCCGTTTGTCCATGTGTAAAATGAGAATAAGCTCTTTTACAATATCAACATGGCAGTCAATAGGAAGATAGAGCAGGTTTTGAGGTACAACTAAATAAAACTTAGAATCTCAGAGCGCTATGCCTTCTGGCATTTCCATTTGAAGCCCTTGGCAGTGTTAATTGTAAAAGAGTAGAACAATTCCTGCCAGACCAGTACAACTAAATGAAAATGAAAACCTAAGAGCTTGTCCCCATGTTTGACAGGAAATGTGCTTCTCAGCACTCCCTGACACTCCTAGGCAGAGAGTAATAGACCCGAACATTCCAGAGGTAGCCTGTACCAGGGCTCCGCTGGGTCTCCATGTGCATTAAAAAGCAACAGGAGTCAGAAAAATGAGGCATATTTGAACCAGACCTAATTTTCAATCTGTGTGTGCTCGCTCTATTTTAGAAAGTTGTTTAGCAATTGAACGCTTGAAGAAAAGCAGCATCATACAGAGTTTCAATTCATATTTAAATCCTATGAGGTTTGCTTTTCTAATTCTTTAACGCTATAATCCAGACAGACCCCAAACCCACTTTTTTTTTTTTTTTAAACCTAGAACCACATTTGTTATGAGGAGTCCTCTCCCTCTTCTTCTTGCTGGGCTAGAGGATGCTCTCCATGCCCCACCCCTTCCTCTGTCAGTCACCTCCATCCTTAGCATTAGAACAATGCCACTAATACTTTCGGAGCACTTTCTACGAGGCAGGAGCTAAGGGTTTGCCATGCATTAGCCATGCATTCTCAAGTGCGCTGTGAACTCAGTCAAGCATGTATTACCCCCATTTTCTCCCTGGGGAAAAGGAGGCACCAGCAGCTTAACAACATGGTCATTGCAATACACTGGTAAGTGTTGAAGACATGGTTTGAGCCACTACTGTCCCGCTCCAGAGCCCATGATTTTGGCCATTCTGTTGAAATGCCAGTGCCACGTAGTCCGTATTTCTAGAAGAAGCTCCCTACCCAACAATAAAACTTCAGCTCTTGTTCACTTTTTTTTAAATGCGAAAGTAGAATTGGTGCAGGATTGGCTACATTGTCTGTGGTATCAAACCAAGAGCAGGTGCCCTAGTCCATAATAGCCAGTGTGCTTTGAACAGTACTGTGTCAGCTTCGTCCTAGCAGGTGTAACTTCTTACCCTTTTATCACATATAACAGAGGGTAGCATTAGCCTCATTTTACAGATGAGAAACTTACAGTGGAGATAGGAAAAATAAGCTTTTCTGACGCTGTTCGGCTAGAAAGTGGCAGAATCTTAACTACCACGCTACCTCACCTCTCTTAATTTAGTTCCCATTAATGAAAAATTTAAGATTTGCATAAAACCCTATGATCAGAAAATTAAATGAGCTCTCTATAAATACAAACACGTGTCAAATTCCTAGTCCCTTTAATTCTTTAAGTCCCCCAATTATACCATCTTTTTTGCCATGAACACCATCTTTATGCCATTCCACATCTGATTCCAGACAATTCTTTACCCTAGAGAAGTATTTCTCAGAACAGTTCTAATTCTAATTCTAATCTAAAACTAATTCTCAAATTAGTTTTGACTAATCTTTTATCTTTTTGTTGGGCGAGGACTGAGGGAAGTACACAAGGGATCTATGTTCAGTTGTGAAAATGCTTAGGCTTTCTCTCATGATTGGTATAGGACACCTGCTTGTTCTCCAGTCACAAAGAATAGGTGGCATCTAACAGCTGGCAGGTGTCTGTGGGTGGGGCCAACCCCCCCAGGACAGGTGTCTGTGGGCGGAGCCAAGCCCCCGGGGCAAATGAAGGCCAAGCTGCACACTTCCACCCCTGTGACTCCTCCCCTCCTCTAGCCCTCCCATACTTCCACTTCCCTTCCTTTGCAGCTCCTTCTCCTGACCCTCAGTTCCCCCATGCCCTTCCCGGTGCCCTTCCCTGGGTGTCAAACTTACTAGGTAAGGCGAGAAGAGGAAGTTCTGTGGTATCAGAATGGCCTGGCCAGAAGAGAAAGAGAAGGAAAGAAAGATCCCTTTCTCGGTCACAGAAAGAGCCCAAGCTTTATGCCAGTCCCTAGCTCTCCAATGGCGAACAACTGTTTGAGGTAAGGTCTGTTCCCTTCATTCTGGGGTGGGGGAGGAGGGCACGCATCAGACCTAGGGACTCTGCTGCCGCAGCGGTCTACATAAGCACCCCCACATCTCAGCCTGTAATGCCTCATGGTTATAGAGTCAAAACTCTAAGGACAACCAGTCACCAGCAGCTAACTAGGCTTTAAGCGATCCTCAAATAATTGCTTTGCTTCTATATTTTCTCCATGGAAGTCTTTCCCCTCACTCCTGTTGGTGGAGGGCACCTAACTGCCTCTGGCTTGGTGCTGCCCTATCAAATCAAGTCTTGTTCAATAAACTCAGAATGTTTCCTAGGCCTCAATTTATTTTTAGCAATTTATAGGTGTTACAAGTCTGGGCTCCTGAGCACCACCACAGCTGCATCTGAATCAGAATGCAGCCCTGCAGGGGCGGGTGGGCAGACTGTAGTTAGGGCACAGCAATCGGCCACAAGTGATTCTGAGGCAGCTTTATCATTTCAAAACTGGCCAGACCAGGACAAGGGGGGAGGTAGGCTAGTAGGGGGGCATGTTTGAAGGAAAATTAAGTGACACCCTGAGAGAGCCCAGGGTTATAGTGTTCCTAAGAAGTTGAGAAGCTTTAAACCCCATGACTATTTTCCTCACAAATAAATTGCTCTCTCATCCCCAAAATTCCACTCTTTCCCTGAGCAGCTCTGCTCTGACAGAAGGACAGCCCTGAACCATGCACTACTTCTGACTTCTAACAAGAAAAGCCTGGGGGTGTGGGAAGGTAAGAGAGTCACTATCTCTCCAACAGGCTAGAGGCAAGTTTCTGGCACAGGGACACAACTGAGTGCTTTTTTTTTTTTTTTTTTTAAGATTTTGTTTATTTATTTGACAGACAGATTACAAGTAGGCAGAGAGTCAGGCTGAGAGAAAGGAGGAAGCAGGCTCCCTGCTGAGCAGAGAGCCCGATGCGGGGCTCCATCCCAGGACCCTGGGATCATAACCTGAGCCGAAGGCAGAGGCTTTAACCCACTGAGCCACCCAGGCGCCCCAACTGAGTGCTTTTTATCACAGAAAAAGTGCGACACAGGGGCACCTGGGTGGCTCAGTCAGTTAAGCGTACAATTGGTGATTTCAACTCTGGTCATGATTTCCAGGTTGTGAGGTTGAGCCCTGTGTGGGGTTCCCCAGTCAGTAAGGGAGTCTGCTTGAGATTCTGTCTCCCTCTACCCCTCCCCCCACTTGCACGTGTTCTCTAGAATGAATGAATGAATTAATTACTGCTACGTTTGGTGACTGAGCAGTTATAATATATCCCAATTACTGTGCTTTTATCAATATAGTGATATGTATATTTGTTCCAGGACGGGTCATAAATTATGGCCAGCTGGCCAAATCCAGCCTGCTCACTGTTTTTATAAATCAAGATTCACTTGAACACAGTTGTGTTCATTCACTTACATCGGATCTATGGCTGTTTTCACACAACAGTAGTCAAGCAAATGCAGCAGTGATTTTGTGGGTGCCCCACAAAATCACCAATATTTACTATCTATTTATAGAAATTCTGGTCAACTATTGGTCTAGAAGATTATATTATGGGCCAGAACTATCTCCTACTGTTTATGCCAAGCTCTCTAGTAAGCCCCTTTCATCATTTATCTTTAATGCTCCCAATAGCCTTGCTAGTTATATTATGATCATGATCTTATAGGTGAGGAAAGAATCTTGGGTCAACTGATGTGTCTAAAACAGACTACTAGTATCACAATCAGAACTCAAACACGGTTTTGTTTTTGTTTCCTAAGTCTTTTATGAGTTATTTTAGGAAAATAATCACCATGTTATATTTTCAGTGGGAAAAGCAGTTCTCAGTAACAAAGCGTACACCTAAAAATGAGCTATTAGAAAGCAGCCCATATAGAATTTGGGGATGGCCTCCTAGTCTAGAGAGGCCTTCCTGAACACCTAACCACTCTCCAGCCTCTTTCATTTTCTAACAGTCATGAGTGCCTACAAACATTTTATTCCATCAGCAATTTCTGTATGGATCTTCTGTGTCCTTTCAGGGGAAGGCAAGCTGCTTGCTCAGAGCTTTGTCCCATTCACTTCTGCATCCTACGGTCCGGAAGAAGGCCAGGCTCAAGGACGGCTGCAAAACCCTTCCTATGGGCTCCCCCTTACTTAATAGTAATCATCTATAATGTCTTCTTGTCCTAAAATACAACATCCGAGTACAGCTTGAAGTATATAGTAAATTTCCATTTGCTTATTTATCTACAAAGGAATATCCTTCCTTGAAATCTGTGCAAGCATATAGGTATCCTGGAAGAGAACTGGGCTACGTGTTAATTTGTTACACTACAGTATTTTGCAAATGATCATAATCTCACTTTGCGGGACTTAATTAATCAGAACATATATATCTGAGGAAAAAATAACAGCTTTTTAATTAAACAGTAATTCCAAAGGAAGGTGAGACTGCTCCTCATTTAACCCCTAAGAAGTTAGTTTACAGATTGCTACATCCTGCCCCCTACTGGGAGAGAGACTAACAACAAACAGTAACTAGCCAAAAGGCACTTGAAGCTTTTCTATCTGGAAACAAGATTTTTTCCCTTTGCTTAAATAAGCTACACGTTCAATTGCTTTTTACCCTTCTATTCCTTTCTATTTCCAAAATAAGCAGTGAAGCAAAAGGAATAGATAGCCACCAGTGAAATATAGACAAAAATATATATGACATGATTTGAAAACAAGATACTCTTTTATTTCTGTAGAATTATTTAAAGTGGGAGCAGTTTGATAATTAGCTCTACACAAGCTCACCATATGACATTACCTCAAGGAATGTAGTTGTAAGGATGAAGTTAAACGTCTAAAAATCAAACTGAATATTAAAAGGCAGCACATATTCATATTTATTTAGTATTAACACATTTCCATTTCTCTCTTTACTTATCTAGTAAATTTCACATATAATATGATAGTATATAGTTATAATCCTTGATTTAAAAAATGTATATCTTGGGATACCTGGCTGGCTCAGTCGGTTAAGTGGCTGCCTTTGGCTCAAGTCATGATCCCAGAGTCTTGGGATCAAGTCTCGTGTCCGTCTCCTTGAACAGAGGGGAACCTGCTTCCCTTCTCCCTGCTGCTCACCTTGCTTGTGCTGTCTCTCTGACAAATAAAATTTTTTAAAAAACTTTTTTAAATTAAAAAAATGCATATCTTGTAAGATACCTTCTTTTATAGACAAGAATTTTTAACCTTTCTTTTTTGCCTGGCCAAATTGGTCCTTTCCCAGGTCCATAGCTCACCCTACCAAACCCCATCTCTATGTGGAGATAAAGCAAGCCATCCTAAACATTACTCAGTGCTCATCCAGATAACACTCCTCTACAAACCAGCATTCTGACCTCTTTAGGTATAGGAATTTACTCCATAATCTACAACATATATTTTTAATCATTGGCTCACCTATGCTAGGTTATGGCATTATAAAGCAAAGTGTGTACACCTTTAAGTTATAGGTTAATGGTATTCCCATAATTTTGAAGGTAGTGACACAAGAAGTTGCCATGTGGAAAATGTATTGTTTCTTTTGTAAAACTGGGACCAAGTTATTGATTTTCATTTTTCTATTACATTACCCAGTCCAAGGCTAAACTAACTACATTTTTCTGAAACTCAGGGCAAGAAAAACTTATCTCTTGGTGTTCCCTTACTGAAGAGTAAGAAGACTCATTGTGGTTAAGAGCATAAACTCTAAAGTCAGATTGCCTAGTTCGGATTCCAAGTGTCACCTCGGGCAAGTTGCTCACCTTCCTTTGCCTCAGTTTACTCATCTATAAAATGTGGTATCAACACTACATACCTCAAGGTAGTTATGTAAGTAAAAGAAATTCACACATAAAAAGGCTCTTGGGATTGGGCCTGATGCAGAGTAAGCATTCAAAAGATGTCAGCGGCAACTCATATCTTTTCTCCAGGGGACCCTGTGGACAGGAGCCTCAGAGCTGAATGCTCCACACTTTTGTTGTAACTAACTCATCCCAGACACCTGCTTTGTCTGTCTCCTTCTCCGATTTACTTATAGTTGTTTTGTATCACTTGTATTAATCTAAGCTGACTTTAAATATTTTAAGGAAATAAAGATTCAAATTATCAGTAAAGTAGATTAAATTGAACCTGGCTTCTTTG
Organism: Lontra canadensis; assembly: GCF_010015895.1. NCBI lineage: Eukaryota > Metazoa > Chordata > Mammalia > Carnivora > Mustelidae > Lontra > Lontra canadensis. The sequence continues at coordinate 12,613,459 of NW_022631011.1, forward strand.
ACCAATTATTTCAGACCAGATTACTTAATTTTCTGCTTTGTAAAATACTCTCAAATTAGGTCATATAAATTTCAGAAGGCACATCTTAGAATATGATTATCTTCCACAGGCAGGAAAATCCAGAATTTAAAATATCTTGCCTTCATATGAGGCTTCTTTGATGGCACACATGGCTGTTAATGGTTTAATAAATTCATGTAAATAAGTAATTCTTAAAATGTTAAATGTGCTGATGAATTTTCATGCTTATTGACACATGGATAAGGAATAGAACAGAGAACAGTTATAGTCCACTGGCCCTGAGCTTGGAATAAATTGAAATCAAGCTTCCAGCAGAGTCCAATTCCAGTAGAGTATATGAGGGAACCCAGTATGGAGTTCAAGTTCCTCAGAACAGATTGATCTGGCTTGCATGAAACTCTTAGAGCCCTCCTGGGAGACGTACATATAACGCTTTTTCAAATGGATAGCTGTCCTCAGAACCTAAGTTCTCAAACACAAGTGGGAAACAAAGGCTGTCTTTACCACCCGGAGAGAACCCCTCCAGATGAATGAGGATTATTCCTCCAGGGTTCTATTCCAGGTACCTAATTGTTGAGGATGGAATGTTTGGGTTGCATAACAAGAAGCATTAGGTTTATTGTTCTGGGATCAGTGTTAAGGAAGTATCCCAAAACGTCTGAAAATAAATTTGAAAGAGCTGAAGCACAGAGGAAACTGATGGAACACAGCTGTCCCATCAGGAATACTGGGAGTGATGATGTCAACAGGGTTACTAGTCACAGAAGAAAACAAGAAATATGCATTATCACTGTTGACTATCAGCCAGCTGAGCTGGCTAAGGGAATCACTCAGGAATGCTCACAGGTAATGGTTAAGGAATTTTGTGAGAGGAGTATAAAAAGAAAGTGTTGAGATTCCAGTGGTTTCACTTGGGGGAGTTCAAAGACAAATACTAACATCCTTCCTGTCCTGGTTATTATTCTTAGACAGTGAAAGCTGGAGAGTTATTTACAGTAATAAATAAGATACAGGTACTACCTTCCTCCACCAATTGTTAAAAGACACTTACTTGCAATGTGAAGTCAGCTGTCCCCACAAGTGGTATCTGTGCCCCACACTACACTGAAACAGATCTCTGTATCTGTTCTCGCAACACAGAAGGAATCCTGTGGCACCAAACACGTTCTTCATCAAGTGCACTTACTGATCTCGTATGGCAGATGGGCATAGGGAAAGGTTACAACACATAATTATTAGAAATTTATTTAAAATTCTAACCAGATGGGTCTGTTTTGTATAACTCACTCTTTATAGTACAATGTTATTTCTTTTCTGCTCAACCTCATTAACTTTTCTCTTTTCTCTCCTAGATTCCCCCCACTACTCAACCAACCCAACTCAAGTCTCTTTTCAATACCCTCAATTCTGCGTATCATCACTAGCATGGGATGACTCAAGATAGACTAATTTAATCCTTGCAAAGACCCAGTGGGTTAGGTTTAACTACCGTCATTTGCATCTTTATACTTGAGGAAATGCACAGAGGTGAGAAAAGTTGATAAAAACTACATAGGTGGTAGAGTCAGACATAGAGCAGGACTGTCAGTTGCAGACAGCTGAAACTACTCTGTGCTTTTAGCCATGGACACTGCTTCTCACGCTCTAGATCCCATACTACTCAGGGAACAAAGGCTAGCTGCTCAACAGGATACACCTGCCCCTAGGAAGAAATACAATTTTATAAATTTCATTTTTATGCTACAAAATATTAAATAAAGTAGTACACAGAGCAACTGTAACTGCCTGAAGGAGGGACTCTTCAGTAAAGTCTACATAGGAAGTAAGCTTGTTGGTTATGAATGCTTTCTGATGAGCTCACTGTTCTAGAACTCAAGAGGTAAATTGGGGGAAAAAAAAAAAGTCTAAAGAAAATGGTTTTTGCAGTCATTTGTCTTTAACAAAAAAAGAAATGCAGGTATCTTTGGGCCTTTGGAACTGAGAATGAAGTTAAGACTGTAGTTTTAACAGGCATGTAGTCCAACTAGTATCTTTGCATCTAGTCCTAACCCCATATGCACACACTTGACCCCCTCCAATCTGTCCTCCATTGAGCACTCAAATTTTTCCAGAATATGAATTCAATTATATCATTTCCATGCTAAAGATGTCTGAATGCCTACAACTTAAAATTAGTCACATATTTACTGTTGTCATTCAAAGCCAATTTATTTTCTTGCCTTGAACTTTCTCTTTTTCCTAGCTGTATCTCTTGCCTCATCCTCAAACAATGTGTCCTCCAACCAAGTCTGACCAATTCCAACATAAATGATGCATTTCCACATGACCTTATAGCTACAATGCTTTATTTTTCTTGTTGAACTTCTATGAGTTTATCTTATGCAATAAAAATCAAGGACAAGAAATTTCCAGTTTTAGCTCTGCTGTATAAGGAGCATAAAGGTTTGTTTCCCATTCCAATAACAAGAAACATTGGACTGATGACCACTTTTCTTGGACCTTGAGAACTGCAGACTCGGGGTCAACTGCTACTCAGTAATGTGGAAAGAGACACAAATAGAAGGCCTTAGTGAAAAATCTACTTATCTGAACAGCGGTCATTAGCATAAATTGGTAGGAATACTTCAATGGTAATTGACAAGTTTCTGGAGGCTGAGTGGAGACTAGTGTGACAGTGAGGAACTCCTGGGGGTTGCAGTCTCATGAGAGGGCCAACAATCAGGGACTTTATCTGCAGGAGCTCCATTTGGCTGTCTCAGTGAAGATCTAAGTGCAATCCCCTTGTGACTTAGGAAGAAGAGAAATTGTGAAATAAGGAGCATTTGCCATAGTAGTAGTCTTCTTTCCATGAGGAAAGACTTTATTGGAGCCTTAAACAAACTATGGGACATTCCTTCCATTCTCTCCCTACCCCCAATCTTTCTGGCCTCAACTTGGGGGTGGGGATGCTAACGCTACTGTAGAAACCTTGTGAACCTTGTGGAGATCAACCAGGACACAAAGGCCCACTTTAAGACTGAGATTGAAACATATCATTATAGAAAGCTCCCACTCCCACACCCTACAACTATACCAACAAGGTTTCAGTCTACAGTGGGTTATAGCTAAACAAACCGCAGGATGCATACTCTCTGAGAAGGAGAATTTAAGAAAGCCCAAATCAAAAGGAAATAGATACAAAGGTGTTAGAGGACTCTGAAGCCCCCAATACCCACCACTATAGCCAAAATAAAACACAGCCTCACACCTACAACACATGAACATAAACCCTCATATTAAGAGCCTATTTCAGTTCCCATTACCCAATAAAATATGTCTGGCCTTCAACAACAACTAATCACAAGGTATGCAAAACAGCAAGAAAAATCACAATTTGAAGAAACAAAGCAAGCATGAGAAGCAGACTCTGATATGGGATGAATATTAAAAGTATGAGATGCAGAAATTAAAATGACTATGATCAATATGTTAAGGGCTCCTGTGGATACAGAAGAAAACATGAAAGAATAGATAATGTAAACAGAAATGGAAACTCTAAGGAAGCATAATAATTAATGCTATAAATCAAAACACAGAAATGAAACAGTTTTGCTGCACCCATCAGTAGAGTGGACACAGAGGAGGAAAAAACGGAGTTTGAAGACAGGACAATAGAACCTTCTCAAACTGAAATGCAAAAAAGAAAAACATTAAAATGTAAAGAAATCTAAAACATGGGATAATTTAAAAAGATGTAATATATGCATAACAAATGTCAGAAAAAAAAGAATGAAGCTGAAAAAATATTTGTACTAATAATGGCTTCAAACTCTCTAGAATTAATGACAGAAACAAAACCACAGATACAGGTAGCTCAGGAACAAGAAGCTCAGTACAGGAATACATGAATTCCAGTTTTATCAAGCTGATAAACATAAAAAACAAAACATCCGCTATTATAGTCAGAGACTTCAACACTACTCAATCACAAATGGATAGAGTCAGTAGCCAGAAAATCAGTAAGGACATAGTTGAACTCTAGCACCATCAATCAATTGGATTGACATAATTGACACGTGTAGACTATTTCACCCAAAAGTAGCCGAATATACATTCTTCCAAGTTTGTAGGAAGCATTCACCCAGATAGAACACATTGTGTACCATTAGACATTCCTTAACAAAGTTTTAAATACTGAAGTTATACAATGTATGTTCTCAGACCACAAAACAATCAGTAACAAAGATAGTTATAAAAAATCCCCAAATGGAGATTAAACAGAGTTCTAAGTAATGTAGGAGTCAAATAAATCAACAAATTAAATACTTTGAACTAAATGAAAACAAAGTTACCAAAATGTGTGGGATGCAGTGAAAGCAGCCTTTAGAGTGAAATTTATAGCATTAAATATATTTATTAAAAAAGAAGTTCTAATTTACAATATAGGATCCATTTTAGGAAACTAGATAAAGGACAAATTAAATCTAAAGTGGGTAGAAACAAAAATTAGAGCAGAATAAATGAAATTGAAATAATCAATAGAGAAAAATTAGCAAAACAAAAGGTTTTTCTTTGAAAGATCAGTAAAATTGATAAGCCTCTAGACAAGGTAATTAAGAAGATACAAATTATTAATATCCCAAATGAAGAAATATTACTACATATCCCAAAGATAACAAAAGGATAAATACTATTAATAATTTTATACCCACAAATTTTGATAACCTTGATGAATTGGATCAATTCCTTGAAAGATAAAATCTGCCAAGACTCACACAAGAAGATACAGATGATCAGAAAAGGTCTTTATTAAAGAAATTCAATTCATGGGGTGCCTGGGTGGCTCAGTGGGTTAAAGCCTCTGCTTTCAGCTCAGGTCATGATCCTAGGGTCCTGGGATCAAGCCTCACATCGGGCTCTCTGCTCAGCAGGGAGCCTGCTTCCCCTCCTCTCTCTCTGTCTACTTGTGATCTCGGTCTGTCAAATAAATAAAATCTTTTAAAAAAATTTCAATTCATAATCAATAACCTTTTATAACAGAAAGCACAGGTCTATGAGCCCGGTGTTGGGCTCCACATTGGGCATGGAGATTACATTAAAAACAAAAACAAAAGATATACAAGGAATACTTCCTAACACTTTATGAGGCCAGAATTATCCTAATACAAAACCAGACAATGATATTACAAGAAAAATACAGACGAATATTTCTTATGGTTTTAAGTGCAAAGACATTCAGTAATAACAAGTAGCAAATCAAATCCAACAATTACAAAAGTTATACAACACTATTCAGTGGGACGTAGTCCAGGTATGCAAGTCTGGTTCAACCCCTAAAAAATCAATTAATATAAACCATCATCAATGGGTCAAAGAAAAACTACATGATCATATGAATAAATGAGGGAAAATAATTAAACAAAAGTCAACACCCACTTATTAAAAACTCGCAGTACACTAGGAATAGAGGGGAACTTCCTGAACTTGATAAAGACTATCTACAAAAACCCTCTAGCTAAGAGCATACTTAATGGTGAGAAACCTGTAGTTTTCCCACAACATAAGGTACAAGGTGAGGATGTCCTCTCTCACCACTCCTTTTCAATATCATATTGGAAATCTTTGCTAATGCGATAAAGTGAGGAAAGAAAACAAATGATATACAAATTGGGAGGAAGACATAAAACTGTCTTTGTTTGCAGATGACATTACCACCTATATAGAAAATCTAAAAGAATCAACCAAAATACTCCTGGAACTAGTAAATGATTATGGCAATGTTTGAGAACATGAAGTTAATAATACACAAAAGTCAGTTGCTTGTCTTATACTAGCAGTGAACAAGTAGAATCTGAAAATCAAAACAATACCATTTATGCTGGTACCTCCAAAACTCAAATACAGAGGCAACCTAACAAAATAGGTTCAAGTTCTACATGAGGAAACCTATAAAACTCTGGTGAAATAAAAAAAAAAAAAATCCATAATTGGAAAGATACTTCTTGTTCATGGAGAAGACTCAAGTTCTTCCTAGCTTGATCTATAGATTGATCTCAATCAAAATCCCAGCAAGTTATTGGATAGATTACAAGAAATTGATTCTAAAGTTACTATGGGAAGACCCAGAATAGCCAATACAATATTGAAGAACAATGTTGGAAGAATAACACTATCTTGGGGATCCTGGGTGGCTCAATCAGTTAAGTGTCTGCCTTTGGCTTAGGTCATGATCCCAGGGTCCTGGTCCTGGGACAAAGTCTCAGGTTGGGCTCCCTATTCAGCTTCTCCCCCTCTCTGTGTGCACACTTGTGCTCTCTCTCAAATAAATAAAAAATCTTAAAAACCTTTTTTTTCCTAAAAAGGAGCACTACTATCTGACTCTAAGACTTATTTCAAGGCTACAGGATTGAAGGGTGTTTAATTGAGAAAAGAGTAAACAGATAAATCAGTAGAAGAGAGTCCAGAAACAGGCTCCCATAAATATAGCCAACAATCTTTGACAAAGAAGTAAAAAGAATGCAATGGCAAAAGAATCTTTTCAACAAGCTGTCCTGGAAAAACTGAAATCCACATATTTTTAAAACATGAACCTAGACATAGATCTTACAATTTTCACAAATATTAATTTAAAATGGATCACAGACAGGGCACCTGCGTGGCTCAGTTGGTAGAGTATATGACTCTTGATCTCAGGGTAGTGAGTTCAAGCTCCACATTGGGCATGGAGTCTACTTAAAAGTCCAACAAAAAATAAAATGGACCATAGACTTAAATGTAAAATGCAACACTATATAACTCCTAGAAGGAAACATAGGAGAAAATCTAGATAACTTTGGGCAAGACAATGACATTTTAGATACAAAACTGAAGATAATACATGAAAGGAATAATTGATAAACTAGACTTCATTAAAAATTAAGAACTTTAGTTCTGTGAAAGACACTATTAAGAGACTGAAAAGCCAAGTTAAAAACTGGAAGAAAATATTTGCAAGTGACATATCTTAAAGAACTCATCCAAGATATACAAGAACTCTTAAAACTCAACATAAGAAAACAGGCAACTTGGTTTAAAAAACAGACCAAAGACCCTAAGAGACACTGCAAAGAAAATATGCAGATAGAAAATAAGCACGTGAAAAGATGCTCTGTATCATGTCATCAGGAAAGGGCAAATTAAAACAATAAGCAAATACCACTACATATATATTAGAATAACTGAAATCTGAAACATTGCCAAGACCAAATGCTAGTGAGGATATGAAGTAAGTGGAACTCTCATTCACGGCTGGTGAGAATGCAAAATGGTACAATCACTTGGGAAGACTAGATTTCTAACAAAAATAAACATACTCTTACCAGGAGATGCAGCATTCACGTTCACTGTATTCACCCAAAGAAGGTGAAAATAGATGTTCACCCAAAATCCTGCTTATAGATATTTATAGCAACTCTATTCACAATTGCCAAAACTTGGTAGCAACTAGGATTTTCTTCAGTAGGTGAATAGATAAATGAAGTGTGGTACATCCAGATCATAGAATATTATTCCATGATTGAAGGAAATGAGCCTTCAAGCCATGAAAAGCCATGGAGGAAACAAATACATATTATGAAGTGAAAGAAGTAATCCTAAAGACTACTTAGTGTATGATTACAACCATATGACAGTCTAGATAAGACAAAATGGTGGAGATTGTGAAAGAAGCAGTGGTTGCCAAGGATTAGATAGAAGAGAGGGTTGCATGGGTAGAACCAGGATTTTTAGGGATTTTTAGCAAGAAAACAACTCTGTAATACTAGAATTGTAGATACAGGTCATTACAAATTTGTCTAAGCTCATAGAGTATACAACACCAAGTGTGACCTCAAATGTAAATTATGGGCTCAGAGATAATGTTGTGTCATTATAGGTTGATCAGTTATAACACATCCACCACCACGTGCAGGATGTTGATATGGGAGAGATTATGCATAAGTGCAGACAAGGGATTTTGTGGGAATATCTATCTTCTTCTGCTCCTGTAAAAATAAACTCTTAAAAAAAAAAACACACACATGTAGGCATACATATTCAAAATGAAATTTCATTTTTTTGGATTTCCAAAAACAAAGAAAAATTCTTGAAGTAAGAAAGGGAAATGTTGAAGCTCCTCACAGAGGAACACGGATAAGACTTAAAGCAGATAGATACCATGCCAATAGGATAACAGGAGAGATATTTATAGTTTTGAAAGAAATCAAATCTAAACTATAATTATGTATATCTAGCCAAATTTTTCTTCAACAATGAAGGAAAAATAAAAACTTTCTTGGGGGGCAGTGGGGGAGAAAAAACTACTAAGAGAAGTTATCGTCAGTCAACCAGACTTTAAGAATGTTAAAATAAGTTCAAGAGGAAAATTACAGAGATCAGAAATTTGGATCTAGATAAAGCAGAGTACTGGAGAAAGTATACATGAAAGTCTACATCAACATAAAATAATTTCTTCTCTTAATCTAGATGACAATTTCTTTTTAAATGGTGGTGATAAGATCATCCCTATGTATGGATAAGTGAAATGAATGACAAAGTCATAAGATCTAAAATGTCTAGAAGGTCTAGAAGGTGGAATTAAGAATACTCTAAGATACTTGCACTGCGCGAAAGGTGAGTGTTATTTATGGCATGACCTTAGGACACTAAATCACAGTATCCTGAATTCATCTTCTATAAATTCTTTTTATCCTTTTTTTGGTTTCTTTTTCCACTTATTTTTACCATGCTATACTCTGTGGATCTTTGTAAGATACCTTAAAACCATTCAAAAGAACATAAATAGATGAATCCATATCTTTCTAAATGTACTCCTGAGGAATATTAGGACAAATTATAGCTATCACTTAGAGTGAACCAAATGGCAGTTATTCTCTTAATCACTGATCAAGTTATTTTTTAGTTGCCTCATTGTCTTGGAGCCACACTAAGGGAGCAATAATGTCACTATGGTTTTATCATCCTTTGATATAGTTTTCTTATATCACAGTCATTATAGTACTGTCACTCTGAGAAGCATTAATTAATTGCCAGCAAAAAAAAGAAGGTTATAATTGTGATGCAGTTTATACTCATCATTTCACAGAAACAATCCCAGAGTTGGAATCTATTTTGAAGGATCAATTGTTCTAGTCCTTGCACTCAGCTGATGATTATTTGTAAAGCTCCCAATTACACAAACCCTGCAGGTTCTCCCAGGGTTTTTGCAGTATCTTTATGCTTTCTTCTTCCAATAAACTCAGAGCGAACATTGACTAAAATAATTTACACACACACAAAACTGTCCTTATCTACAGTAAACATTTTAGTGTTCCTCAAAAACATTTAATACCATAATCAGTAAACATTTATTTCTGCGAAATGGCTACTAGAACTCTTAGTTGAGGGAAAAGAGAAAAAAAGAACCACCCCACATTTTAAAGACTTATAAAAATTGAAGTCCGATTACCCTTGGCTACCTGGGTTTACTAAAAGGCAGCCTTAGAAGGTTCTGGTACCACTGTGTCAGTATGCTCTCTGCCACAAACCTGAGAGGAGCTATCAGAAAAAATAACTTGCAAATAATAAGGATGTCTCAGTTCATACCTGGGTGCCCCCTCAAACAATTTTTAAAGAAAAAAAAAAAAAAGACTGAAGATTCCTACAAGAAAGGGAGAATAAAATCTCATTCCCTGTTTGGACGTGTGCTTAAGAAACTGTCAATTTTATCAGCTCAAATTAATGGCAACTCCTGAGTTGCCCCTGTGCGTCATCCTAGCTTTCCTAGCTTTCTGAGACAATAGTATCAGCTCATTTTTTTTTATCCCCTCTCCCCCCGCCAAAAGAATTTTTAAGAACTATGCAGTATAAAATCCTTTTCCTGTAAAACATATGTTATAGAAGACTTTTGAAGAGATTCAAGAGACCAAGCTGCTTATTTCAAAGAGGGGCAGATTAGTGAATGTGTTTCCCCAGTGATGAATTCCTCGTATTTCATTTCATAGATCATATTGTGGGACTGTTGTTCCATGGAGTAAATATTGGAGAACATTGCACCAGACTTATTAAAATCAGCAACAAGAATGCTCATCCACTTTTCACCATTATTATTTAATATTCTTTTAAAATTTAATCAATGAAATAAAGCCAATGAAACAAATTTAAAAAGCATAACTATTGGAAAAGATATAAAATAACCATAATTTGCTGATGGTGTGATATCAGAATTCATGATAATAAGTTACAAAACTTAGACAATTAAATACAATAAACTACATAGGTATAAGAAAAATGCTCAACTATCCATAACTATTTTTAATAAGAACTAAAGGATATAAGAAAATATTCATTTAACATCAATAGAAAAATAAAATCATTTAGGCTATCTTGAAGAATCTAAAGAAAACCTAGTAAGATTGAACAGCTTTCTTCCCAAGATTTTTTTAAGTGAGCAGAAGGTAAAATATCCCACATTACTACACAGAAAGATTATAAAATAAGACTTTCCACTGCTCTTGGCAGTCAGTTAAGACTCTGACTCTTGGTTCAGCTCAGGTTGTAAACTCAGGGTCGTTAGATGAAGCCCAGGGTCAGGTTCCACATTCAGTGTGGAATCTGCTTGAGATTCTCTCTCCCTCTGCCCCTGCCCCATGCTCACTCGTCTCTCTAAAATAAATGAATCTTAAGTCTTTCCAAATTAATTTTTAGTGCAATGTAATTAAAATAAATATTTATTGGGAATATTTTGGTAACTTGATGAAATTATTTTAAAGCTGCCATAGCTAAATAAACAAGAGAAAATAAGAAATTTCTGAAAATAATGAATTTTACTATCAAATATAAATACAGATCATGGTCTTTAATTGTATTATGGTATTGGCAAAAGAGTCAACAGGAAGATTAATGGGATAAAGTATATAAAGCTCTGAAATATTAATACGTGTAATAACTTCATAAATAAAGGTATCTTCACAAAGTAAATGGGAAACAGTTGTTCAATACAGGATATTGAGAGAATGGACTAAATATATGAAATAGTGGACATCTTGCCTACTACAATGCAACAAGAAAATTCAATAAGATTTAAAGAAAGTGCTTTAAAAAGCAAAAATATATATATAAATAGAGATTTTAGGAGAACATACTGACACTGGAATTGGTTCTTTCCCACGTAAGACTCTTATACAAGTGAAGAATCTATTTAGCTCTTCTATCTATATGTAGATATAGATATCCATAAATAGGAAATGAAATATAAGCTGATCCCCACAAGAAGAATAATCTGCAACTAAAACAATTGGGCTCGGTCTTTAACTTCTCTCCTTTTAAGGGTAACAAATTCTCCCCCCAGTGCTCTCTCTGTATCTGCTGTTTTTCTCTCTAGCTTAGGTAGACCTGCAAGGTTGTGTTTCCTATGGGTTTTAAAGGGATAATATGATTTAGCTCATATTTTTTGAGCCATTCTAATCCAGAGGGTGACTCAGTTTCTCATGTAAAACAGGACACTTTTGAGAGTATATCTTTGCCAACCCAGCATGGTTACATGTGACAGGGTAATTCAGGTTGCTGCCAGCCAGGCTGCAGGCTAGGACAGGATCTATGAGAAGTGTAGGTAGAACAAGATATAGAACAAGCCCACTCTAAAAAGAACTTTTTTGTTGTTGTTGTTCTTGTATCTTTTAATATCAATTTAAAGAAGCTCAGAGAACTTCCACTGTGGAATTAACATAAATTGGTAGTAAAACATTTATTAAAATGTAGTAGGTCAGCATTCTTTGCAGAAGATTTCTTTAAATAGTAAGATAAACTTCAATAGTATTCCAGTTGTAAACAAATGTTTTCTAGATTTGCCCTCCATTTTCAACCCAATATATATATTTTTAGTTAAGTTAAATTTAATTTTTTCCAGTGAACCACAATTGTTTATGTACCACACCCAGTTCTCCAGAGAACTTTTTAAGAATGAAGACAGTGAAGACAGAAACACCAAAAAATCCTGAACTCACTTCCTCCCATGGCACACTGAATCTATAGCTTCATAGGAGATCATTTACTCTGGAAAAAACCTTAAAAACTGATGATTACACATTGGGCACACAAGAAAAAAACCCAATTGAAGCAGGCAGGAGAGGCTGAAATAGAAGTTCTCTATAAACTCCTCTCTTAATGTGGCCATTCACAATCAGGAGACAATTCAAAACCTGGACTTCTCCCCATGGAGCAAAAGGTTTGAACCCCATATCAGGCATCACAACTTTTGAGAGGTGCACCTTGGAGACCAGCCGCCAAATCATCTAGCTTTGAAAACCAACAGGGTTCACATTCATGAGACCTAAAAGGCTGTAATAATCTGAGATATGGCTCTTGAAGAACTCATGAGCTTGGACTCACTTGACCCAAGACCTAGTGCAGAAACAGCTGCTAACATTACAACTTTATGTGAAAGAGGCAACTTTGCGAATAGTAAAGCATCAGCCTGAAAGCAGGCATCTACCTCATATATCTGGGATCCTGCCAGCTGGGTTACTTTCTGGGGACAAATGTTGGTGGGTACTGTATTCACACCTTCCCCCTCAAAACCCTAAACCTTTCTCTCCCCACCATGGGTACCATCTTTGTGCTGTCCCTCTGCCTTGTTTCAGTCATGGGTGCCATCTTCATACTCTCTCAGTGCCAGTGTGCTCCAGAGTACCATTGTCTGCTGGAGGGGAACTTTTACATGCATCTGGATCAAAAGAGATTTTAAAAATACCTTGAGGAAAATAAGAATGGAAATACAAAACACCAAAACTTATGGGATATAGCCACAGTAGTTCTCAGAGAGAAATTCACAGTGATCAATACCTACATTAAGAAACAAGAAAGAGAAACATTTATTATTCAAATGATGTCAGAAGAAAGCTGGGGTAGCAATACTTATTTCAGATAAAATAGACTTTAAAACAAAGACTGTAACCAGAAACAAAGAAGGACCTAATATAATAAGGCGAACAATCCAACAAGAGGTTGTAACAGTTATAAATATTTATACACCCAACATGGGAGCACCCAAACACATAAACGAGGTAATAAATACAAAGGAAATAATCACTAGTAACACAATGATAGTAGAGAACTTTAATACCCAACGTACATCAATGGACAGATCATCCCAACAGAAAATCAACATGGAAACAGTGGCTTTGAATGACACTGGACCAGATGGATCTGACAGATATATTCAGAACATTCTATCCTAAAACAGCAGAACAGACCTCCTTTTCAAGAGCACATAAAACATTCTCCAGAGTAGATCACCTATTAGGCCACAAAGTAGGTCTCAACGAGTTAAAAAAACAAAGTCATAGCATGTGTCTTTTCTGACCACAATGCTCTGAAACTAGAAATCAACAACAAGAAAAAATCTGAAAAGAGCCACATATATGGAGGTTAAATAACATGCTATTAAACAATGAATAGGTCAATCAAGAAATGAAAGAAGTTAAAAATTACATGGAAACAAATGAAAATTGAAACACAACCTTTCAAAACTTTCAGGATGCAGTTCAAAGAAGGAAGTTTATAGCAATACAGTCCTATCTCAAAAATAAAAATCTCAGACAACCTAATCTTATACCTAAAGGAATGAGAAAAAATAAACAAAACCCAAAAGCAGCAAAAAGGAAATAATAAATATTAGAGCAGAAATAAAAAGATACAGAAATTTAAAAAAAAAAGAATAGATTAATGAAACTAAGAGCTGGTTCTTTGAAAAGATCAAAAAAGTTGATAACCCCCCCCCCCCAGCGAGACTCAAAAGAAAGAAAAGGAGAGAGAGGGAAAGAGGACCAAAATAAAATCAATAATGAAAGAGAAATAAATACCCCAGAAACTCAACCATTTGTAACAGATTATGAAAACCCATATGCCAAAAATTGGAAAACTTAGAAGAAATGGTTAATTCCTAGAAACATACAACCTACCAAAACTTAAGCAGGAAGAAATAGAAAATTTGAACAAACCAGTTATGAGCAACGAAACTGAATCAGTAATCAAAAAACTCCCAAAACCCTAAAGTCCAGGACTGGTAGCTTCGCAGGCAAATTCTACCAAACACTTAAAGAAGAGTTAATACTTATTCTTCCTAAACTATTCCAAAAAAATACAAGGTGAAAGAAAACTTCCAAATCTATTTTATGAGGCCAGTATCACACTGATACCAAAACCAGATAAAGACACCACACACACATACAATAAGAGAGAACTACTGGCCAATATCTATCATCAATACAGATGCAAAAATTCAACAAAATATTAGCAAACTGAATCAACATTACATTAAAAAAATCCATACATGACAATCAAGTGGGATTTCCTCCTGGGATGCAGGGTAGTTTAATATTCACAAAAACAATCAATGCGATACATTACATCAAGAGACAGGATAAGAACCATATGATCATTTCAATAGATGTAGAAAAAACATCTGACAAAGTACAACATCTGTTCATGATAAAAAACCCTCAACAAAGTAGGTTTAGAAGGAACATACCTCTACATAATAAAGTCCACATATGAAAAAACTACTGCCAACATCATACAAAATAGTCACAAACTGAATGTCCTGACCTTATGGGGAAAACCAAAGACAAGGATGTCCACTCTCACCACTTTTATTCAACATACTACTGGAAGTTCTAGTCCTAGCAATCAGACAACATAAATAAATGCTCCAAATTGGTAAGGGAGAAGTAAAACACACTATTTGAGATATCATGATCCCATATTTAGAAAACCCTAAAGTCTCCACCAAAAAAACTACTAGAACTGATCAACTTATTTGAATTTAAAAGAGTTCAGTAAAGTCACCAGATACAAAATCAATATACAGAAATCTGTTGCGTTCCCATACACTAATAATGCAGCAGCAGAAAGAAGAAAATGGCCCCATTCATAATTGCACACAAAACAGTAAAATACCTAAGAATAAACATAAAGAGATAAAAGACCCGTACTCTGAAAACCACAAACACTTATGAAAGAAATTCAAGACAATGCGGAGAAATGGGAAGATTCCACGCTCATAAGTTGGAAGAACAAATACGGTTTAAAATGTTTATATTACTCAAAGTGATCTATAGATTTAATGTAACACCTACCAAAATACTATAGCATTTGTCAGAAAACTAGAATAATCCGAAACTTTGTATGGAACCACAGAAGACCTTAAATAGCCAAAGCAATCTTGAAAAATAAAAACAAAACTACAGGTATCACATTCTAAACTGCAACTTATATTACAAAGCTGCAGTAATCAAAATAGTATGGCATAAAATAGACACATAGATCAATGGAACAGAATAGAAAGCCCAGAAATAAACTTGCATTTATATGGTTAATTAATCTTTGACAGAGGAGGAAAGAATATACAAGGTGAAAAACACCATCTCTTCAACAAATGGTATGGGGAAAACTGGAGAGCTACATGAAAAAGAATGAAATTGGACCACTTTCTTACACCAGACACACACTCAGTGAATTAGGAGACCTAAATGTGAGACCTGAAACCATAAAAATCTTAGAGAGTATAAGGTGTAATGTCTCTGGCTTCAGCCATAGCAACATTTTTTCTAGATAGGTCGTCTGAGGCAAGGAAAGTAAAAGCAAAAATAAACTTTTGAGACTACATCAAAATGAAAAGTTTCTGTACAGCAGAGGAAACAAAACTAAAAGGCAACGTATTGAATGGGAGAGGATATTTGCAAATGACTTATCTGATAAAGGGTTAGTATCCAAAATCTATAAAGAACTCACCAAACTCAATACCCAGAAACAAATAATCCGGTTAAAAATGGGCAGAAGACATGAATAGACATTCCTCCAAAAAAGACATACAGATTACTAACAGACACATGAAAAGATGCTCAACATCATCAGTCATTCTCATCAGGGAAACATGAATCAAAACTACGATGAGCTATCACCTCACATCTGAGAAAAGGGCTTAAAAACAACACAGGAAACAAAGGATGTTGGCAAGGATGCAGAGAATGGGGAACCCTCTTACACTGTTGGTGGGAACGTAAACTGGTGCAGCCACTCTGGAAAACAGTCTGGACATTCCTTAAAAAATTTAAAATCCAGTAATTTTAAAATCCAGTAATCCCCCAAAACCAAAAACACTAATTTAAAAGGGATACATGCACCCCTTTGTTTATTTCAATAGCCAAACTATGGAAACAGCCCAAGCGTCCATCAATAGATGAATGGATAAAGAAGTGGTGCATATATATACACAATAGAATATTTTTCAGCTGTTAAAAATTAAATCTTACCATTTGCAACAACATGGATAGAGCTATAGAGTATAATGCTAAGCAAAATAAGTCAGAGAAAGACATATAATATATGATCTCACTCCTATGTGGAATTAAAGAAATGAAACAAAGGAACAAAGGGAAAAAGAGACAAACCCAAGAAACAGACTCTTAACTATAGAGAAGAAACTGATGGCTACCAGAGGGAATATGTGGGGGGTGGGGAGGCATGGATGAGAGAAAAAGAGATTGGGGTTTAAAGAGTACATTTAAGATTAAAAGAAACAAGGGAGATATCAAGTAAACAACTTAACTTTACACTTCAAGAAACTTTAAAAAGATGAACAAATGAAGCCCAAGTTAGAAGAAGGAAATAAAGATCAGAGAAAAAAATAAATGAAACAGACACTAAAGAGGCAATAGAAAAGATCAAGGAAACAAAGAGTTCTTTGAGAAGATAGAATTGGTAAAACCTCAGCTTGATTCCCCAAGAAAAGGACTCAATCAGAAATGAAAGAGGAGATATAACTGACAATAGGGATTCATAAGACTTCTATGAACAATTGTGTACTAACAAATTGGACAACATAGAAGAAATGGGCAGATTCTCAGGAACCTATAACCTACGAAGACTGGATCATGAAACAATAGAATGTCTGAACAAGTAATTACGAGCAAGGAGATTGCATCAGTAATCAAAAATTGCCCAAAAAAGTCCAGAAGCAGTATTTAGCAAAATACTGAAAGATTAAATATCATTCCTTCTCAAACTCTTCCACAAAATAGAGGGAACACTTTCAAATCATTTTACAAGGTCACCGTTACCCTGATACTAAAGCCAGAAAAGAACTCCACAGGAAAATTACAGGTCAATATCCTTGATGATGCAAAAATCCTCAAAATATTAGCAAACCAAATTCAACAATACGTTAAAAAGATCATATGCGATGATCAAGTGGGATTTATTCCAGTGATACAAGGATGGCTCAATATCCATAAATCAATCAATGTGATACACCACATTAAAATGAAGGATAAGTATCATTTAACTCTCAATAGATGCAGAAAAAGCATCTGACAAAATCCAATATCGACTTATGAAGAAACCTCTCAACAAAGTGTGTATAGAGAACGAACATACCTCAACATAAATCCATATATGACAAGCCCACAGCTAATATCTTCAGTGGTGAAAAGCTGAAAGCTTTTTCTAATATCAAAAACAAGTATGTCCACTCTGGCCACTTCTATTCAAGATAGTCCTAGAAGTTCCTGCCAGAGCAATTAGGCAAAAAATAAAAAGTATCCTAATTAGATAGAAATAAAACTCCCTATTTGCAGATGACATAATATTATATGTAGAAAACCCTCAAGATTCTACCAAAAAACTGTTAGAATGATAAATGAATTTAGTAAACTTTCAGGATACAAAAAAGAAAAAATCAACATACAAAATTCTGTTTCATTTCTATACACTAATAATGAACTCTAAGAAATTAAGAAAGTTCTCCCATTTATAGTTGCATCAAAAATCATAAAATACCTAGGAATAAACTTAACCAAGGAATTGAAAGACCTTTACATTGAAAATCCTAAAACACTGATGAAAGAAACTGAAGACAACACAAATAAATGGAAAGATATTCTGTGTTCATGGATTGGAAGAGTATTGTTAAAATGTCCATATTACCCAAAGCAACCTAAAGATTCAGTAAGATCTCCATGAACAGTTGAATGACCTTTTATCACAGAAAGAGCAAACAATTCTAAAACTTATATGGAACCATAAAATACCCCAAATCACAAAGCAGTTGTGAGAAAGTAGAATAAAGCTAGAGGCATCATGCTTCCTGATTTCAAACTACATAGCAATGCTTTTCCCTCCCTCCCTCCCTCCCTTACCTTCCTTCCTTCCTCCCTTCTTTCCTTCTTCCCTGAATCAGGTTCAGGTATTAGCTCTACAGGTGATCTGGAGAATGGTAACAATGAGCTAACAATTGTGAGCCTATCTCCAGACATCTTTTCAATAACAAGAATAATTGATCTTATTTAAGCCACAATTAATGTCAGACTCTGATAGAAGTAGCTCGATGCAATTCATAATAGACATATCCACACACATCCAAGCATCATTTGATCTAATGGAACAATGATCTCCCTCTTCATTTAAGATTTAATACTTTCTCCTATGCTTTGGATCCTATCTATTCCTTTCATTCTGGAAAAATTATACAATCTATCCCATTCCATTTCAGCACATACAACATTTCTTCCCACCATGCTCAAGTCACTCTTGTTTTGGTTTTTTGTTGTTTTTTAAGAGGAAAATAAAAAAAAAAAAACCACTTTCTATCTTAGCCCCTACAACACTTCAAGACTTCACTACTTATTTCACTCTTTGTACATTAAAAAAAATCATTTAAAAATAATTAACTATCACCATTTTTTCCATTTTCTGCTCCATTTTCTCACTTCCGGCTCAATTATTAACTTACTTTCATTTGGTCTCCACTCTTATCTTCACCAAACTGGCAGTTGCTAAAACACAAATGACTTCTAGTATATAAATTTCAATAATTTTTTTTTTCAGTTTTCATCTGATTTGACATCTGCATGGTATTAGGCACTTGAGATTATTCCTTTCTCCTTTTTTTGACCCTTAATTTTTTCAGCCTCTCAGACATCACATTCTTCTTATTCCCCTGGCCATTTCTTTCCCTTTTGGCCTCCTCAGCAAAATATTTATCCTTTATCTGGATTTTAGTGGAATCCTTCAATGCCAGGTCCTAACCTCCTCCTTGTCTCATTCTAGGCTCTAAAGCAATTTCATTTACCCCTAGAGTGTCCATTACCTCTCTGGACAGATAACATGCAACTCAAAATTTTCTGTTTCAAGACCCCAGACCAAGATTTGCATCTCAGTTGTCTTACACAAAACTCTTCCCTCACTGTGGTGAGTACTGTGGAGTGTGTAAGCCTGACAGATTCACAGACCTGTACCCCTGGGGCAAATATATCATATGTTAATTTAAAAAAAAAAAAAAAAAAACAACAATTTTCCTTCAATCTCAAATTTGAGGTCTTAACTACCATCTTAAAAATTACAGTGTTCAAAACCAAACCCAAAATATATGCCCAAATCTTATCTTTTCCCAATATTTTATTTAGTAGTGACTGGTACCACCATTCTAGTTACACAATCCTGGTAGCTAGAAGTCATCCTTGACATTTCTTATATCTTTATCCTCATATCTAATCTATTACCAGGCTCCACAAGATTTTATTCCTAAATTATCTTTCAGAGTCTTCAACTCTAATACATTCATAGAATGCACATATAATTCACTTTCATTGGATTTGCTATAGTTATAAATTATAAATGACAGGAATATATTATATGTAATGTCCATACAAATTATGTTATAAATTATATGGGAATTTCTGTGGGAAGATTTTATTTATTCATTTATAGAGCATGATTTGGGGGAGGGGCAATGGAGGAGGGAAAGTATCCCAAAGCAGACTCCACGCATGAGCTTGATCTCATGACCCTGAGATCATGACTAAAGCCAAAAATCAAGAGTCAGATTCTTTACTGAGTCACCCAGGCACCCCTCTGTGGGAAGTTTTAATAAAAATCTGATTGGACTGTACATGAGGACACATCCATACCCGCTTACCACTCTATCTCCTAACTGTTGTAAGACCTGACAACAGTAGATACTCCAAAAAGGTGTACTGATAAAAGTCAGCTACAACTCTGTATACACTTAGGTCTGTTTCAAAATAACCTTAAATACGGTTTCTGCAGTGATAAGAACTGTGCTGCAACTCAACTCTGTATTATGTCTAGTAGGATTCCTTCTTTTGAACCTTCTTCCTTTGACTTCTGTTCTGAATAGTCACGGTCTTCATGTAGCTTTTGATTGTGTTTTCATTTTTTTCTTTGTAATGAGAAAGTATCAGGAAACACATTTTCTACTTCAATTAAACTCTTTATCATACCATTTTTGACAATTTATACAGGTCATGCACTGTGCTAGTTGCTGGGAAGTTGCTCAAGATGGATGTAATATAAGACATAAAACCTATGCCCCATGTCACACAGTCTGGTGGGAGAGACCTACTTTTACAAAGGTCTGATTGTTAGAATTCACTTTCAAATGCAAGTGACAGAAAACCCTGAATAACAGAAGCTCTAATAAGACCAAAATGTAACCTTCTCATTAAACAAAGGTAGTACAATAGAACAATGGGAGTCCCATCATAATTAGGATCACAGGCTATTATAAAGAAAATAAGAAATAACAAGTGTTGGCAAGGACGTGGAGAAAAAGGAACCTCCATGCACCATTGGTGTAAATGTAAATTGGCACAGCCACTATAAAAAAAACAGTATAAATGTTCCTCAAAAAAACTAAAGGAGCTCCCACACAATGCAATAATTCTACTTCTTAGTATTTACCCAAGGAAAACAAAGCACTAATTTGAAAAGAGATATTCACCCCATGTTTACTGCAGGATCATTTTTAATATCTAGAATACAGAAGCAACCTAAGTGTTCATCAACAGATGAATAGATAAAAATGTGGCATAAGTACACAATGGAATATTATACAGCTATAAAAAATAATGAAATCTTGTCATTCATGACAACATGGATGGTCCAAGATGATATTATGCTAAGTGAAACAAGACAAAAAGACAAATACCATATGATTTTGCTTATATGTGGAATCTAAGAAATAAAAACAAAAAAGAGAAATAGATTAATAAATATAAACAACAAAGTAGTAGTTGCCAGAGAAAGAGTGGTGAGGAGTTAGGTGAAGGGAATTAAGAGGTACAAACTTCCAGTTAGGAAATAAATAAGTCATGGGGCTGAAAAGGACAATGTAGGGAATATGGTCAATAATGTAAAAACTTTATGTGGTACTATGTGGTAACTACTCTTCTGGTGAACATTTTGTAATGTAATTACTGAATTATTATTATATGGTAAACCTGGTCCTAATAGAATATTAAATATTGGCTATATTCTAAAAAAAGAGTCACAGATTATTTTCATTTCCTAGACCAGCATTTTATCTATATGCTGAACAGCAACAAGATTGAAAGGGAAGAAAAAGGACACGTGTCCTTCCTTTCGTGACATTTTCTGAATCTTTCACATGCCAGTTCTACTTGTTTCTCTTTGATAAATTGTAGCCATGAATCTGCTCCTAGCTGAAATGGTGCTTGGGAAACCATCTGCTAAAAAATAAGTTCTAATATTGAGGAAGAATGTGAGAATGGATGCTGGGAAGCATTCTCTACCAAAGAAAAACTCTAATATAAAGCAGGAAATGATAAATAACCTAGAAGAATAAACAAAATGAGATGAGTGAAGATAGGAGAGAGAAAGTACTTCTGACTTGGAAAACATTTTCACCATGAGAAGCAGTTCTTGATCTATGAGGAAAAATTTTAACAAACAGATAAAAAAGAGAAAGGCAAGGATGGTATTAAATCCAAAAACTATTAAGTGAGGAGAGAGAGTAGTAGTTCAGAAAGGCCAGACCCCTGGAGATGGTGTTTGTAGCAGGGGGAGTAGAATGCCATTGTGATGGAGACTTAAGGATAAAAAGATATGTTGAATTTAAGATATTGAGAACGGCTAATGACAGACTGAATACATTTGTGGCATTGATTAACAATCAAGAAAATTTGACCATTCTATTATTTTTGTTGATGTTTACTTTTTTTTTTCCTAATTTTTTTATCATTATTCTTCCGTTATTTCTGGACACTTATAACCAGTACTTCCAATGTTCATCGCTGCAGATAATGGAAATTTTGTGTTTCCTGCTATCCCAGTTACTACACCTTGAAACATCATTGTTACTTTATAACAGAGAGGAAGTCACAGAAAGGAAACAGTTATCAATGCCCTGGTTCATCCTATTTGGTTGAAATTGTATTCCTCAGAGCACAGGCACCAAAGAGAATGCTTATACCCTATGTGAAATGTACTCATAGGATGAACCAACTTTTCAGTCAAGCAACTGATTCCTCCTCTCCGTTCAGCCCCAAGAGCCTTCTGCTTCTCCAGCCAGGTAAGGAACATGCCCCTCTCTTCTCGGGGTATTGGTAGGAGGAGAATGGGATGGGGTAAGACAAGATCTACAGCTGCTTCTTGCCACCCTCCAGCACCAGCTTGTGAAAGCAGCCATCTGAAAAGGGCTCAGGCTAAATGGCATCACTGGTTACAGACACACATTATGAAGAGAGCAGGGGGGAAGGAGTTTTTCCTCCTGATGCATGAATACTTGGATCGGGGGCTTTTGTTTTAGCTCTCTCGCTGGGAGGAGCTCAGACTGGTCGAGTGAAAACAAAACATTCCTGTCTGATATTTATGTTGCCAGTTATTTTTCTGCTTCCTGTAATTACACAAGACATGACTAATACCAGTTTTACTTTCTGACTCATTCTGCGGTGAAGACATTTGACCATATTTTCTTCTGGCCCATGGAAACTGTGTGAGGTCCTATGACCTACAGAACTTTACTACAATAGCCTAGAGAGAAAGACAGGGCTGTTATAGAAAGAGCAAAAAGCTTTGCTTGTAATAATCACAAGTACAGAAACATATCCACTCTGGAAAGTGGAAGACTGTTGAAAAGAGGTCTGTGAATGAAGAAGTTGGATTTTTCTCATTTTTCACTTTATTGGCTATGTAAGGTATCTACTCTCAAACAGTTCCTCTGACAATTCCTGAGCCTGACTTTTAAAATTCACTTCAACACACACATCTTTAATCAAGCTCCCTATTAAGAAGGTAATTCAGCGGAGAATAATTTAGGGGGAACTCAGCTTTCACCAGGTCTCATCAGCTTGTGCATTTCAGAGATCATGTTAGGACAACACTGAGCTCATAACTGCCTCACCATAGGAGGTCACAGACAACTCTGAGACCCCTCACTTCTTTCTGGGAGCCACAGGAGATACCCCTCTCCTCCAGGAGTAGACAGGTTCCCACTGTGCAGCTCAAGTCACGTGATGAAAGAGGCCCACTCTGAGACAGTAGCATGCCCAGGCTCAGTGGTAGGTCCTGCTGGCTCAAGGCTGCAGAATACCCCAGGTGTGCATTGCTTTACTTTTACTCTTCATTGTTCCAAAGCTGTACTACATTGGCATGGAGAGCTTAGGCCTCTCTGCAACTCCTGTTGCACTGTTATCTCCTAGGATCTGAAGCGGCACAATTTATGCCAAATGTCCTTAATAAAAACAGTCTCTTAACATTTTCTTTGTTGTGTTTGGTTAGTTGGTTTTGACCGCCTTTCCCTCTCAGGGCCTAGGCCCTGTCCCTGTGGGCTCAGCTGGCAGAGAAATCCCAGAGGACTTGGATTCCCCCAGTTTTCCCATTTCTGCCTCCAGGCACTGAGCATAATGGTCCTCAGATCCAGCGTGCATATACTTAACTGGGAGGAGCCGGGAGCTGCAAGGCAGGGTCAGTTAAGATCACACTTCCTAGGGGTGCCTGGGTGGCTCAGTGGGTTAAAGCCTCTGCCTTCAGCTCAGGTCATGATCCCAGCATCCTGGGCAGGGAAACTGCTTCCTTCTCTCTCTCCCTCTGTCTGCCTCTCTGCCTACTTGTGATCCCTGTCTGTCAAATAAATAAAATCTTAAAAAAAAAAAAAAAATCACACTTCCCATACTAATCAATGCAGTATTTCCAAAAGCACTCATGGCCTTAGAGAAATATTTATAAAATTTGATGCCTCTCTTTCAGGGCTTAAAAAAAAAAAAAAAGTTTACCTTTTTAATTTCACTATCACAAGAAAACAATCAAATAGTGACAGTCATCCTGGATTGTTCACCCGGGCTCCCACAACTGATGGAGGTCTTATATGGTAGCCTCTGATACTGGACTCTGGGTGCAGCCTCCCAATGACTCCAGTGTTCCCACCTCTTCCATGACACTAGGTTTTCTGTGAGGGTTGGAGGAAATATCTACCCTTGGTTATCTGGGCTGTAAACCGACATTGTTTACATCTAATATTTCATGCTTCCCCCCTCACACACGCACAAAAGATCCCTCAGCTTCTCCCCACCATGCCCCAGCTCTCTTGGCAACCTCTCAAACTCTCCCTCCACTTACCAACAAGCTCAAAACGCAATTTAAGAAGAAGTCACACAAGAACTCCACAGCATTAGCCATTAAGAGTTTGCAAATTAAAACTACAACAGAATACCACTGTGCCAATTCTAATTTCAAAATGGTTAAAATTACAGGGAAAAAAGGTTAAAATATCAAGTGCTGAGGAGGATGCAAAGTAACCAGAGCTCTCATACACTGCTGGTGGGAAAGCAGAGCAGCCCGGCTACTCAGGAAAGCAGTTCAATGGTTTCCAATAAAGCGAACAGACGTTTACCATGTAATTCACAACCCAACTCCTGGGCATTTTACCAAAAAGAATGAAAACTTAGGTTCACCCCCAAAAAACTTAAGTTTATTGCAGCTTTATTCATAATTGTCAAAATATGGAAATAATTCAGAATCCCTTAACCCAAGAATGGATAAACAAAATGTAGTACATCAATGACATGCTACTCATCAGCAAAAAAAGAAGCAAATTATTGGTTCATAAAACAACACGGATGATCCCAACATGCATTTTGCTAAGTAAAAAAAGCCACATCCAAAAGTCTTTGTATGCTTTGATCCCCTTTATATGACAAGGCAGAACTTTAAGGATGGGAGCAAATTATTAGTTACAAGGGATAGAGGGTTTGGGTTGACTGTGAACGAGAAGCACAGGGAATTTTTGGGGGTCGATGGAACTGTTTTGTAGTACATATTTGTCAAAGCCAAAGAACTGTGCTCCACAAAGAACCTTTTTTTTTTTTTTTTTTTAAATTAGGTTCTGTTACCAGTTTGTCATGTAAGGAACTTAGAAGTTCCTACTCCATCCTAACAAGTAAAAAGCTGAACAGCCTCAAACAAACAAAAAACTCAGCAACTGTTCTTGGATCCCTAAGAGAGGGATGGATATACACAGGGCAAATCACTGGCTTCAAGACTAGAGAGAACACAGAAAATAACAACTTACCAGAGCAGGGAATGGTGAGAAAATCCACCGTAAGAACCTGCAGGAGATCCTGAACTCTGATGAAACTACTGGAGGTTCAGTGTGGACTAGTCTTGAGGGTTCCAAAATCCAGGAGACTCAGTCTTGGTGAGGACCTCACAATATGTGAGATTTACCTCCAGGAGCTCAACCAGATTCCCACAGTAAATATCAGAGAAAAATCCCCTTGAACCTCAGGCAGACGGAAAGGGAGAGGAACCATTTTGAAACATGCCAGATCACTTTGTTCTCCTTAAATAGGCCTGCCCTCAAGAAAAACTAATTAAGGAAAGCCTAACCTGCTGGGGTTTTATCAAGCTTAACTGACACAGGGAAGGTTAAATACCTAATTTCAACCCACTCAAGCCAACCTGTCACCTGGTGGGGGAGGGTAATGAGAAACACGTGTGAATTTCACAGTCCACCGTCACAGGCTTAGGCTCAGTATAAGACTGAGACTCATCATAGGACCATAGAATGTGCCCCTCCCCAACACCTCACCACCTCATTACTAAAGGGTAATCTACAGCAAGTCATGTCTATCTACCAAGAAAAGAGTATAAGGCATTCCAAAATGCCAAAAGCACAATTTGGAGAGACAGAGCAGCATCAGAATCAGACATGGCAGTGATGTTGGAATTATCAGACCGGGAATTTTTTAAACTATGTTCAATATGCTAAGAACTCTACTGTATAAAGTAGACAGATTGCAAGAATGCATGGACAATATAAGCAGAAAGATAGAAATCCTTAGGCAAAAACAAAAAGAAATGATGAAAATAAAAAAGCTGTAGCAGAAATAAAGAATGCATTTGGAGACACCTGGGTGGCTCAGTTAGTTAAGCATCTGCCTTTGGCCTCAGGTCATGCTCCCAGGGTCCTGGGATCAAGCCCTGCATTTGGCTCCCCACTCAACAGGAAGCCTGCTACTTCCTCTCCCCCTGCCTGCTGCTCCCCTTGCTTGTTCTCTCTTTTTTTTTTTCCTATCAAGTAAATAAATAAAATCTTTTAAAAAATGCATTTGATAGGCTTAGTAGTAGACCTGACACAGCCTAGAAATGAAAAGAATCTATACACTAGAATTTTCAAAAACAGAAAAGCAAAGAAAAACTTTGGCCCCGGGGCTCTTTAAGGTTGGGTCATGTGCCTGTTCAACATGCCCCATTCTATGTGAGAACTACTTCACTTTCTGGCACTAAAAGATACCCCAGTCTCGTCTTACTTACCCTGCCCTAGCCTTAGAATCAACCATTCCTGCAAGGAGCCCCGGGCTCCTTTTACTGGAGAACAATATTTACAAACTTAAATCTGGGCTCCTAGGTGTGCTAATTGCTACTGACATGTCATTACTTCTAGACCTGTCATCAAACGGAAGTTGAAATATATGTATGTACAGTAACCCATGTATATGAACATATCTATATTTATTTCTGCATTTATCTGTAAATATTTTTTTTAATCCCTGATTTCTTCCATTCCAATCTAGCACCATGATGTTCATTCCAAGCGTTCCCTTTTTCTTATTTGCAACTTCTTTCTACCACAGTGAGAAGCCTGGCTCTCATTATTTTGCAACTTTTCTCTAAGTTTAGAATTATTTCAAAATATACATTTAAAAATATCTCTTTAGAAACATGTGAGAGTTCAGGGAAAATGTGGTCTGAATTAATAAACCCTGAAAACATTTTATCCCCAGCTCAGCCTCAGAGATATATAAATGTTATATTACCAAAATAAACAACTGTATTGAGTTATTATTAATATTAATAATATTAATTTTAAGTTATAGTAATTTATTATTATTTGATTTATAATATTAATATTATATTATTATTAATTTAATATTAATAATATATTAAGTTATATTATTAATTACAACTGTATTAATGTTGTGCAGGAAATGGCATTCTGCCTCACAACACGTTGATGTATGTTTTATATTTGTGTAACTGAAGGGTTAATTCCTGGAGTATCCTTAACATAAAAGACAAGTCTGTCCCAAATGTGAGTCCAAGGGCCTATTTCTAGAGAAGAACCACTGGAAACTTGTAAATGACAGTTTTTCCCATTTTGTCTCATCAAGATTCCAAATCTTTATGTCTGGATTCCTCTAGGGAAACCTGTTAACAATAATATAATTTGGGACTTCACTATATGCTATATATGTTGTAACCAAAAAAAAAAAAAAGAAGACTACTTTCTGTGTGGGTAATTATAGAGCCTTATGATATCTCTGCAATGAAAACAAGGTTTTATGACAAATGCCAAAGCCTCCATTTCAAGAACTGAGCAAATTTTAGCTGGCTAAATTTAGGGAAATAAAATAAGAGTCCAATCAAGAGTATTCTTTGGCTCTGGGCCCACCTCATTCATTTGATTGTGAATAGAATACATTTCCACTCGATAATCACTTGCCTCTTAGCACTTGGTTATTCTGAGAGAGGCAACAAGTATTAAGAACCATATTTGGTCCGGGAGAGATGCTTTTTTACATGAAGGATCTATTGATGTTTATTATTGCCTGCTCAAGCTGGCCACATGCTTGTTGACGGTTTTCTTGAAGAATCAGTCAAGACATGTTTCCCTTTCTTGGTTGGCAGGTCATGCAATTTATATCCAACAGCTCCTTCCCTTCTTCTTTTTGAAATATTGTTTCTTCTGGTCACAGAGCCCTACTAGAGACAGAATCCAAGATTCAGCATGCATCATACATTATTGTTGTAATAGAATAAAATACGTATAAAATATATACATGTATAGAAGAATATATGTATTTATGAAAAAATATATAGATACATTTATATATTGAAATATATATTTATATATTTTGTGTTTACATCTCTATATATTTATATTATTTATATATATTGTTATATATTTAATATATATTTTATATTTAATACATTTATATATATTTAAAGAGTATAGCATTATTCTTGACCTTGAAACATTTTATGGCAAAAGAAGCTTGACACTGTAATCACCCCAAATTTTACTTTTTTTTTTTTTTTTTTACCATGGATCCTATCATCCAGAAGCAGGTAGAATTTGGGGTTTTGGTGAAATGTTCTTAATCAAGTTGAGGAAGTTCTCTTTTATTCTTAGTTTGCTAATTATTTTCATCATGAATTTTGTTGAATTTTGTGAGATTTTTTTCTTGACAAGTTTGACATTGTTGTGTTTGATTTGCTAATACTTTGCTGAAGAATTTTGCATCTACATCCATGAGAGAACATGTAATTTCCCTTTCTTATCCTTGAATTTGCAAATATATTTGCAAGTAATCCAAATCCTCTTTCAAGTCACACTATACCATTTCACAGGTAGTGTAAGTCCTTTACAACAAAATAGTCCCGATAGCCCTCTCCTATCCCTTACAGTATTACTGTCAATATTTTCACTTAAGCTATACATTATTGTTATTATTATTTGAAACAAACTCTTATCTGTCGGGTCACTTATTAATAAGAAAAATTGATTTTATTTTTATTTCTTCTCTAATACTCTTCCTTTCTTTATAGATCTGAATTTCTGAACTAAATCATTCTTCTCTCTGAAGAATTTCTTTCAATGTTTCTGCAAGGCAGGCTTTTAAGCAATAAATTTCCTCTCTCTATATATACATAAATTTTTTTTTCTTTTAAGATTTTATTTATTTATCTGACAGAGAGAGGGATCACAAGTAGGCAGAGAGGCAGGTGGTGGGTGGGGGGAAGCAAGCTCCCTGCTGAGCAGAGAGCCTGACACAGGACTCAATCCCAGGACCCTGAGATCATGACCTGAGCCAAAGGCAGAGGCTTAACCCATGGAGCCACTCAAGTGTCCTCTCCTCAATTTATATTTGTCCAAGAAAGTTCTTTTTTGAAGGAAAAATTCCAGGCTGGTGGTTTTTTTCTTTCAACACCTTAAATGTTTTATTCCATTCTCTTCTTGCTAGCATGGTTTCTCAAGAGAAAAGTCATATAATTCTTATCCCTGCTCACTATATGTTACGTGTCTCTCCTTCTTAGTTTCAAGACTTTCTCGTTGTCTTTGCTTTTCTGAAATCTGAATGTGATATGCCTATGTGTGGGGTTATTTTGTTTTGTTTTGTTCTGACATTTACCCTGCCCGTTGTTCTTTAGAGCTTCCTGGAACTGTGGTTTGTCATCTATCATTAGTTTTGAAAATATTCAAACATCGTTGCTTCAGATATTCTTCTTCCTTTCTCTCATTCTTCCCCTGTGGCTTGTGTATTACATCATTAAGAACCACAGTTCTTGGATATTATGTTCTGTCCTTTTTATTCTTTTTTCTCTCTGTGTGTCAGTTTTGAAAGTTTCTATTGTCATATCTTCAAGCTCAGAGAATTTTTCCTTGGCCATATTAAGTCTATTAATGAGTCCATTAAAGTCCATTATTCATTTCTATTATGGTGGGGTTTTTTTTCCCCAGAATTTCCTTTTGATTCACTGAGTTCCCCTTTCTCTGCTCACATTACTGATCTGTTCTTACATTTCATCCAGAAAACAGCCTTCATCGTATTATTTTTTTTTTAAGATTTTATTTATTTATTTGACAGACAGAGATCACAAGCAGGCAGAGAAGCAGGCAGAGAGAGAGGAGGAAGCAGGCTCCCTGCTGAGCAGAGGACCCTGGGATTATGACCTGAGCCGAAGGCAGAGGCTTTTTAACCCACTGAACCACCCAGCCGCCCCCCTTCATCGTATTATTGATGGTAGTTTTAAATTCCTGTTCTGTTAATTCCAACATCTCGGCCATATCTGAGGCTGGTTCCAATTCCTGCTTTCTCTCTTTTTTGCCTTTTGGATGCCTTGAAGTTTTTGTTGAAATTCAGATATGATGTTTCTAGTAAAAGGAACTCGGTTAAATAGCTTTCAGTGTGAGGTTTTATATTTGTCTGCTTAGGAGTTAGTCTGTGTACT
Organism: Lontra canadensis; assembly: GCF_010015895.1. Taxonomy (NCBI): domain Eukaryota; kingdom Metazoa; phylum Chordata; class Mammalia; order Carnivora; family Mustelidae; genus Lontra; species Lontra canadensis. Next base: position 12,643,804 of record NW_022631011.1, read on the forward strand.
GTTTGCTATAGCTGTGGTTGCCAGAGGCTAAAATTTCCTCTGGTGTCCTTATTTCTGTTTTTGTTGCTGTGTTTGGATTTTCCTAAAGGCCACATCTGACATAAAATCTAAGACTTGCAATACTTTTGTTGTATTTTCCTGTTATTACCCAAGAATGCAACTGATGCAGTATACATAAGGAGATGAGAAGCATTCTATAGTCATATAATTAGGTTTCAGGTTTTTGGTAAAACTGTGTCTCTGATCTATGACTTTTACCAGTGTTTCTCAGGATTTTTGCCCCCTTGTGTGAATCAGGAAGGCTAGCAGTGGCTGGAGTTGGATACTTTCCTTGTCTCAGGTCAGTTAGGCTCTGATGAATCATAAGTTACACTCTAGTAAAACAGTTTCCCTTAATGACAGGCTTTATTAAGAAAAGAATGCTTGGGGTGCCAGAGTGGCTGAGTTGGTAAAGGATCTGCCTGTGGTTTAGGTCATGATCTCAGGGTCCTGGGACCAAGCCCTGCCTTAGGCTCCCTGTTCAGCGGGCTGTGTTTCTCCCTCTTGCTCTGCCACTCCCCAGTCTCCTGGCCCCCCACCTCTGAGAGCAAGATCTCCTCAAACAAATAAATAAATAAATCTATCTTTTTTGTTGTTTTTAAACAGAATACATTGGATATATTTCAGTATGTTTATTTCTCCCTTCTTCCTGCTATAAACGCAAGGGTATTATTTCTGATCTTTCCTGTGAGAACCTGGTAGGGCTTCTAAAAGTAAGGTTCACCAAAGAGTAAGGTCTCTCTGAGCCTAGGCCCTCAGAGTTTTTAACTTTCAGATTTGTCTATCCTGAACCTCCAGCCAATTTTCAATTACACTTTAGGTTTTTCTATTTATTTTTTAGAATGTTTCTACCCTTGGGCTTCTGCTCCGGTAAGCTGTGATACTCTGTATACACCTGTGTCTCTTTAGTTTTGGTGCCAGCAGTTTGTCTTCTGACCCCAGTTCTCTGATGAACCTAAGAAGAGGTCTTGATTTTCAATGTGTTCACCTTTTGTGAGGACAGGCGCAATGACTTTCAAGCTCTTTACCAGTTGGATCGGAATCCAGAAGTTCTCAACAGGTGTTACTAGTTATGAATAATTGAAAACGCATAAATCCCATTACTGGGAGAGTGAATAAATACATTGTGTTACATTTATATAATAAACTATTCATATCTATAAAAATTAAAAATTAATGAACTAGAACTTTCTATCTCCATACTGATGACCATCATAAGCATTTTGCTAAGGAAAGAATCATATATATTTTGATACTATTTCTATAAAGTTTAGAAACATGCAGAAAAAATACACTTAGGCATATATAAACATGTAATAAAAAGTATAAAGAAAGTACAAAGAAATGCAAAGGAATGGTAAAGTCCAAATTCAGGTTTTGAGTTATTGGAAGAGGAGAGGGGTATGATAGAATCAGAGATGGTTACATGGGGAATTTCCATAATGTTGTAATATGTGACTTCTTAAACTGGACAGTGGTTTCATGAGCAGTAATATTTATATCCATTTCTAAGAAATGGATATCTATTCTTTGCAATACTATAGAGCTATTAAAATGAATTAAGTAGAATTATATATGCAGACTCAGGAAGATCCCTTCCAAAAAATCATGTCATCCAACCACATGAATGAAATGAACATGTTTGATTATGAGTATATGTAGATACACATGAAAGTTTACATATCCAATTATTAATTGTGGTTACCTCTGAGGAGGACAACTTCAAGTTTGAGAAGAAACGAAGAAAAAAAATATATGTTAGACTTTGTCTATTTGTGTATTATTTGATTCTTTTACAAAAAAGAATGTATTTACTATAAAGAACAAAATGGCGTTGTTCCTCTCTCCTAAAATCCTTAGATACTGTGTATATTTTAATCATATAAGTGAGAGGAAGAAACTAATGAGGAGCAAAGACATGACAAGGGGAGAAAGTGGGAGGAGAAGGTGAGAGTTAGCAGGAAAACAAAGACTCAAAGTTCCAAACTGAAACACTTAAGATGAAGAATTCCCTCTCTGTTAAAATTTACTACAGTAGACTAATCAAGGCACAAGAATACTCAAGAATCTGTGAACAGTAAATACAGTGTTGGATGAAATGATGGTTTAACAACCCAGGGGCCGGAATTCTTTGGAAAAGAAATTCTGGAGACCATTATGGTGGCCTATTAAAAGCTTAGTGGTTTTTGGGGTGCCTGGGTGGCTCAGTGGGTTAAAGCCTCTGCCTTTGGCTTGGGTCATGATCCCAGGGTCCTGGGATCGAGCCCAGTATCGGGCTCTCTGCTCAGCAGGGAGCCTGCTTCCTCCTCTTTCTCTCTGTCTGCTTCTCTGCCTACTTGTGATCTCTGTCTTTCAAATAAATAAATAAAATATTTTAAAAAAAAGCTTAGTGTTTTTCTTTGCTATGTATATTTACATAGTATAATCATGAATATCACCCATTCAAAGAGACTCAAAGAGGGAATCTGCTATCTGAAAAAGGTTAGCTTCCCTTGTAGTTGGTTGATAAATCACAAAGAGACCCTGATTCCATATTTTGGATTTGCCAAAAGGACAAAGATTTCATTGGATAGTTGGTTATTCTCTTGAGTGGTTGCTTAACATTTGAAGTTTTACCAGAGTGTAATATTCACATTTTGGACATACAAATTGTAACCTTAAAATTTTGATCCAGCGTTGTTAAAATTAAAATAAACTACAGATCGCAAAAATATTTTATAAACTTAAGAAAGAATATTATCTGTCCATAGTTTGGCATTTCAAAGTTATGATGACAGAGGTAGAATATTTATGTTCAGTGACCATAGACTCCCAGTAAACCAAGTGCATGGTGAGAGACAAGTGGTAAGGGAGGAAATGTTCTGTTTACATTTATGAAGGCTCTGTCTCTTGCTATGTCTTTGCTATGGTACCAAAAATGGAACAGTAATCTTTAGAAGAAATTCAATGGGAATTACAAGTTCGTTTGGTGTTTATTTTTCCTGGGGCATTAAATAGTCTCATCTTCCAGGAACAGAACACTAGACCTTCATGAGGCATGCAAAACATTGTATTTACAATTCTGCCCATAGAATATATTTGTGACTGAAAGTGGAGTATTTTCGCTTAAATTGAAAATGAACTCACCAGGCTTATGTATCAACAAATTACATGGGCTCTTCTAATGGTCAGAAAAACATTCAGACCTCTGGGTCTAGTTTTCTCCTATAGAATACAAATAAAATATAACAGGACCTCTATAAGACCACAATCCAATTTCAACACAAAGTTCTTTGCAACCATATCCAGAATCACCCTCTCTCTATATTTTGGTATAATTTTATTCCTTTATTTTTTCTACAAATCAAAACTACTTAAGCTAACTTGGATGGTAACTTCTTTATGATGAAGTAATATGTCTGTTCTAATTGGCTGTTCCATTTCACTCATTTGTAAATGTGACCTTAGGAGTTTTCTAAGTGTACCTTTTTATACTTTTTCTCTGATATATGTGTTCTATATCTTCTTTACAATATTTTTTGTTCACTACCCAGTTCATTATTCCTTTTTCTACTGACTCCCTACCTAGAAATTGACTTTTACTCTTTTATGTTGTTTCCTATAAAAACACCACTCTGCTTTTCTTTTAAGATCAACTGTCCCATATCTCTGTTTGATAACATTAACTTCTTAGAGTATCCATGATAGAGTATATCTTTGGACTATCATGGGAAAGGATTTTATTTTCCTGTGTGAATTCTATCTGCTTCTACTCCACATCCTTTTATCCTTCTTTTCCTGTGTTCAGCAATGGCAAAAGGTCAGTTCTATTTTATATAAAATGTATATTTGCCACCTGGTGCTTTTCCTGATTTAAAAAAATCAGCTTTTCAACATGGTTTAAAAGAATTTTTTATGGAGGCAATGTAGACTCTTAGCAGAAACTTGGAAATGGTGGCATATTTTTTCTCAGGTATAGTAACCTCTAGATTATTCTGTGACAGTTTTTAAATGCTACCTTAATCACAATGGTGAACATTAATGAAGGTTTTTGCCAGACGAAATGGGAAGTTGAAGGTCACATGAAGCTTGATATACTTAATAAAACTAACTTTGAGTTTCACAAGCATTAAATCAGATGGTTATGAACTATTTCCTTGAAAGATGGGGAGGAGATCATCAAAGACTCGCATTTCACACAGCAGTCTTTCCCACAGAAGGTAATAAATCCTATGCTGAGCGGTCCACTATAGCCATAAATGCCAAGATGTGGACAGTTTCCACCTCAGTGAGTGTGAACTAGCAAGGGTGCTCTTATAATGAACTTTATCTACTGAAGAAACTTCAACCAGATTTGAATTTAAGCAAAGGAAGGAAACCACAATTTCTCTCATTTCAACTACGTTTGGTCCTGTCTTAGATGGTTTCATACATTGTCATTTCATTGAAATCCCTTCAGGAGCTTCTGTGGAAGGTGCTGGTACTGTTGTCTCCCTTCACAAAGATGACAGAAGAGAGGCTTACGATGGTAAATTTAGTAGGAAAATAGCGGGACTAGGATTCAAATCACTGGAGTCTAAAAAACAGAACAAATGAGTAAGCAAACAAAAAGCAGAATCAGACTATAAATACAGAGAACCAACTCAGAAGAGGGAGCGGGAGGGATGGGCAAAATGGGTGAAAGTGTAGTGGGAGGTTCAGGTTTCCAATTACAAAACGAATTAAGTCACGGGGATAAAAGGTCCAGCATAGAGAGTATAGCCAATGCTACTGTAATAGCATTGTATGGTGACAGACGGTAGCCACACTTGTGATGAACACAGCAAAACTTATAGAGATGTCAAATTACTGTGTTGTATACCTGAAACCAATGTGTTAACTATACTAAAAAAAAAAAAATGTAAAAACAAACAAAAACCAAGTCACTGCTCTATTCAACATTCAGCTGTCCCTAAGGAAAGACACAGAAGGGCCATCTATTAAGTATGTGCATGAAACTGGAAATGTCTTTGCTTTCCTAATGCCAACTCTCTTTCTCTTTGCTGCTCCTTGATATTGCAGAATTAGGTAGTTTGGTGTTGTTGTTTTACCCTTGACGTACTATTTATTATTTTCTCCTAAAATATACATGTTGTAGAAACAGGTAACAGAATATTCTATAGATACTTTAGTATTCATAGATACTTTAGTATGAATAAGTTTGAAACTTCTTTCTGGAAAGCAACATTGAATAGAGGAAAGTAAATGGGAAAAGGGGTGCATGAGAAGTAGAGTAAAGATATACTTCAAATACCACGAGCTCTTCACTCTATGTGACTACCTTGTCTGTGGAGAGCCTATCGGGCATTTTTTCAGTGGAAGTTTAGAAATGCAAACAATACAGTTCTAAGATAGCAACATTTAGTCTTCTTTATTGAATTGAAATTGATTGAGTTTTCCACAGCTCTAAAAGTGATGGAAGAAAATTTTCTAGGTAGATGGCTAACACTTGTCAGGTATGTTTTAAAAGAAGTCTATATGTGTCTCCTGAGTTCACCTGGGATTATTTTACCAAAGAGAAAATAGTTGTGATCTAACCTTTTAAAAAATCTCTAGATTTCTATTTCTTCTCCAAGGAGCTCTCCACTGTTTGTGAAAAGGAAAACTAAAGCATCTAAGTCACATATGTGTTTCAAAAATTTTTTAAAAACTTAAAAATAAATCCCCAAACTGTAGTGATTCTTTTCACTTATTTATTTCTAGTGTGAGTATTATGGTATTTTCCCATGCTAACTATTGTAAGAAGGAAATTATTCACTGAAGGGAAATACGGTGAGGAGCTTTTCAGCACTGGGAGAAAATTGTTTGAAAGTATTTATTTTTCATAAGTCAGTTTGGTAACCACAATTAATAATTAACATGCTGTATCTCTAGACAATATTTTTTTTCTATTTGGGGTGCTCTTTGTGCTCTCCAAATACAGCTAAAAAATGGAAAGCTCTGAAATCTTAACATCTAAAATACGCTTGTCTACCGTTGCAAGCACAAAAGTGCTTACATACCCTATCTGTTCAGGGCTGGTGGAGGGTGTTGTAGCTGTGCTTTCTGCTCGGTCAGCTAAACCCACAAAAGATTAAATGCTATGTACATAATAGCCAGTTAGCACAGGTCTGTCTCAGTGGCTGGCAGGTGTTTTCATGAAATTTTGCCCCACCTGTCATAGCACATAGGGACGCCAGCACCTGGCAACCTAATAAACAACACACTCTTTAATTGCTTTGAGAAAGCACAAGCTGCAGCTGCTGCCACCAACATTTTTAAGTAAACAACAGGTTTTGCACCTGCTGGAGCAAAATCCTGACCTTACTATTGGCCAATCATGTGACACCAGGTAACTGAGGTAGCCGATCCTGATGCACGTGGCCTAGGGGATTAGTAGTGGCCCATCCGTATTGATTCCTTCCCTGGTTATCTGACATTTGTCCCCTGGTTGCCTCTTGAGGGCATTTAACTCAGCCCCTTCATGTGAAAATCACAATAATTAAATTTGGATTATGGACAGTTCCTTTTGTTCTCCTTCCTTCCCTTCTCTGCCTTCTTTTGAGGACGATAATGAGAAAAAATGACTTAGGTCTAATTTGCCATTTTCCACGTTATCCACGATACCAATGTACAGGGCCAGAATGGAGGATGTGAGTCAGGCAAATGAACACTCTGCCACTGACCATTCAAAGCTTTCAGCCCATGAGCAGGAAAAATAAGGCTGCAACAAAATATATTTGCATACAAATGGGCCAGCTGCCTCTTGCAAAAAGAGATGATTTTCGGTGTTTTATGACGTTGTATAGGTATTCCTTTACTATGAAGTGAGAAGGCACAGCTAAGTTTCTATCTGCAGACAAGAGTGAAGTCATGTTTAATTCTCCCTCCTACTGGATAGGCCCCCTCCCCCTCCACATACACACAGATATTATTCTGAGGTTTTTATCAGATCTATCCCAAGACTCATTGAAAACACAGCTTAGGCCTTAGGGAATCCAGGACAGAAAATGCAACACCAAGAGGCAATGGAGACACCCAGCCCCAAGGCGTTTCTGAGAATTTCCCTCCTGGTTCACAACTTGTGTAAGTGGTAAAAGTCTCTCTTCGTGGATGGAGCACGGAAGTTAACTGAAACACACTTGCACTTCCAGGGGCAAAAAGCTTACATAAGCCTAATTCCCAGGGAAAATCACTTGATTTTCTCACACTCAGCCCACGAGGATGAATTGAGCTTTGGAAAAGTATTTGCTGGCACATAGTTTTATCCTTTATCACTTTACGACTTGACTGCTTTCATGAAACAGTAAAGGAAAAGTCTTCAGTTTATCGGACAGGTAGTACATTTCCAACAGCTGAAACACCACAGAGGCTGAACCTTGAGGAGAGGGGGAAGAAGAGGGTTGTGAAGCATGGGTGAAAATACATGAGAACAGGCAGTGTGGTCGATTCTCTCATTTTCATCACAAGTGCACAGAAAATTCAACCTCGTAGAACAAAGATCAGATGGGCCCCAAGGCAAATGATCAAAAGCCTGTTTCAGAACCTAAAGCCAACCAAGTGTTCGCCTATAGCTTGTTTATGCATTTTAATCAAAAAGAAAAATGCAGTTGTTAACTGGTCTGAGGTGGAAGACTATTTCCAATGAGATTAATTATTTACGATGATTGATTTGGGAGAACATTTCTACAAAATCAAAGTATATTTCTCCTTCCACTTTACCATTCCTAAGACTCTTATAACAACTCCACGGAGTTATTAAACCAAACAGTAATTTTTTAATAGCATGCTTAAAGCAGCTGGTCCAATTGCTATATTGAATACATACATTCATATATTTTAAATAAAATAACATACAGGTTATGTTCCTCATATATAATAAATGAAGCATAATGATAAGAATGTAAATTTTCATGCTTGGTCTATCTGTTGGGTCATACTAAGTACTAGAAGACTAGTGTACAGTGGAGAGAAATACACCCAGAAATTATGGGGAAAGTTCTAGGGGCTTGTTGAATCCACTTATTGAAGTTCCAAAGAACAATTAGATGATTTTATCCAATTTATAGGTGATAAAAATGAAATGGTAAGAAAACAGTGAAAAAAATCACTCCAACTTTTTTTTCTTATTCTATCTCTTCTTTTAACATCTGCAGCAACATAAAAAGGAAAAAAGATATTTAAGATGCAAAGGAGGGGCCAGTGTCGTGATCTGGATTATAGTAGGATAAAAGTAACACTGTTTATTCCTGAAATATACAGACAATGTTTGAAATATATAATAAATAAAATCATACAATGAAAACTAATTTTTTTAAAGATTTTATTTATTTATTTGACAGAGAGAGAGATCACAAGTAGGCAGAGAGGCAGGCAGAGAGAGTGGGGAAGCAAACTCCCTGCTGAGCAGAGAGCCCGATGCGGGGCTCGATCCCAGCACCCTGAGACCGTGACCTGAGCCAAAGGCAGAGGCTTAACCCACTGAGCCACCCAGGCGCCCCGAAAACTAATTTTTCATAAATATGAAAGGAAGGTGTTATGGCACCGTATTCTAGTGTTTTTGTGTCTTGGGATGAACCTGAGAACATTATTTGGCCTGTGATTTGGAGTTTTCATCTGTACAAAGGCAGTATCAAACCAACATTCAAGTAAACTAAAATAACTGGTTGGTTGGGAGGTGCCCTGCATGGTGAAGTCAGTTAAGCCTCTGACTCTTGGTTTCTCCTCAGGTCGTGATTTCAGGACCCTGATCATCTCAGGGTCATGAGATCGAGCCCTGCATCTTGCTCTGCGCTCAGCCTTTCTGCTTAAGATTCTCTTTTTCCCTCTCCCTCTGTCCCTTGCCCCCACATGCATGCTCGCATGTGTGTGCTTTCAGTCTCAAATAAATTAATTTTTTAAAAAGAAGAAATAACTGGTAGGAATGACAATGAAAGCTGGATACTTACCTGTTCATCTCCATGGGGTGTCAATTTTTTAAACATAGACACGACTCTATCTTCTCAAGACTAGCAAAACAGATAAAATAAAAATAAAAAATTTCCTTATATAAACTAGTCTCAATCAAATAAAAATAAAACATGGATCACCTGTCTGTGTCAGTCAGAAGCGCATGTGACTCTTGATCTTGGGATTGTTAGTTCAAGCCCCACATTGAGGGTAGAGCTTACTTAAAAATAAAATCTTTAAAATAAAATAAATAAAATAACAACAAAGATAATTGAAACTGCATGTGGGTGAAAAAGGACAGGAAGGAGGGATCACTAAACAGTTTTAGGAGAAGCTAATATCTACACAGAAAAGAAAGATTACCTCTTGTAAGTAACATGAAATGGTATATTAAGGTTTTATACCCAGAATTTTGCCTTATGCATACTAGAATATAAATAATTATTCAATTATGAATTTTATCAGTTTTGATGGTTTGTCTACTTGGTTTTGTTGTTGTTGTTATTGTTTACTTTTGTTTTGTAATGGATGAACCAGAGTTTATAGATCTAAGCCATTTACTCTAGTTAAGGTTATCAAAGGATTTTCAAATAACAGAAGGCTAATTTTTTTTAAATTTCTTTTCAGCGTAACAGAATTCATTGTTTTTGCACCACACCCAGTACTCCATGCAATACGTGCCCTCCATAATACCCACCACCTGGCTCCCCCAACCTCCCATCCCCCGCCTCTTCAAAACCTTCAGGTTGTTTTTCAGAGTCCATAGTCTCTCATAGTTCACCTCCTCTTCCAATTTCCCTCAACTCCCTTCTCTCCATCTCCTCTTGTCTTCTATGTTATTTGTTATGCTCCACAAATAAGTGAAACCATATGATAATTGACTCTCTCTGCTTGACTTATTTCACTTAGCATAATCTCTTCCAGTCCCGTCCATGTTGCTACAAAAGTTGGGTATTCATCCTTTCTGATGGAGGCATAATACTCCATAGTGTATATGGACCACATCTTCCTTATCCATTTGTCCGTTGAAGCGCATCTTGGTTCTTTCCAGTTTGGCGACCGTGGCCATTGCTGCTATAAACATTGGGGTACAGATGGCCCTTCTTTTCACTACATCTGTATCTTTGGGGTAAATACCTAGTAGTACAATTGCAGGGTCATAGGGAAGCTCTATTTTTAATTTCTTGAGGAACCTCCACACTGTTCTTTAAAGTGGCTGCACCAATTTGCATTCCCACCAACAGTGGAAGAGGGTTCCCCTTTCTCCACATCCTCTCCAACACACGTTGTTTCCTGTCTTGCTAATTTTGGCCATTCTAACTGGTGTAAGGTGGTAAACAGAAGGCTAATTTTGTGAGGCACTCAAGGAGGAAACTATCACAAGCCACTATTTCATATACGAAATGAGTATTTTCATTTCTTCCTGTGCCAATTATCAATGTGCTGTCTTGCTTCCTAGCTCATCCTCCTTCTCCTGCTCTATGATAATAAAGCTGAACTGTAAATATTTTTCTTTTGTGAACTGATGCCATGTTTAGTTTTGTCAGGGGAAGGGACTGGAGAGAGACTGGAAGTGAAGATCTCTCTCCCTGGTTCTGCTGTATTTTTCCCTCTAGATTCCCACCCACTAGGGGGCTTCCTCTTCCCCTGACCCTCCACAGCAGGCTCCGTGTAAGTTCAATAGTCAGTCCTCTGAGGGCAGGTTACCCCATCATAACAGAGGGCAGAGTACCAACAAGTTTGACCAGTGCAACACCTTGGTGACTTCTCTGTCCTCCAATGAGCTACAGCCAGGCCATACACCACGAGTTTGGAGCTGGGTTCCGGGAGTGGATATCTCTTCCTTGGGCCCTCTATCTTAGCTCTAGATATAATGGAATAAGTAAAAAATGTTCATTTTACTTCTGCCTAGTCCACCCTCCTGAGTTCATTTTCTGTTAAAGTAATAATATAGACTTAGCATCAGAAAAACTCTAGGTCAGGGAGGTAGAAATATGACTTGATTTATTCTCCTGTCAAGTCCAGGGTCTAGACCTGAGCTAATTCACAGACCCAGAGCCCCTTGACCGATAAAAATTCTGGTCCCCATGAAGAAGGACCATTGTCACAGCTATATACTCTGAATCTTTACTGAAGGCTTTCCACAGGGACCTATGCTCATTTACTAGAGGTATTGTGCATTAGTGAAGTAGAAATGCCCAAACCTTTAGAGAATTACTGGACATCGGTTCTGAATTGAAGCTAATTCCTGGGGACCCAAAACGCCAATGTAGTCAAGTGATAGATGGAGTATTAGCTCAAGTCCAATTTAAAAAGAGCCTAGTTAGTCCCTAGACCCACCTTGTGGTTATGTGTTCACCTCCAGAATGTATAATTAGAATATAGATTTGGCAGAGGTCAGAATCCCTATATTGACTCTTTGATTCATAGGGTTTGGACTATTATTATATAAAAGGCCAAGAGAAAGCCCCTGGAACTTCTCCCTCCTTAAAAGATAGGATACTACCACAGGAGGAATTTCAGATATTAATGCCATCATCAAATATTTGAATGAAGCAAAAGTGGTAAAACCTATAATATCCATATACTAGTCAATGATTCAACCTGTGGAGAAATCAGGCAGATACTGGAGAGTAAACATGGATTACTATAAGATTAATAAAATGGTCATTTCAAGGGAAGCTTCTATCCCAGGTGTAATGTCTTCACTGGAACAACATGGGCCTTGTCATTTCATAAGCTGCTCTTCCCGGCTGAGCCAAAACAAACAAACAAACCAACCTTCAGAGACCTTTCTTAGGTCTCCTGCTCTCTGCAGAAGTATGGTCTACAAAGACCTCGATCTTTCTGACATTCAGTAAAATAATTATTTTGGTCCACTATATTGATGACATTTGCTTATTAGATATAGCTAACTGAGAGTAGTAAGGATTTTAAATGCCTTAGTAAGACATATGTGAGCTAGAAGGTGCCAGATATACAGAAATGTAGGGGGCCTCCTCAAGGAAATGTCTGAGGGATCAGTGGTTTGGAGCATGTAGCCATATCTCCTTCCAGATGAAAGATAAGTTGTGGTACCTTACATCCCCCGTCAAGAAAAAAGATGCTCTGTCGGCCCTTTTAGATTTTGTAGGTAACTTCTATCACATTTGAGCACAGACTTCAACCATTCAAAAGAGCCATATGTAAGACTGCCAGTGTTTAGTAAAGATCAGAGTAAGAGAAGGCTCTGGAATGAGTTCCATCTGTAGCACAAGCTCCTCTATCACTTTGGCTTTATGATCACGCTTGTCTGATGATACTCTGTAGCAAATAAGGATGTTGTATGGAGATCCTGGCAGGCAGCACGGGGAAAAATCACAGTGTGTATCTTTAAGATCCTGGAATCTCTCCATCTCCATCTCTTCATATACTTATGTACATCTATATACACTTGTGTCTATATCCAATACAGATAACTACTCTCTTCTTAAGAAACAGCCTCTTGTTCTGGTTTTCTACTGGCCCTTGGTAGAGACTGAACACCTAACAGCGGACCAGCAGGTGGTCATCAAGTGACTGTGTGGGTTGAGTGTACCTTCATGAACTACGTTGTCTGTGCCACACAGCCCTCAGATGGGAAGCAGCAGCCACAGCAACCGATCATCATATGGAGATGACATAAAAATTGTGTATGAGAGACAATGTCTGGGCAGGTCTACAAGGTAGGAGTAAATGCAGGAGCCGGACTCCTTCAACATCAAGAATTGTTGCTCTGCCTCTCAGATTCATACCTATGGCCTCGTGGGGTATATCCAATGACCAGGTGTCTTAGGAAAAAAGAACCCTCAAGTCTGGTTTCCAGAGGGGTCTTCACAACATGACAGTTCTAATTGAAAGTGGAGAACTATGGTACCAGAGTCCCACAGGGTAGCCCTGATCCCCATCAGTGAAAGACATCTTCACAATGGGCAGGAACTTAAGCAATTCATCGGGTTGTACTCTGTTTGGAGTGGGAGGGCAAGAAGTACACACTTCTTTGATTCCTGGAAAGCTGCTAATGGTTTGGCTAAGGATCAGGAACTTGGAAGGAACAGAATTAGAAAATTGGTGACAAGGAGTCTGGGGTAGAAATTGTGACAGGGCTCAAAAGCTGTTTGTGAGCAACAAAGGCATGATATCCCACCCACATCCTTCTCTCCCTGTCTTCCCTGCTGAACTAAAGCTTTAAATGAGGTTGGATGAGGAGCAGTCAATGTGGACACACTTAGTGCACTAGAAAGGAACTTGTAGCTGGGGATGGAAATCAAACTTACCTCTCTTCTTTAGCTGGACAATACTGGGCCCAGAATTATAGCCTAAAGGGAGACGGGTGCCCTGGAAATGTCACACCTGTGACACCCAAGGTCAGTGTCTGCCTAAGACTGAGGCATAACAAGAACCATCTCTGTAGGCTTTTTTTCTTTAGTTATCAATAAACTAACTCTAAAATGTACTTAGAAAGCTGAAGGATCTAGAACAGCTGAAACAACTCTGGAAAGAAAGACAAGGATTGGGGACATTTTGTCCTTTTTCTTGGGCCTTTTTCTCTATATCATTGACAGTTTACCTAGGATGCAACTTAATGTGGTTTCCTTCAATTTATCCTGAATATTTGAGTTGCTATATTCCTTTTAAATAAAATCTGGTCATTTTTATCCCATATTTGTTCAAATATTCTTTTCTCTTTAACTCTCTCTTCTCTTTTTCTCCTATTCCGGTTGCATAAATATTAACCTGTTTGATACTACCCCACTGGATTCTGTTCTCATGTTTTTAATCTTTTTCTCTCTTTGCTCCCATTTCGGTGATTTCTGTTGACTCGTTTACAATTTCAATGGTCCTTTTTTTTGGTTTGGTTTGCTGTTAATCCCCCTGCCCATCCCCACCCCCGTAGATCTTATTATTCCAAATATTATATTCATCAGTTCTTGGTTTTCCACTTGGTCTTTTTTGAAAGGCTTCAAATTATTTCTTAAAATTCTCCATCTCATCACTCCATTGTATTTGTGCTTTTCTAAGGATTTTTTAACATGTTTATTACAGTTATTTGAAAATTTTGTTTGATCACTCCTACATCTTCATTATCTATATCTTTGTATTTTATGAGAGATGGTTGCCTTTAACTGTGAGTTGTCTGGCTTTCTTGCATACATTTTTATTATTTTTTATTATACATTGGACATTGCATCTAAAGACTATGTGTGTATTTTATTTGTTCCTTTTTTAACATAAAGAACATGGCTTTCTTCTGTTAAAGTTAGGTAGCTAAGGTGAAATGGGGTAAGAAACTGTTCAACTTGATTTGGTCAAAAGCTAAATTAAGGTAACTTTAATTCCTCTAGCAGAGCTTTGGAATTAGAACACCAAGAGTTTAATAGATCTCTCTGTTTGTCAGTCCCATGCATGTACTGTGAAAGCACTGACACTTTCATTGTCATCAGAATTTGACTTGTGCAGTAGTTGGTTATGACTTTGGTTAAACTCCCTTCATCTCTGGCTTCCACCAGCTTGATGTTGACTTAGTTCTCTCCCTACAGTAAGGGCACACACGTCACAAGACTGTAGGACCATGAAGACTACATATTTGTGAGATTGTAAGACCATGGGACTTCAAGACGGTAGGAAAGCAGATCACAAGGCTGTGGAGATTTTCCACCTTCTGGCTACCATCCTCCCTACCCACTCCCACCCACCCAGTCTCTCCTGACTCAGAAATGCTGTGTAACATCATTACTTGCCAAAAAGAATTGTCTCTGCTTTTGAGGCTCCAGCAGTTTCAAATCCAGCATGCCAATTCTTGGGCTTGTTAAAAGATAGCTGGTTTCTTCTTTTTCCAACCAAACAAGCTGTAGGCTTGGTTCTCCACCAGCCCTGCTGCAACCATCAGCAACTCTTCTAAGTATAAAAATATGAGCTGTCCCTTTCCTGTTTAGAAAGGAGTTGCTTCTTTGGACTCTAGTTCTATTAGACTTCTTGGTATCCTAAGATCTTCACTGGTTTTAAAGAAACTTTGATCTTTTTGTTGTTCTTGCCTGGAGATTTATGGTTTCCGGGAGAGTGAGGATTATCCAAAAAGACTATATCTGGCCCATAGATATGGAGTGTCTATACCTAAGCATAGGGAAATACCTTTATTAAGGTAAAGGTCAGATGCTGAAATTAGTAAAAGTAAAATTTTAAAAGCTAAAAGCTATAAACATCACCATTAATCTCCCTACTTCCTTTTTAAGTATTTATACTGAGAGGTAAAATTATCACTGATTTGAAAATCCAAAGGTAACCATTATTGACATTTTGGTGACTATAACTTAAGATATTTCTCCACTGGATTTTTTTGCTACTTCTTATACGGACATAGCCATATGTATATATAATCACATCTTTATTTTTATTTAAAAAACAGAATAATATAACACATATTGCTCTTCAACTAGCTCTGCTCACTATCACCCTTCCAAATCAAAATAGAAAGATTTTTTTCTTAATTGTTGCAGAGAATGCCATTGCCCTGGAAAGCCATAATTTACAATAGTCCTCTACTGAAAACCATTTATATTGCTTCCATTTTTCATTACATTTAATAGTCTTATAATTATATTTTTAAACATTCTTAAAAGAAATATTTCTAAGATGTAAAATATAGGTTTTAACAGATAAAAGGGCTGGTTTGTAAGTTCAAGGAAAAAGATGAAACTATTGCATTTGATAATGTTCTAGCTTTCATGTTTTCTACCTAGTAGTTAGTCATATAAATGCCTTAATCATAGTTTATATGCCTGCAGTTAAGCTTTCTGTTTAACCAAATTTTTTAGTTTCTGAAATATTTAAAACATCATCTAAAAATGCTTGAAATGTTACAATCAAGTGCAGGAGAAAGAACAGGGCCTTTATGAAGTGTTTGTGGCCTTGAATCTTGGGTTGGTCATGCACCAGCTATGTGTAACTTCTTTGAGCATGTGAAGTGGACATAGTGACAACTCTGGGCTTCACAGGTGTTGTGAGGATAAAAGGAGAATGTTCACAAGGTACCTAGACCTTATGCCCTATATACACAGACTTATACGTACTTAGACTTACACCTTATATACAAAGGTATATACTTGGTAATTTGTAGCAACTATCATCTTTCTGGAAATGCTGATCCCAATGGAAAGAGGGTGAAGACCCGAAAAAATTTAAATTAAAAAATTAATGATTAACATCTAACATATGACTAGAGATAAAACTCAGTGTCATAGGGGCACCCGGGTGGCTTAGTTAAGCATCTGCCTTCAGCTCAGGTCATGATCCCAGCATCCTGGGATCCAGTCCTACATTGGGCTCCTTGCTCAGCAGAGACCTGCTTCTCCCTCTGCCTGCTGCTCCCCCTGCTTGCACTTGTTCACCCTCTCTCTCTGTCAAATAAATAAATAAAATCTTTAAAGAAAAATCAGTGTCATAATACTTAAGAAGGATACATCAAGATAACGAAATGCCAGTTTTACTTCCACATTTCTGAAGTGGTTAAAATCAATACCAAAGAAACTGGTTTGGAATAATGAGTAATCCATTCCCTTCTGGATAGAGAAGACAATTTTTAAAAGACTTAGATAAAGAAAAGAAGTTTTGGGGAAAAAAATACACTTTCCAAACGGAGAATAAAGCTTTTGGTCTCAGAGAAAGCTGATGGCTGGCAAAAACAGTGGACAATTTAAGAAGCAATAATGTCCTAACATACAGGGGTAGTTTCATACACTATATACCAAAGCAAACAAAAGACCAACCTCAGTTTCATACTATTCTGGTCAACTAAGCTACAGAAAACCAAGCCAAACAAACAAATTGCATTCTTCTTCCTTTTTATGACATAGAATTGATCCACATTTAAATCCAATTCAGAGTAATTTTCTGCCAAAATTGATAGTGCTCAATCTTCCTGTAGAGAGCAGAATCACAATGGCTTGAGAACAGGAACTTCCTAAATAAGGCCATGTGGGAACACTCCGTTGGGATACAGAGGACAGGGGGAGATGGGAAGACACCTCACCTACTGGCCATCCCCTTTTAGGTAAGAAAAATACCTCTGATTTTCAGCTCTCTGCTTCTGCCCACTGGAGCCCATGCTCAACTTCTCCCAC
Source organism: Lontra canadensis (assembly GCF_010015895.1). Taxonomy (NCBI): domain Eukaryota; kingdom Metazoa; phylum Chordata; class Mammalia; order Carnivora; family Mustelidae; genus Lontra; species Lontra canadensis. The sequence continues at coordinate 12,660,927 of NW_022631011.1, forward strand.
CAAAGCTGAGGAAGGAATCGAGGACTTCCAAGGACATACAGCAACCCCCTTCCCTGCCCCGCACTCTGCTGTCCTCTATAAGGCTGAGCTATGATTTGCATTTCACCAATTAGTTGCAAATGGAGATGACAAACTGAGCTATGGGGCAGAGAATACAGAGGTAGCAACTCTACCCAGTTCCCTTTAGTGGGAACAGGAGAAGGGTATCAGAATCTGGCTTTCTGCTTTCACCAGATCTCCCTTGCACACCCAGATACAACGATGCAGAATGGGGAGTGTGGCAAGGATCCACTAATGAGCGGGTAGTGCAGACGTGGCCACTGCAAGCGAATGCCATGACCCGTCCCACTCAGCCTCTTTCTCTGTGTGACAAACACAGCAACCACCACTCAGTGACCGTGCTGTTACTGAATTTCTCTGTACATGAAGAATAAATAATAAATTAGCTGTAACCATGGAAATATGGCCTGATACCTTAAAAAAAAAAGTCTGTTTTCTGCAAGGGTTAGCATGCATGGTCCCTCTTTGTATCACACCCGCTGGCTCCACCGGTTTTGATAGCCCAGGAACAGGAGCTTTTAACCAAGCTAGATTTTATTCCAATTTCCTTGGGAGCCCTGTCTTACAGTGTTTGGGAAAGTTTTTGGTGTTTTTTTGTTTTGTTTTGTTTCTTTGTTTTTTTTTTGAGATGGGGAAAGAGAGAGAGAGAGAGAGAGAGGTGTGTGGGAAAGTCAGAAGGAGAGGGAGGGAGAGAATCTCAAGCTGATTCCATGCCCAGTGTGATGCCTGAGGCAAGGATAGATCTCACTACCCTGAGATCAAGACCTGAGCAGAAATTCAAAGTCTGAGGATTAACTGACTGAGCCACCCAGGTGCTCCTACAGCTTTTGTGAAACTTTTAAAATAAAGCAGGGAATGTCCCATTATCTCCGTTTGTGTTGTTTTAGGTCTAATCAGCAAGATAAGGAAGAAAACCCCGTAATGATAAAAATTACACAGAAAACAGATAGACATACATACAGTCAACTGTCATTTCTTTGTTATTCAGGGATACAGTGCACAATGTATGTGTTGTGCCTTTCTTCTTCATTGTACACTATGCACTAGCTACTCTACCAGAGAATATACTAAAATTTAAAAAGAAATGAAATGGACAGAGTTATAGTTCATTAGGTGTCCAAGGTATCCTCAGCACAAAGTTACCATATTGAAAAAAAAGTGACTCTACACCAGTGCATTAGGCAGAGAGGGAAGGTCAGGAACCTGAAAAGCCTCTGCTTTTGTTAAAAAAAAATTGGCGTGTATTGTTCTCATTAAGATTTTCTTTTTAATTATAAAATAATAAAAGTCGTAGAACTTCCTTAATTCATTTATTTGTTCATTCAACCAATCAACCAACATTTATGCAGTATGTGTGTGCGTGTGTGCATCCAGAACTATGCTAAGAACTAGGAATTCAAGACTAGGACACTCCTTGCCTTTTGCGGTTCACAGTCTGGGAAAGGAACCCCAGTGGACAACCCTCGTGAGTTCCAAGCCCTGTCAATATTCAGAGATTGTGTCTTACAACAAATGTATACAGAAGGTTTCTGAACTGTATTTTATAAGTGAGGACAGTGTGGCTCAGAAGCATGAAGCCATTTACCTGGGGACATTCAGCTACTAACTGGAAAGGGTAAGATGCAACCCAGTCTCGTGTCTCTGGGGCACGCTCTTCCCACTCCGTCACACAGCCTCTAGTGGGAGACAGGAAGGCCAACACACCGCATGGTGCAGCCCAGGGGCAGATGGAGAGAAAGTGTTCTGTAGCATGATGCACCTTGTCTTCCTCCCTCTAAAATGGTATAGGCGGGTTGATCAAAAAAGTGAGTCAATATGACTGCTTGTTTTTATATTTCTGCCTGACATTGCAGATAAAAGGCTTTAATTCTGAGTATCTTTGAGAACACAAAGCCTTGGAGCTCTGAAGCATTGATTCAATAAGCACTTCTAATTAAATGGTTTAATAGGCAATCCTTACCTGGTAAGACTCATGAAAAATTTACATATGCCATCAATGTCCCAATCTCTCACTCCCAGCAGATCCTGTCTTTTCCAAGAGCGAATGGACGGTTCTCCCCAGCAGGCGGGCCTTCCTTGTTTGTGCTCTCCTCGCTTCCTTTCTCCTCAGTTAGTCCCTTCAAAGGCCAACATTTCCATCCCATTTCTACTCCACTTTTCTCCACTGGAGGAACAGTTCTTTGTTCCTCCAGTGTCTCCTTGCTTCCCTGCATCTTCAACACCTGTCTCCCTGCCTCTTCTGGCCAGTTGCAGGAAATTTGGTCCCTAAACATACCAAAGTATCTTCCATTTAAAAATAAAAAAGATGTAGTGAAAAGAAGGGCCATATGTACCCCAATGTTCATAGCAGCAATGTCCACAATAGCCAAACTGTGGAAAGAGCTGAGACGCCCTTCAACAGACGAATGGATAAAGGAGATGTGGTCCATATACACAATGGAATACTACTCAGCCATCAGAAAGGATGGATACTCAACTTTTCTGTCAACATGCATGGGACTGGAGGAGATTATGCTGAGTGAAACATGTCAAGCACAGAAACTCAACTGTCATATGGTTTCACTTACTTGTGGAACATAAGGAATAACATGGAAGATATTAGGAGAAGGAAAGAAAAAGTGAAGGGGGAAAATCAGAGGCGGAGATGAAATACCAGAGACTGTGGACTCTGAAAAACAAACTGAGGGTTTTAGAGGGGAGAGGTGTGGGGGGGATGGGTGAGCCTGATGGTGGGTATTAAGGAGGGTACGTATTGCATGGAGCACTGGGTCTTATACATAAACAACAAATCTTGGAACACTACGTCAAAAACTAATGATGTATTGTATGGTGACTAACATAACACAATAAAAAATATTTTAAAAAATAAATAAATTTAAAAAAGACAGCAAAAACAGAAACAGAACAAAACCCTCTTTATCTTTCTATCACCCCTTTTCTATTGTTTATCTTCCTTTTTATTTTTTTCTCATTCTGGGATGCTTTACCTGCATATCTTGTGTTCAGTTTCTCACTTTTAATTCACTCCTCACCTACTTGTGTTGTTGCCTCTAGCCCTTAAAAAAAAAAAAAAAAAAAAACAAAAAACCAAACACCTCTGAATCATGGTAGAACTTTGTTTTTTTTTTTTTACTCATTTATTTACTCATCTACTCTTTATGTATATGTATATAAAGTATCACAAAATGCTTTGCAAAGTCTCAAGTCCATGATTTCAAATGCACAAGATATCTTTAGCTCCTAACTTTCACTGGTGCTTTTTGCTGCATATGATCCTACTGATGCTTGCTTCCATGACATGTCCTTTTGCTCCCTTTTTACTCAGACCATTACTTTGTCATCATATTTCAGAAGGCTTACGTGTCCTGCCCCATTTGCGTAGGGCTTCCCTGAGTTTGGTCCTCAAGCCATTGGTATCTTCTCTCTATACTCTATCCTTGAACCTTCTCATTGATTCTGGTGGTATGAATAATTATAAGTTGATGACACTCCAATACTTAGCTTTTACCAAGCTTCAGAATTATTTGTTCAATTGCCCACTACAATGATAATTTTCATGTCTCATAAGCTCATCAAAGTCAGTATGCATCAAGTTGAATTTTATACCATCTCCCTACATGGGCTCCTCCTCTTTGTTTGATTAATTCAGGTGCCCATGTGGTTCTGGACTCAACATTGAAAGGCTTGCGTTATTGTGGTCTCATCCCTCCTTGTCCTTTATCTACCCCCCTCCATTACACTCATCCTCTAAGGGGGTTCCCAAATCCTGTTTATTCTAGCTCTCAAACATATGCCCAGTCAATCTCCTTTTAGTTCTGTGATCGATCACGTCTTTCCTGAACTACCATAAGTCTCTTCATGAACACCTCTGTCCTTGTTCTCTGCAGTGACAAGATAATGGTTTATCCAAAACATAAAACCAACCATGTCTCAGCACTGCTGAAAATCCCTCACCAGCTTCCTCACACCTATGGAATAAAGCCCAAATTCCTACATGAGGCACAGGAGGCCCTCCATGCTCCGCCCCCTTATCCCTCTCCCACTTCCACCCCACCACTATACTGACTTACACTTTACGCTCCAGCAACAATAAATTACTTAAAATTTCCTGCCTATGCCACATTCTCATCTATCTTTATACTCTTCCTTTACTTGGAATATTTATCTCCATTTTCTTTGCCTGGATAAGCCCTACTCAATATTCAAGATTCAGATTCAACATTGCTTCTTCCAAAAGCCATTTTTCAACCCCAAATCTGACCTAAGTGATAATTCTCTGTGCTTCGATAGCCACCTCTATCATGGTGTCTATCACATTATTTTAAATTTTCTGTTGAGCTGTCATTTTTCTGTCTAAGCTAAAAGATCTGAGTACATTGACTATTTTTAATTAATTACTTATTTTTGCAGCCTACCACAAGGGCTTGTCTGTAATAGGGTCTCTGTGCTGAAATATCCATTAAAGCTTCACTGAAATGTCCACTGTAGCTTTGGACCTGAGGAATTTGCTCTTCTGTGTTTTTGTTGTTAGAAATGAGTCTAGTTCTGCAGTCTAACTGAACCAGATGGAAGATTCACAACATTCCCAAAACAACATACTGGTCCTTTGATTATTTTTGGATAATCAAAAACATCATAGCTGGTTTTCTATGAGTTTCCTATTTGGAATCTCTATTATCTCTCCTCCTTAGGATTATTGTATGATGTCCCCAAAGATGCTGATGGTGTACTTCTCCAAGGGGGGAAAAACACACACACACACAACCACAGAATTTTATCTATTATTAATGCTTTGAGGGAAAACAAAGACCTTTATAATGAGTAATAGGTTAAAACATTATTGAAAAATCTAATACTTGCTACTATCCTTTTATTTCATAATTAAGGTAGCAAATTTAAGAATCTCTAGAAATCCAGGGATGCCTGAGTGCTTAGTCCGTTATGCATCTGCTTTCAGCTCAGGTCATGAGCCCAGGGTTCTGGGATTGAGTCCTTGATCGGGCTCCTTGCTCAGTGGCAAGCCTGCTTCTCCCTCTGCCTGGCACTCTCCCTTCTTGAGCTCTCTCTCTCTCCCTCATAAATAAATAAAATATTTCAAAAAAGAAGAATCTCTAGACATCCAGATGGTATCTTCTTTTTTGCCAAAAGTTTCCCATTCAATGCCCCAGACACACAATATATACTCCTGAATTTTAGTATTAGTATCATTTTACATGCCAGTGACTAGTGATTATTTTTAGTCTCATAATAAAACCTCATTTTGTGTAATGATTAGAGTTTTACAAATGGTTTGCAAATACATTACCCCAATCTTTAGCAGAGTCCTTAAATAGATATTGATATACCTATTTGATAACTGTAAAGATGAGAATCTATTGAGGATATTAGGCCAATGTATTTTATTCCCTCCATTTAGTCATATTTCTACATAGTGTTAATGCCATTTAATTTCTGAGAAAGAAAAAGGTTAGATGACCCACTGGGAAGAAAGAGGCCATGCTATGGAGTGAAGCCACAACAAAAATGATTGAACAAGAGAAGAGCCCGTCCTTCCTGGATATGGCAGTTCCTGGGAGAAGGAGGAGATACAGTGCAGAAGTTGACAAAGAGACCAGGTTGTCAAGGCATCCCTCCTTTTGAGCTAAAATCCCACAAGAAAAAAATGTGAGATATTGTTGAGAGAAAACTCAGGGGTGGAGAGGCTTTTGGCCCATTGACTATTTGAGACTCTGAAAAAGACTTGTCTCTTAGATGAGCCTCTGCCTTGATACAGAGCTACATGAAGGATGGCCAGATTCAGGCTCCATAGGCTGTGCAGGTCCGCAGTTCTAGCAAGGCTAACATGGGGCTCGGTCAGCAGAGAGGGCTATCAGAGCCAGAAGAGGGAAGGTCACCAGGCACAGACCTAGCTGCTGACACTTGCCGAGCACATAGTAACCGGGTTTGTAGGTGACACCTCTGGAATGACCTTATAAGACACAAAGCAAAACAAAAAGCTGGGAACATATATAAGGACTCCGTTCTACCCCTCCTCCACAGGATCAGATATACTCCTTCATGAAGATGTCCAGAAGCTATCTTAGAAAAGAGCAGGGGAAGAAGAAAAGAATTCTTTGGTTTGCAGATGAGTTTTCATGTACAATCCTGAAACACAATTAATAGAAGAAAAAAAGTTGGATTTATTCAAAATAAAAATTCCTTCTCTGCAAAAGACGTTACGGGAGAATTAAAACACAAGCCGTGGTTTTGGAGAAAATATTTCCAAACACAAGTTTGACAATGTACATGCACTGAAAAATATAGAAACAACTCTTAAACCTCAGTAATAAACAAACACTTCACTAAAAAATGTACAAAAGATAAGAACCGAGGACTCACCAAAGAACATATGGAGATGGCAAATAACCATTTGAAAATATGAACATCAAATTACATTAGGGCATTGTGAATTAAAACAACAAGATACCTCTATACACCATATTAGAATGGTTAAACTTCAAACCTGACAACACCAAATACTGATGAGGATGCAGGGCAAGAGCAATTCTGCCTTATTATTGGTGGGAATGCAAAATGGTACCAGATTTTGGAAGACAGTATGGCAGTTTCTTATGAAGCTATACTAGTCTGACCATACAACCTAACAATTATACTCTTACTTACTACCCAACTGATATTTAAAATTCAGGTTCACACAAAAAAACTGCCTACAATTTTTTTTTAAGATTTTATTTATTTATTTGAGAGAGAGAGTAATAGAGAGAGCATGAGAAGGGAGAGGGTCAGAGGGAGAAGCAGACTCCTGCAGAACCTGACACAGGACTCGATCCTGGGATTCCAGGATCATGACCTGAGCTGAAGGCAGTCGCTTAAACAATTGAGCCACCCAGGGGCCCCTACAAGTTTTTTTTTTTTTTTTTTAAGATTTTATTTATTTATTTGAGAGAGAGAGAGAGAGAGCACAAGCATGGGGACTGGTAAGGAGAGGGAGCGGAAGAAGCAGGCTCCCTGCTGAGGAAGGAGCCTGATACAGGACTCAATCCCCAAACCCTGGGATCATGACCTGAGCTGAAGGCAGTTGCTTAACAAACTGAGCCACCCAGGCATTCCAAATGTTTGTGGCAACTTTATTTCTAACCACCCAAACTGGAAGCAACCAAGATATTCTTTAGTGGATGAACGGATAAACGGACTGTGGTACATCCATACAGCACAATGTTATTTGGTGGCAAAAACACATGAGCTATCAAGCCAAGAAAAGACATGGATGAAACATAAATGCATCTTGCTAAGTGAAAAGATATTTTGAAAAGACTATATTATATATGATTCCAATTATATGACATTCTAGAAAAGGCATAATTATAGAGGCAGTAAAAACATCAGTGGTTGCTGAGGGTTTGGGGAAGGAGAAAAAGTTGAATAGGTAAAGTATAGGGTATTTTTAGAGGAGTATAATTATTCTGTATGATACCATAATGGCAGATACATAACAGGCATTTGTAAAAAGTCACAGAACAAAGACTGACATTAATGTAAGCAAATTACAAAATAATAATTTATGAGGCCAGGGAATTTCAGGATATTATAATGTAAGAAACAGGATATGTGTGTCTATGTAATTCATATATTTATATTAATTTATATTTATATAAATTTACATATAACTTTTGCAAGATATTACAAATGTGTGAAACCACTCCACTGATAAGGGTTATAGGAAAAGCTACTGACCTAAGTAACTTTGGAAATGAGTGGTTAGATTAAAGGCAAGAGGAACTCCACATAAGGACATCTAATTAAAAAAAAAAAAGTCTTTGCAGATGTAATTACAGTAAGGATCTTAAGGTGGGATCATCCTAGATTATCCAGGTGGGCCCTAAATGCAAAAACAAATATCCTCATAATAAGAGGAGAAGATAGAGAAGGCTCTGTGGAGACTACAGCAAAGACTGGTATTACGCTGCTATGAGCCAAGGAATATCTAGAGCTTAAAGATGTAAAAAAAAAAAGGAAAAAAAATTCTTCCCTGGAGTTTTCTGAGGGAATATGACACTGCTGACACCTTGATTTCAGACTGCTGGCCTCTAGAATTATGAGAAATTTCTATTGTTTTAAGCCACCAACCTAATCATAATTTGTTCTAGCAAAAAACCAACATTAGAAACTAACATAGATGGAGGCTCCTTCATGTTGCATGTGCATAGTGACCACTTTTCAGAGTACAGCAGGGAAAGGGCAAGCAACTGAGTAACTTTGCAGGAAAGAAACCGGACAGACACTACCTTAGCCACATGATCAAGGTCAGCATCAACAATGATAAATCATGTTGATAGGGTAAACTCTTGATATTGTGTAGTGAGAATGGCATTTTATCTCTGCTTTTTCTCCCTAAAACTCATGTCACCAATCTAAACATGAAAAAGACCCAAGACAAATTCCTGCAATGGGGAATCCTATAAAATACCTTGCCAATTCTCCTCAATACTACTATGTCATCAAAACTAGAAAAGTCCAGGAAAACTGTCACAGCCAACAGGAGCCTAAGAAGACATGATGACAAAATGTTTTGGAATAGCCTACATAGAGTCCTGGAACAGAAAAAGACATTAGGTAAAACCAAAGAAATGAGAATAAACTAGTGACTTTAGTTAATAATAATACATATTGTTTAATTATAATGACTAACGTAGTAAAGTAAAATGTTAATAGTAGGGAAAACTGAACACAAGGTATATGCTAACTTTTTCTGTTGTCTATTCAATTTTTATGTAAGTCTGAAAACTTTCTAAAAATTAAAATCAATTACTGGGGTGCCTGGCTGGCTCAATCAGCAGAGCATGCAACTCTTGATCTTGGGGTCATGAGTTTGAGCCCCACACTGGGGTGTAGAGATCACTTCATGAATAATTAAGTAAATAAATAAATATCTTTAAAAAAATTAAATCAATTATTAAAAAAAAAACTTCAGATAACTAGATCAGACTAAGATATCATATTTTACTAAAGTTAATTTCTGAATTTTCCTCATGTTGTCTTCAGCTAGAACATAAACATTTTTACATACATTTTAGCCAAAGATAAAACACACTCTTCTTCCAAGCAAGCTACATCATGCTTATGACAAATCCTCTTGACTATGTAAAATAATAAATTTCAGATAGTCTGAGAAAGCCAGGTGATATATTTTAGGAGGATGGTACAGAGAACTACAGTGTGGACAGAAGACACGCAAGATATATAATGAAGACAGTGAGTCAATTTCATTTCTGTAATGGTTAAAAGAACTATATGCAGGAATGAAATGAGAACAATGTGAACTCAATTATTCACATCAAGAGAATCTTTATTGCTGTGTCTTTTATGAGCTTTGTCCAGGGTCTTCTGGTCACTGTGGATCAAAAGCTTAAAGGTCTCACCTATAATTTAAATTGTTATGGTTTGTTACTATTTTATAATCTAAAGGCTAAGAAAAGTGTAATTAGTTGGCTTTACAATAGTAAATTTTTAACACTGTGGCAGTTAATTATCTAGTATGTGAAATATCTTCTTTCTTTCAAATTCTGTCAGTATTTATTTCAGATTATGAATAGAAAAAGTAGAGAAGACAAAATTTAAAATTGTTAAATTGCCAATTAGTATTTACAAAGCAAGAGTTATACAATTAGCCAAAACCATGGTTAGTGAGTAGCTGTGCAAATTCAAAAGTTAGCTGGAGGATATTATGAATACAATAATATTAACACTATGAATGAAGTGCAATAAAGTTAACTCGATATTAAACTTGTAGTATATGGTTCCACATATATGTAAACAAAAATAGTACAAGATAATCAGAATAATACTTATTCAATGATGGAAATTTCCTTTCAGTAAATACACATTCCTGGTTTTTATGAAAATAGATAAATAATTACATAAGTCTAGCTGATTTAGTATAAGGGCTGATTATAAGTTGGAAATAAATTAAAGCTAAGAGACTTGGATTTTAACCATCAGAACACATTTGCTTTTCAAGTAAGATGTTCTTGAGTTAAAAGGCTAATAGAAAATAATATTAAATCTACGAAAATTCATTCAGTGGTTTTAATTTGTCAAAAACTTACTTGTATCCCCCTACTCAAATAGATTATGGGATGAACAGTCAAATAAGTTACAAAGGTAAAATGGAGACACAAAAGCCCAAGAGCTGAAACTAAATTTAAAAAATCAGGGAAAAGGAAAAATATCATTAGCCAATGGGTACCACTGTGAAATGAACCCATTTCATATATTTGGAAAGTACCAGCCCATATACTTTTCCCACAAATTCAACAAATTATCCTCCTCAGTGTAAGCTTACCTGTCAAAGTACTCATATTATGGTTTTCACTGTCTGTTTTTCTCCAGGAATTATTAACTTCTAGAAGGGATTATTAGAGTTACACTACATGTCAGGCTATAATAAAAGCAGATGACAATCACATACTTTAAATCTCTAGACTATTTATATCAGAATCACCTGGGTTCCTTATTGCATGTATGCATTCTTGAGTTTCATTCTTGATATACCAATTCTGATGGCAGAGACCCAGAATCTACCTTATCAATGAGCATCCAAGTTGATTCTTGGCACACTAATATTTATGAACTTTGCTTCAAGCTAGTACAATTGATGGTAATGTAAGATAGCTGAATCACCATAATGTACACCTGAAACTAATATTACTAATATTACCTAAACTAATATTACCTAAAGTAATATTAATGTTAAATAATAGTGATATGGATCAAATCCCAAATGTTTTCATACTGGTTGAAGATAGTCTGCATTTGAAAATATCCTTCTTTCCTTCTTCTTTTTTTTTTTTTCCTTAAGAAAAAGCAAAATGGTTTCATATTTGAACTGGCAATGAGATCAGAAAAATGTAAAAGCACCATATCTATATTAAACAACTGATTGTTGGGGCACCTGGGTGGCTCAGTGGGTTAAAGCCTCTGCCTTCAGGTCAGGTTATGATCTCAGGGTCCTGGGATCGAGCCCCGCATTGGGCTCTCTGCTCAGCGAGGAGCCTGCTTCCCCCCTCTCTCTCTGCCTACCTCTGCCTGCTTGTGATCTCTGTCAAGAAAATAAATAAAATCTTTAAAAATAGCAACAACTGATTGCTTTCCTTTTATTCTTATCCTTTCCTTTTATTCTTATACCTTTTATTCTTATCTTCAAGCTTTGTCTTTGGTAATGATAATTATTCAGGGGAAAATAAGGCATGGTATGGGGTGAGAAAGAGGTGAGTGGAGAAATCTATTTTATACAGGTGGTCAGCAAGTATTTAATCTTATAAATGCATAGAAATAAATCCTTTCATTGGTCTTAATGGATTTCCTGTGTTCTTTACTCAACACTATGAGTTTTATCAGTGTTATAAATGTATATCAACCGTTACCATTCTGAAACTAGTACATTTTGATGAATTGATTTTCAAGTAGTTCAGAAACATAATTTAAACAAATATGTGCTATCATTTTACATGTTCTTAATTTTAAAATATAAATCACATGTTTCTAAAGTGGTCAGTAGTAGGCACTCAAGAGTTTCTTTCCAATTTGTAAGGAGCTAATTATTCAAGAAGAAAGAAATTAAAAAAAAAAGCAGATCTCCATATATCTTTGACATGAGAGCCTTTCAAAATCAATGTCTGTCAGGAACAAGTCAAACAAAACGGGTGCCGTAGAAACAAGAATCCTAGGACATACACACACAAATTGAGTGAGAATCATGCCTGTCCCTTTAAACTTAAGTGACAACCTCCTAAAAAGATCTATTCAGGAGTGAAAGACTTTGAGACCCAAATCTTTACCACTGACCAATCCTTGCTTTACCCTCTAAATCCTCCAAAGTCCATTTCCCCGCTTTAGAATTAATAACCCATAGGCACCAGTCATAAGTACGATTTTCACAGTTACTGAAGGGTTTTCCATTCTGTCCTGTTCAGAGCAACCATTGTAGGTCACTGTGCCTCAATCAGAATTTGAAATGCGCCATTATTCCATACGAGTGCTTTTTTATTCATTTCCCTTTAGCTCTTAAATTACTTTTTGACATTGCCCTTTTAAAAGCTTGATTTAATATTGGCTTCAACTGTGGGAGTTACCTTTCAATCAAAAGATATTTCCATTTTATGTTTGTTTGACCTGGTTCTACTGGGGCCCCAAATTGCCTAGCTTTGTGTTGAGGCATCTCAACCTTTATCTTTTCCTACATTCATGTCTTCTTTGGGAAAAACAACCCTGTTACAGCCCTGAAAACAATTCCAGTTTGCTTTTCCCTCCTGCCCAGAGAAATATAAGAAGGAGCCACTAGACCAGTGCTTATTATATTTTCCTTCATTGCACAATATATCTATTTTCTAGGCTTTTAAAAAATCATAATTATTGTTATGTATATTCACTATAACAATTAAAAAATAGGAAGGGAAGAAAGATAATTTTCCTCTTCTTCCAACCAGTCATGTAACCAATGACAATATTTTAGTATCTTTCCATTCTTGATTCGAGGCTTTAGCAAACATACGCAAATACTGATTTATATATTTGACCTTACTATTATGTGGTTTTCTAGATGTGGCTTGTTTTCTAGAATTTATTTGCAACTAGAATTGGAACTTGTTCAAGTATTGTTTTTTCTTATTTTTCTTCATGCATTTGCATGTTTTCATTGAGATTGTACCCCGGGGACTTTGCTTCAGCTTTTAGCTGACCTGCCAGTGCCTTCCTGTGGAGCTAAGATCCTGCTGAACTGCAGCTGTCTGCCCTCTGGGATATCCAAGTGTGCTTTGGCTTCATCCTCAGCTTTTCTTTTCTCTGAGAGTTTAAAGTGACTGGATCCAATTCAATGAGCAGGTGTTAATGATCGCTGCAGTGGGGCAACTGTCCCTTGTGTAGGACTACTGGAACATTGGCCTAAGAGGGACTCTGCTATAACAAGAAAGGGATGCTAGAATTTGTGAAAAAGCAGGGTATATTGGCAAATTACTCATGTGGACTCAAAACATCTTAGTGCTGATCTCTTGGAATGTTTTCTCTATTAATTCATATGGTTTAACTTGTCATTGCTTAGAGCTAGAAAATCACGACTGGCTGATTTTTACCCACAAATGACGTGTTCTTCAAGAACAGCTTGGCTGCTCAATTAGCTAGGTGAATGATATATGTAAAACAGACTGGGCAGCCACTGGGTGGCAGCAGAAATTTGAAAAAAATATACAGCATGAACATACTTTCTTTTTGTTTTATCCTCTTACTGCTTAGCATACTATAAGACAACATTATTTACAACAAAATGTCTTTTGACAGATAATATTCACTAATTTATCTAATGTAAACTATCATATTCAACTATGAGGATAAAATTTAAAACATTAAACCTTATGACCCAATGTTCTATGACTAAATACACATTTTTAATATAACTTGGGATGACTTTAGATGGATATAAATTTTCCTAATAATTAAAAGCTGCCATTACTTTTAATAGTTTTAAAAATCTGCTAACAGAAGTCTTACATAGTCAAAGAAGAAATGCTGAGGAATTTAGAAAAGACAAAGAATAATATTACTCAAAATCTGTAAGCCTAAATTAACCATAGTTACTTTCATATATATATGAATAATTCATTCATCCAATCAATTCATATAATTTTATATATATATATATAATTTTTGATATGTACTTTTTTCAATAATGAAGTCTTTTTTTTTTTTACATAATGCTCTAAACTGCTGGGTTTTTTAATATAGTGTGAATTATGTGCCCATCTCATTAAGTATCAATTTATAGTGCTATATTTAGAAAATAGAATAATACTCCCTCACATGGATATAAGCAGCAATTCCTTCTGGTTAAGCATTTACCAATTACTTACCAGTTTTTCTAATATTTATTCTTACAGACAACTGTTAACTAATTTTGAAGTCAAGGTAGTTGATGGTTTTCATCCTTCCAATGTTGAGCAGTAAATTGATATCTTATATAGTGAGAGATCCTGAACTTTTCTCTGAGAGAGAGTCCAAACCTTCTGATCAGAATTACATGGACTGACTGATCCTAAGTCAGAATGTCAAGTTTGAGGCCCAGACTTCTACATTTAACAGCCTGTCTGAGCTAGTTAAAAGTGTACTCAAGTTCTAGAACCATCGACTCTCGGAATCAAACTGCAGTCAGAGGACATCAACAATAATGCTAACAGGGAACGCACAGACTTGGAGAAACATTTCCATTTCCCTTGTCTCTGTTTCTTCCTTTATTCGGTGGCAACGACAATGCGTCCTAAGGTGAGGGGGATGTCGAGGGAGTACTGGTGTATTCAACCTTAACATGCAGGCTTGGGAGACACCGTGGGCAAGAACATGCTTCTTTGGATACCAGAGATCATTTATTGTGACTGTCATATGCAAAAAACTTGATGTTGAACATGTACTGCTATCCCACAGCCGCAGTCTTGCCAGGTTGCTCTAATTTCATCTTAATAGACAAGCTCAGAGGTTCAGATGGATTATGTAAATCAGCACAGGTGACTGTTGGTCAAGATCGGAATTCAGGTAAGTCTTTCAGGTGCTATGACCCATGTTCACCAACTCTAGGACCCTGTCGGGCTACACACAGAAAGGTGTATGGATATAAGCGAATGGAGTTTCCCCCTGGCTCAATAAGTTGACAAAAAGTCATGACACCATGACCGGCCTGTCACTTTCCCTTGCCATTTATAAATGGCAGGAGAATACTTCTGAGCGGATGTTACGATATATCATGGAGTTCATTGAGAGGCAATTGGATTTATTTGTTCTTTTTATTTTAACTTTTTCATTTTAGATGGTGCCATTATTAACTACAGGTCAGAAAGTGTATATATGTTGTTCAGAGGTTTTGGGAAACATTGTAATAAAATAGCAGACAAGGGGCACCTTGTGGCTCAGTGGGTTAAAACCTCTGCCTTCAGCTCAGGTCATGGTCCCGGAGTCCTGGGATCGAGCCCCGCATCAGGCTCTCTGCTCAGTGGGGAACCTGCTTCCTCTTCTCTCTCTGCCTGCCTCTCTGCCTACTTGTGATCTCTGTCTGTCAAATAAATAAATAAAATCTTAAAAAAAAATAGCAGACAAAAACATATCCTTGCTGACAGTTTCTTTAAAATGTGTAGCTACTCCCAAGGACAAGGCGGCTGTGGGGAGAAAAGCTAATTCTGAAGTAGTTCATGCAAATTGACATGTAACTAGAACTGCATGGTTTAAAAAGGGCAGAGACAGAGGACCCTTTCCGTGTGACTTAGTAGGTTTGACTCTTACTTTCTTTATCTGAAAACAGGGATCATACTACTGTCTTTGCTCTCAGAGGTAGCTTAAGTTTGAGCAAGGCACTGGGTGATATTATACATAAGAAACTTTTTAATACCTTGCTTGGTGAATAAACAATCCAACTTTTTATCAGAAGCCTAATAACATGGGCCGAGGAAAAAGAACCGATTTTATTTTAATTTATTTTTTTTAAAGAACAGATTTTAATCATTTACTAGGGAAGTTGCCTTTTCTTCTCAAGTTGGGCCTTTGGAAATAGATGATCCCATTCTCATGCAAGAATCTTGGTAAGTGGAAGGCCTAGGAAGTTGATTATTTTGCCTTCTGAATGAACTTCCCCTATGTAGAGGGTTTTTTGGAGAATGAGAGATAATTTTTTTTTAACAATTTTATTTATTTATTTGACACAGAGATAGAGAGCGCAAGCAAGCAGAGCAGCAGGCAGAGGATAGGGAGGGAGGGATAGAGAGGGATAGAGATAGAGGAGGGATAGAGAGGGAGAGGGAGAAGTAGACTTCCCGACAAGCAGGGAGTCCGAAGTGGGACTCGATTCCAGAACCCTGGGATTATGACCTGAGCTGAAGGCAGATGCTTAACCAACTGAGCCACCCAGGTACACCTGAGAGACATACTTTTATGTAAATTATCTCTCAAGGTATGCTGAGACCCAGGGCCCTATGTTTACTCTTACCTGTTACCCAAAGGCCTCTCTAGTTGATGTCCACTTGGCATGCTCCTGTCCCCTCACACCTTCTTCTTCTTCTTCGATTCTCAACTTAAAAGTAACCTTCCATGTTTGTCACCTTGGGCAGCCACAAAAAAAGACCATGAACTGGGTGGTTTAAACATAGATATTAATTTTCTCACAGTTCTGGAGGCTTAGAAGTCCAAGATCAAGGTGCTGGCTGATTTGGTTTCTGGTGAGACCTCTTTGGTCTTGCAGATGTCACCATCTTGCTGTGTCAACTTATGATGCGGGGTTGGGTGGGGAAGAGGAAAAACACCCTTTTATCTTTTCTTACAATCTACACTAATCTTATAGCATCAAGCCCTGCCTTTATGACCTCGTTTGGCTGTAATTACCTCCTTATAGGACCTATCTCTATTACAGTCGCATTTGGGGTTAGGGTTTCAACCTATGAATTTGGGGAGGAGACACAGGTCAACCCATAGCATTTTCTCAGTGAGCCCTTCCCTGAGAAGCCCATCTATGTTTACAACCTCCACATCACGATACACTCTGTGCCGTACTATGATTTATTTTCCTTTATAACACTTTCCATTTTCAAACATACTATATATGTCATCTCTTTATCTCTTGTTACCTGTCTCCTGATGTGAGACTTCAGGGATTTTGACTGTTCATTTCAGGTAATCATAGCACCCATGACGGAGCCTGCACAGAGGAAGCCAACAATGTAAATTCTGCCGTGTACATGAATGGACTATCCTCTGTTACACATGATAGAACCTTCCAGAGACACCAAAATAAATGTGATCCTACACCAGCTCTTCAGAAGGTCTCGGGCCTGTTACATAGACAAGGCTCACTGTAAGAGAATAGTACGTCTCTCTATAAAGTCTACCTCAGGAAATGATCGAAAAGGAATGTATAAATTTGTATTGTGTACGGTCAAGGGACACATTTGCTTCTCCTGAGGAGCTAACCTCTTCAGATTTGCATAAATCTATTTGCTGAACCACGGGTCAGGAAATCAGATTTCCCATTATTAAAGTTATCATTCTTTCTTGGTAATACATGAGTCAACTATAAACCTTAAGAATGGTCGAATCTATATGCTGAAGTATGTTTTAAATATCCATTCTCATAGGCAAATTATACACAGAAATATCCGTGACGATAGTTTAATAAATGGCCATGTATAAGAATAGCCAATTGTAAAGCCCAGGTTTTCTTTTCTGATAAGATATTTTGATATTCACTTAAAAAAAAAAGAAAGAAAGAAATGGTTTATTAGGTCTTGGCCAGAGAGCTTTCTAAGTCATCCAAAATTTTATTAAGCTTGCGAAGGTATTTTTTAAACATCCCCTCATTGATTTGGATGTAAAATTTTAGGAAAAATAATCTCCAGTTTAGCTACAAAATAGCATTCATTTTCCTGCTAGGGTCTAGTGACAAAACAATGTTCGAGCACGTTGTTGCCTATTACTGTATTAGTGGAATCCAGACTGAAATGAGGAGATGCTGACTTGCCTTGTCTGGTGAATCATGCAGGGCACGAAACCGCAGTCCTGAAGCAAACCAGACCATCTGTGCTGTTTTCTCCAGATGAGCCATATTTGGTGACAAACCATTCTCCATACAAAGGAGCATTTCTTTCTATTTTTTTGATTTTAAGTGAGAAAGTATAATTCCTCCAGTAAAAGATTCAGGAAAGTATTTTGCTTCTTATATTGCCTAAATATCTTGACTCTGAACCTAGATAAAGTAAATTAAATTATGTCTTCAAAAGAGATTTTTCTCTCCAAAACTTCCATTCCCTTAATTATTCTCACCATCCACAGCCAAACTGTTCGGGAAAATAGGATGTTTCCTGGAAAGGTGCATTTAAATGGCATTTTCTACTGAAATTAAAGTTGATTTTTTTTAAATGGAATTTTCTGAGAAAATTCCTTTCATTTTATGACTGTTTTTGTGGTACAATTTAAAGCACAACACACTAAAGAAATGTTTGGTAACTATTTTTCGTGAAGAATCAAGTCATCAGCAAAATCTTTTGTCCCCTGTAATGTAGCCTCTAGCATAGATGTGGTGATCAAACAAAACCAATTTGCCCATTGAAGGTTGGATAAATCTTGGCATCAAAAATGCCCCAGTTGTTGGAAGCCCCTTACAAGTATTGAGGGTCAAGGAGTGTGCTCTGCTTGTATTCAGTGAGACGACATATTCTCCTTCAGTAGAAAAGAAAGTTAAGGCATCTCTCACACAATCTAACCTTATAAATTTATTATTACTTTGACATATCATCAAATAATCACTTATTAAAATACTTAAAATATTAGCTTGCCAGATGGCTTCCAGAAAAATAGTTATGAGTTGGTAGATGATGATTTTCTCCTCCGGGGAAGGTGGTGAGTCAGACATTGAATAGGAATGCCAAGAGCCTGAAGTCCTGCTCGTACCCCAGCGGCATGAAAAGGAGGGCAGGGGCCACTGGGTGCTACTGAATAAGCTTTTCTGTGTTTCTCCCACTTGTGTTCCCATTTACCAGGCTAGAAGAAATGAAGCAGTGGATTCACTCACCTAGGAAAGGTTTGCTTGGCAAAGTGTATGCGATGCAGGTTAAATTGGCCTCTGGCGGTACATATCCTGGTGTTACCTGTCGGCTGCCTCATCGATGCTTTCTCATTTTCCCCAGTGACAGAAACATTTCCCTCTTGTGATCACCAGCAAAGAGGGAAGCTTTTATTTCTTAGAAGTATTGAACGAGGCACCGTGAATTCCCCGACTTCAATCCAAATCAGCGACTTGTATGTGCAAGACTTGATCTTTGTGTTATTTGAACTCTACTGAATAACAGACAGTCAGAAGCAAAGTCTTCTCCTTTAAGAATAGCCCACACTGTAACCTCTGTCAGGACACTGCTGTTTTTTGCTGTAGCCTCTGTAATATGATTTGACTTTTTAATGTCTAGAAACATGTATCACATTGATCTAAAAAAGTAAGAAGTCAGTGACCACCAAAGACATCTAGTACCACAAACATCATCTAGTATTGCAAACATCATAATATGCTGTTAACTTTTACAAAATCAGTTATCAACATTACTGATATCTAAACAAATTCCTAGGTTCACCTAAGAAGGGCCTGGGGACAGAGATCTTAAGATGTCTAAGGGATCATGCACCTTGCCGAGATCATTATCAGGAAGGACCTTGTCTTTAGCGATGGGCCCTGTTAAGGGCAATGACTGAGATGCTACCAGGGGGAAGCATGCCCTCCCTGCCACTATGTCAGAAACCTCTGGAGGTTTCTGCCTCACCGGACAGCAGTCCTAAATGGTTACACCTACTTGGTGTCTCTCTTCCCCACTGCATCTTGTACATATCTTGATTATACTCTCATGTCAAAGTTATTTTATCACTTTTCCCACTAACCTGTAACTTTTTACAAGGTTTGGGATCCTCTGATTCTTTCTCAGAATCCCCAGTACATAGTGTGCAGAGCAATCATTGCAATCAGCAAGTAAGAGGATAGGCACTTTTCTCTGAAAAACATTCTTTCATACTCCAGATTTTTGCCATGTATTCTTTTAAACCCTTTAAGCCTCGGGCTCCTCAATTATTACATGGCTATAATAATAGTGCCTGGCTCACAGGATTTTTCTAAGGACAAATGTGATCGTTAATACCCGTGAAATGCTTTGCAGCACTCTGTACTAACATTTTACAAGTATTTTCTACTTCTTTCTTTTTTTTTTTTTTTTTTTTTTTACAATACAGTCTGCCTTTTGGGAACAACTCCGGGAAATTGCTGATTTCCTTAGTATACAGTTAAGCTCTGAAAATTTATTTATATGAAGATAGTTTATGAAATCTCTTTCATATTCAGATCATGAAGGCTAAAGACTTGAAAATGATTTGTTGAAACATTAAGACTAGGCAACCTATAATTAAAGTCTTCAAATAAATTTATGGAGTGAGAGACACATTCTAGGACTTCTGTCCAATTGTCTTTTGTAGGGAAAAAAAATGCCCAGACTAGTGTGTCAATTGCTATCCAGGCTAGGTTCTTCCAAAATAAAATACTTACCTTTGATGACAATGAAGTGTCTACATGAAACTTAACAAATCACTGGGTTAACTACTTGTTCTCAGTCAAGGCCTATGATGGATACAAATAAATACTTCAGATGCTAAGAGCAATTTTCACTCAAATAAGGTTGCAATAATGTAGTAAGGATAATTGAATATTTATATAAAAACTGTGTAATTGTTTCTATTTCATGAGAATATAGGTATTGCAACATAAAGCATTCAGATCAGTTTCACACTGGACTGTTCAACTTCCTCTAATAAATTCTGGAATAAAGGATGCCTGTGGAGTAATGCAATGAAAACAATAAATAAGTTCCATGTTAAATAAAATTAAATCATTTTGTAAATATTTTAATAGGAAAAATAGGACAAAAAGGGAATGCTATCCTTGTAGCAAAAATAGCTTAATGAAACTTAGAAGTATCAATTTTCCATTGAGTTACTTGGGTAAGTTGGACTTTCATTACCATAAGCATTTAATTTGGTTTTTGGAGGAAGCAATGTATTTTGTTTTTTTCTCCCCCCTCCAAAAGTAAACATCCTCTTTCGCCATCTGGTGGCCAAAGACAGCATTGTCCATTTAGATGAAAACGTTGAACTATGATTTAACCCTAAGTTATGTTTAATGCTTTACGATTCATTTTAAAGATGTGTATTTTTTAATCAATGTAAGTATAACTGAGACAATTTTGTTCTAATGGTTCACAGCATTTTCTTCAAGTAACTCTAGCTGTAATATTTAATGCCAGATTTTAAAAAATCAACCAGATCTATTCTTTTAAAAGTTAATTCATTTGGAAAGTTAAAATTAAATATGATACTTAACAATTTGACCTGAATGTTTTTTGGTATAAAGAATTAACAAGATCTTTATGAGATCAATTTCCAAATATTTTTTTAAATGATAAACACAGTAGATACTATTAATTGCAAAGAGCTTTCAGTTTTGACAGTTTTAACAGTAGTTATAACTGTGTGTGGCAATTCACCAAACCAGAAAGGGTAGGTAATTTAAAAGTATGTGGGGTTTTTTCTCCCTATAATTTTTTAAGTAAAATTTTCAATATACTTATTAACGCATTTTATGTAACTACCTCATTTCATAAAAAAATTAAAAATGACAATTATTTAATGTTTAATTTCTTTATTTTCTCCAGAATATTTTAATATTGAAACCCAAATTGTTACTTTGAGAAAGGGAAAAACAGAGAAACATGAAGAGACAAACATTTCATTTCATTTAACTTATGGTATTGGGAGCACTTTTGTAGGCAACACTTTTTTTTCTTTGTAGAAAAGAAATAAAAAACAAACAGCACCATTAAAGAATGCATGATCCCTGAATTCTAAACAAAACACTGTCTAAAAATTGTTTAAATGCTCCTTGCACTCAGTCACATTTAGTCAGGTATCAAAGCAAGCATAACAGTATTACATTGTAGCAGTCTTAATCAACTGCTCCCCCTTCTGAGGATTTTACACACCTTTTCTGAGTTTTTCCTGTGGGAATAATATATTCTTTGGTAGAGGACTGAAGGAGGGTTTTACTTTTCTGTATGCTGATAGAAAATGTCTGGATGTTCAGGGCTTTCGCCCCCAATCCGTGTTTGTCATGCGTGTTATGTTTGGGTTGATTTCACATTTTGCTGTTACACTGTAGGAGTAATACCGCCTTTTTTTTTTTTTTAAAGGCATTAAATGGCTAATGTCAAACAGATGTAAACATTCAGAATACTGACCCCAAAAGAAAAAAATACACACACACATTAAAAAAAAAAAAAACTGTACTGAAAATATGAATCAGATTAGGTTTCCAGGAAGCAGGGGGAAAAATACAGCAGTACAAGAAAGTTATGGCAACCAAGTAAAGCACTTTCTTTGAAACATTCATGAACCGTACAAATACAACAAAGTTTTTCTACAGTCTAAATTATTCTGCAACTATCAAATATAGTACAAAGCGAAATAGTATGTGCTATAAAAAAGCAGCTCCTTTAAATTAGAGTAAAAATGCTTTTTGTTCACTTTACAGTGACAAAGCATGAGGACTGAAGACAAGATTTTTATATTCAGTGACATTTTGGCTACGTCGGCCCCTGACAGTCTGACGAGTTCCTTTTCTAGGACTCTTCACATTGTTCTCTGGAAACACAGAAAGACAGTGACTCTGGGCTCTGCACGCTCAACGGGCTCATTCCCAGCAGGCAGCTAGCGCGGTGCTGGCCTCCACGCCGGAGAGAGGAGGCAACCCTAAGGTTGGCTTCCTCCTCTGTGACCTGGAGCCTCACCAGACAGAAGGAACTGGGGACCCAAGGCCACAGCAACTTCCTCTGCGGAAATTGTGCGAGTGTTTAAAATGGGACTACAACA
The DNA here is from genome assembly GCF_010015895.1 of Lontra canadensis. Taxonomy (NCBI): domain Eukaryota; kingdom Metazoa; phylum Chordata; class Mammalia; order Carnivora; family Mustelidae; genus Lontra; species Lontra canadensis. Next base: position 12,683,463 of record NW_022631011.1, read on the forward strand.
TCATGCATTCTTACTCTCGGCTGCGTGACGAAGCGCCGTACACAGAAGCCCGTTGGGTTTTGTAGGTTTATTCTGAATGACTAAGAACATTCAAGGTCTCAAAGTCACCTAAACCTCCTTGATAGCTCATCCCAGAAACACATACCACCGTGAAGTCTTTATAGCAACCAGGCTCAACCTCAAAGGTTTGTTTTCAAGTTTTTTTCTTCAAACTAGACCTTACCAGAGAAATATTATATATAACTATGGTGCTCAGTTCACCAACATCTCTGCTCTTCTCACTTTGGGGAAGGAAAACTATTTTCATTTTGAAAATGAATTTGCATCAGAAGGTTCTTATTAACATGCCCATTAACTACCTAAATGTCTTTAAACACTTCAGGCATATGCATATCATAGAGGAGGGGGATGGAGGAATAGCAGTTTTCTCCTCTCCCCTGCTCCAAAAGTGCTACTTAGGGAAATATATCCTTTGTGATTAAAAAAAAAAAAAAAAAAATTACATGTTACATGTGCAAGTTCTATTCCTGATAGGGATATCATAGTGTCCAATAATCAGGATAATGCACACACTAACATTTGCACATTACACCACAATAACCATGTAGTAAATAACATACTACATTTGCACATAGGCAGACAACCTGTGGAAATCAGGAAACTAAGAACCTACTTACCTAATCCAAATATACTGTCTTTCATATATATATATATATTAAGGGGACACTTGTAAAACATCTGACCCATATTTTACTTCTGAATTTTTCTTTCCATTATTTTTTTAGCCCAAAGATATTAATTTTTCACTAATATAAACCATATGCAAACACCAGGAATTTGAATTGGGGCAAAAAAGAGAAAGGGCACAGAAAAATTATCCTCTTTGGACCTGGGTGACGGAATCCATGCACGATCAACAATCGGTTCTCCAAAATTATGTGAAAAATCACCTATTTTGTGAAAAATCAAAACATACGGAAGGACACTTTTTTGTTATTCCCAAAGTTAAGTACTTTGCAGGCAGTATTCCATAACGATGGAACTGATAATGAGCTCAGTATCGCTTCAGCCTCAACTGTACCTCATAAACAAAGTACAGAGTCTGGTAGACCAGCGTTTCTTCAACATCCCGTGTCAGTTACTGCAGTAGTGATTTTGAATCTGCTGGTGTGGACAGTGCCTGACACTGGTCGAGCAGCAGGTGGATTTGGAGGGGGCTGGCATGCAAGTGTCTACATGTAGGGGTTCCCTCTGTGAGACTAGAGCATGCTCTTCTGAACCAAGATGGTATTGCAGCCAAGCAGACCACAGAGAGGACGCTGCTGCCCCAACACAACCTGGTGCAGAGCGAGCAGGGACCTCTGCTGCATTCCTGGGGAGGGGCCGGTGAAGTGCGCTGCTCTCTTTCTCCGTCACTAACTGTGTTAATTTCACCGTGAAAAACCGAAGTGACCTCACCGAGGCACCAAATCTCAGCCACAGAGACAGACCCTTCTCTGCTTTTCTTCCTAAGTATCTTTACCTATTAGCAACGTATTAAGAAAAGAGACATCTGTATCACCTAATAAAATTTGGCAACATCACAATAATAAATATGGAGGGGAAAAAAACATATACCGTGGTTGATTAGTACCAAAAAATCACAAGTTTTCTTTTCTTTTTTTTCTCCGGGAATGTAATCTCTGCTCACTCCAGTTAATTTTTAAGACATGTTTTAAGGGAATGTCTAAAGTTTATGTTGATGTGAGAATGTCTGTCATTCTTACCCTGGATACAGAGGATTTCCATCCCCCATCCCATGTTTTGCTTTTTTAAAAAATTCTACAGCCACAATCAATCAATGGGTTAATGGCACTCCACCTTTTGTGCTCTGTAATCTGAAGTTAAATGGGTGTGGTTTCTGCTGTCTTTCATCTTCCCACTGCGTGCATGTGCTTTTTGAACTTGCTTTAGGGAACAGAGCCTGCTGAACTACAGCTGTTCTCCGGCATGGGGGTGGCCAAAGTATGTGGAATGTAGCTCAAATCCTCAACACTCAGCCTCTACTGGATAAACACCGACGTTATCTGTAAGATGCAGTATCCCATTTTCAAAAGCAGTTCTACTCCCCCAAATATGAGGAAGAATGTACTGAATTCACCTGAGGGGGGTGGAGGGGGACAAAACATGCAATACCTAGAATGATTTTTTAAAATAAGGGCTATTTCGGAGTCAAATATAATTAACTATATTGATTGCGAATCATGAGGGGAAAACCGCTCAGAAGTAGATCCACACATCAGCCTTCTGCGGTTCCTCTTATCGTCAACAATGCTTTAAAAGGGAGGGGGCCAACCTCTGCAGAGTCAGAAGCCAGAATGGACTGGAATCATCAACAAAGGGGACAATTATCCCCCCCCATTTTAATATCTAGTAGTTGTATTAGAGTAAACAGAATGGACCAATATTTACATTATCAACCCACTTCTATGTGTTTGCATACACAGCATTTTACTTGCTGACTTTTTAAATTTTAGGGCATTTTTTTTTTCATACTTGCTCTTAAAAGCTACACGTGATGTTCTGAAATCCCGTGGGCCTGTGGGCCTCTGGCCTTCTCTTGGTCGACTGACCTTACAGTATCAGGCGTCGAAGGGCTCGAACCAGATTACTGGCCTGGAGGCCCACACTGCAATTTCAGGTATAAGACACATTTCACTGCAATGTGCGCACAATGTCCAAGGCAGGGCGGATGTTCTGCCAGTCTCTGGGAAGAGTAAAAAGGGAGGGAAGAGAATAAGGACAGTGGAGTTCATTAATGGCATACCTCCTTTAATGGATCTTTTGTGATATGAGCAAATACAAGGAATCATACATTTAAATCAGATTCCCCTTTCCAAATATGATTTAATCACTGTGGTAAGGGTAGGTCCAGAAGAGTCAACTGTGAAAACGCTTGTTGTCATGGTTAATCTACAGAAGAACGAATAACCAACCACCTTAAATCACTTTTACCATTCTTTCTACATCTGCGTTTCTGGTTAGCAATAAGTAATTAAAAATGTCCTTTTCCTATCTACACCTGGATAAAAGAAACAAAACGAAACAAAACGAATGGGGTAGTGACCTGTGTACACTTGGACAGAAATTTTCCAAAGCTGGGAATGGTAATTTAATATGCAAAAGACATGCCGCTGGGCCACTCGGTTGGGGTGCGATCTCCCCTTTCTGGGAAACGCAAGTAAAGAATCCCAGAGAGAAAAGATAATCTGTTCCAGAGTAAAATAAATTATCACGATATAAACCACTGAGTTACTCAATTTGTCGCTGCTGACGCCGTTTGGCTTTTCCGTGTTGAAAAGGGATACTGCATCTTTCCTCAGCTCTTACCGCACCACCAGGCAAGCTACACAGAGTTTGGAGGGACCTATGCAGTCATCATGGCAGAAGGCCCCACAGCCTTTGCACACAATCATGGCTTTCAGCCGGCAAGAGCATTTCAGTTCCAATTCGTCCGCGTTGCTGCTGTCGGCAAAGTTCTGAACGGGCATCTGAGTGTTCTGACCAGGCAGGCCCGTGGCGGGACTGGAGCCACTTCCCAAAATCCCAATGGACTTTTCAATTGCAGATGCTGCCCTTTTGAAGCTCGTGCTCCCAAAGTGTATTGTTGGATAATTTCCACAGAGCTGCTGCTGTTGCTGCACCTGCATTTTCTGAGCAGCTAATTGGGTAAAAGGCTTTTGTGGCTCAGAAAGCAAATAGGAAGAGAAATCTGCATTTTTTAGCGCAAATGCTTTTAACTGTTCTTTCATTTCATTCTGGTCATAGGAAACTTGTTTCATGCCCAGTTCACAGCTGCTGCTTAAACCTTCCTCAAAAGAAAGAGGTTCCGATTTTATATTGCTACATATGCCCGTGGACTGTGGCCAACTAAGTCTCTTAGTGGTTTCCATGGTAACCGGTGGCTGCTTTTGATCGGATGGGACTTCTGTATTAGGAAGAGGTGGAGGTAGAGGAGGTGGTGGTGGCGGCGGCGGGGGAGGCGGGGGCAGGGCCAAGGGCGGAGGGGGTGGAGGGGGAGGGGGCGGGGGTGGGGCGTGCACGAGGGCTTTGTTTGGCATTGCGTGTGCAGCCCCTCCCACGTCATCACCTTCTTTAAGGGGCATGTTGGGGGACAACATGTTGGCTAACCTTAGCTGGTGGGGTGCGGGAGAAAGGCCAACCTCTCCCAGTCCCTTCTGTTCGAGATGCCTGTTGAAGGCAAACGCATTACAGCCCACTGGGGTCTTGGCGGAGGCTGGTAGCAGGGCTGCGCTCGGCATGGGGGCCCGGGCAGCCATCGGCATTTGGTAAAACTGCTGTCTGTGTGAGGTACCAGCGTCAGGGTGGAAGCTGCCATTCTTGTCGACATGAAAGAGGTTCTGCTGGAAGCTGCAGGAGGGGAGCAGCCGCTTCTGCTGTTTGACCTCGGGGCTGGACACGATTCTGTTCTGCATGGGGTGCTTGCTCAGCCACTCCTGCTTGAAGGGCTGGCTGTGCCCTCCTAGCGGAGTCAGGCCCGAGTTGATGACACAAGGCACCCCTTTCCCATCTGGCTCCACCAGCAATTTCCCTGGCTCGCACTTCACTTGCGTGTGCTCCCCCGCAGTCCTGGCGACTCTCTTTTTGGGGTGGTTTTCTCGCTTCCTCATTTGTAGTGGCGCGAGGGTCCCCGCCAGGTAGCCCTTCCCGTCGGGGTTTGGAGAGCTGGACGGCATTTCAACGATGTTCCGCTCGGGGGCTGTCTTCCCCGCTGAGGTAGTTTGAAGAGGCAGAGGAAGCCTGTTGATTTCGAGCTTGGCTCCCAGTCGGGGCTGAGGCAACACTTTTTCCAAAGGCAGGTTGCCCTGGAGTAACTGGGTCACCAGCGGGTTGTTGGCCTCCACAGAGGACAGTCGGCAGCCGGAGCTGCCCGCGCTGGGAACCCTTTTCAGGGGGTCTGCAGCCAAGGAAATCGCCTCTTCCATGGGACCGGAGGTGGGAGCCTTCACGTTCTGCGTCTGCTGCCCACTGGGGGTGACCTCCGTGGCCGGAGGAGGCAGCTCGGGGCCGGAGAAGTCTTCGGTGTCCATCCTAAAGCCCTTGTCCACTTCATGAGGTTCGGACTTCACGGGGAGAGCGACACTGGTTATGAGATTCCTGGGGTGGAGCTCTGCCATGTGGGAGTAGCTGGCGTGTTCGGTTTTGATGGCCTTCGGACAGCCCTGCTCCAGATACTCTTTCTGCTTGCTTGAAGCGGGGTGACTCACCAGGGGCTGTCCTGTGCCCCGCATCCCCTCCTGGTTCCAGCAAATCCGGCTGCCTGGGTTATACGGATTGCTACAGGCTGTGTCGGCTTCGCTTTTGAAAGCGGTTGGGCCCCGGGCCTGCTCGGCGAAGCCGTGGCTAGGAGCGGCCACCTCGCTCCGCTTGTCCGGACCCACGAGGGGTCCCTCTCGGAGACTTGGGCAGGCTGCCTGCATCGGGGTACACTCCTGCTTCGCTGCCGCGGCACTGATGAAACTCGAGCCCTGATCCACGCCTTCGCTGGCCACCGGCTCCGGCCGGCTAATGACGGACACCTGGGGGCACGCCACGGGCTGGACGGAGGCTTCTGTCCTCACGGACCGGCTCTGGAGGTCCAAGCTGGCTTCCGCACTTTCAATGGAGACAGTCAGAGACAGAGTGGAGGTCAGCGTGGTGCTGTGGTCCACGATGACTTTACACGGGATCGATCTGTTTATGGCTGCTGGTGCGAAGCCCCCCGCGGGTGGCTGAGGTTTCCCAGAATTGTCTGCCCTGTTTCGGGGCCCTGGATGTTTGTCCGAGCTTTCGGCACTTAACTTGGGAGGCCCCTCGTAAGAGCTGATGGTCAGCATGCTTCCGGTAAACATGGCGATAGGCGGCCGCGCGGCCAGAGCGTCTGTGGCCGCTGCCGACTCCCTGCAGCTGAGGGCGGCTCTCACAGTGGTACCCAGGGGTCCGGGGGCCTGTTCTTCACCCCCAGGCATGGCTATCTTCTCAGAAGGAAATCTGCTATTCATCCCCGGCGGGGGAACCAAGACAGAGCTCGTGGAGAGATGGTTTGGCAAGTTATTTCCAACGGAGGGAGTTGGCACGGAGGTGTACTGACTGGAGACGAGGTTACCAGCGCTGCTGCTGGGCAGTGGCAACTGCTTGTCGTCCATGGGGCTCGAGACACCGCGGCCCTCGGCTGGGACGGGGACAGGAGTGCTTTCGATACATTTTGGTATAATGGCTATGCACGGAGTGTCCGTTCCCTGGATGGTTTTCAACATGCTTATATTACAAGCAGAAATTGTGGTATTTGCACTGTCAACAGACATTAGAACAGAGGATTTATCAACAGAACTCACAAAGGGATGTTCTTTAATTGCTCCCGACATAGCAGTGCTGCAAACAGACACAGGGACGGAATTTTTATTAAAAAGCATGGGCACACTGCTATTTTCAGAAGAGGTAGATGAAACAATTTTCTCAGATAAATGCGACACGGGTATATTTTCGTCAGAACTATGCGCAGATAAGTCCGTGGCAGTTTCTGGAAGTTTAGCTGGGTTAAGAGATGGCTGTAAAACAGTGGTGGTCTCCCGGAGGTGCGCAGACTTGTTGCTAGGAGATCTGCAGTTTGGATTGACAATAATCACCCCGGTCGACCCTTCAATTTTTGTTTCAGGGGTAGAAGAGACTTCTAAGCTTGGAGGCCCTTCCTTTGAGCCGAGCGGAGGCAACCGGGACTCTTTAGTGTTCTGGAAGAGGTGGGCTCGGGCTTGATGCTTTGCAAACAGCTTCGCCTTTGTCTGCTCTTTGATATGGGCCAGGGTTCTCGCCTTCCCACCCTCTCCTGGGTTCCCCATGGCTCCCGAAACGATGCTTGCCGCAGCGGCTACAGCAGCTGCCGCGGCTGCCTCTCGCTGGGCCCTCGCTTGCTGGGCCCTGGCCTTGATGTCTGCAAGGGTCCTGGCTCCTGTGTTCCTCCCACCACCGACCGATGTGCTGGGGGATGTGCGAGACTCTGGTTTGGAGACTGGCTGGCTCTTGATAATGAAAGGTGGCCCAATTTTGGAAAGCTGGATCTATAGGAAGGGGAAAATGGAAAGAGAAAGCGCTTGGTACATGATCACAGAGGATGCAGGTGGAATGTGATAACACAAGAGATAAGATGGGTGATGTCTTCTCATGATGTGGCATGAATGAGACCTAAATCCCCAAATAGGTCTTTTGGGTACAAAGCGACAATCGATGTGGCACGAATGTGAAATTAAAATTTTTAATCTCTGTTTTTCATCTACAGGAACATCAACCGGTGACTTCATTTGGTATGGAAATGAAACATCTTCTTAATGCCTCATATAAATGGAAACAAAATCCATGCTTTTTAAAATGAGGTTAGCTAAAAAAGACAGAGATAGTTAGCTTTTAAATTATCTTCCTTCCTGGCAGGGAAAACTGGGACCTTCATTCTATACGAGTTTATCTCTTCATTTGCCACAAAGAAAAAAGCCCTAGCCAAGAAGTCCGAAGACTAGAATTCTCATTCTGCCTTCACTCAAAGAAATTCTGCAATCTTGGGCAAATCATGGTGTACTTTGCTTTCTCCAGAGACCTCCGTGAGCCAGAGACTCTATAGTTTTTCTGTACTCCCATACAACCCGGCCCGCTGGCTCATACCTGTATAATCAGCACACAATAAGAGTTTGTAAACTCACTTGTAAAATGAGACGAGTTATTTCTGGTCTATTTCCTTCACAGGGTTGTTATAAAGATGGAATGAAACTATGCTTGTGAGAGTGCTCTGCTTTCCAAAGGGATTTGGTATCATTATCTTTTCATGAAAGCAAGGGCAACGCTGGTTTTCTGCTTCTAAAAGCAACGACAGGTTGGGCAGTTTCTTCGGATATCAGTAATCTACAATTTGCTGAATTTCATAAACAGTCCGACCCACAGCATCTACCTAACTCATGCTAATTAAGAGACTCACAGTCATTCCCAAATCCATGAGGCACAAGGCTCAACAACCAACATCTTATAGCAATGCTCTAGGCACTAGAAACATGAGTCATAGATTAGAGAGTCATAGATTTTTAGGGTCATAGATTTGGAGAGTTGGAAGGGACCTAGTTAAAACCCCTCAATTTACAGTAGAAAAAACTGAGCCTGTGGAGGGAAAGTAGGCTGCCCTGGGATCATATAACAAGGGTGTGACAGAATGGTTCCCCATTCAGGGCTCCTGACAAGTACTATGCTTCTTTTGTTTTCCTCCCTCTAGGAAAAGCTTTTCCTAGAAAACATATTTCCCTTCTTAACATATGTGTATTTAAACTATAAACGCTTGACACATACTACAGGATCATATCAATCTGGAATTATGCTTTGAAACTTCGGTAGATGAAATGATCTTTCTGAGCTACATCATTTCTCCTTTTCCAACCTGTGATGTTTCTCTTCTAATCCAAAGGCTTCAAAGAAAAAAAATGAATTTAGAGAGGCGATTCCAGTTTTCCTTTTAAATATTTTCTTTACTTAAAAAAAAACAACTAAAAACATTAAAAAAAATTAAACCTAGCTATACTTAAGCAAGAGCTCAAGGCCAAATAAACACCAAATCTATTTATGTTATCCATCTACCGGGAAGTATATACTATGTTGAAAACAAACTTTTGACAAGAAAAACAGACCGCTATGTTCAAAAATATTCCCTATGAAAAGCATGCTTATATTTTTCTTTCCACTGCTTCAGAAATTAAAATATATAGCGGGGCCTTTAATTGGTGCTTAATGTTCATCTTTCACATCTTTAGAATCTTATTTAATAGGGGTTACTTTATTAAGTAGAGTAACTGCAGCTACACTCTTAGAAGTCAGCCTTATGGATATCATGAGACACATACATAAAATAGATGTCAGAGCAGAGCAAAGTAAAGAGAAAGAGATTAAGAGAAACACAGCTTGAACACAGTTATAATCCTAGACCAAACCTATGGCGGAATAATGCACTTTACTGTTGGGCAGTATAAATGCACTATGATGAAAGCACCAAATAAGTATAGATCATATTGGTTAGGATTTTTTTTTAATTAAACAAAGTATTTCTTTTGAATTAACCTTAATTTTCAGTTTACTTAGGCAGAGCCAATTTATATAAAAGGTTTGTTTTCTGAGAGTTAAAACCTACCCGGGGTCAAAAGAGAACGTATAAATGGGAATGTTTCACTACAGGTTTTATTATCTGTGAAGTTAAGTGCCTCTTTACTATCTCAAAAATTAAAAAAAAAAAAAAAAGATTTGTATATCTGTATATCTACAGCATTTTCCCTCAGAGTGTGCAAAGCAATTTTATTGATTTACTCAAGAAATATTTAATGAGGCTCTTCCGTAAGTCAGGTCCTTTCTGTTAGGAAATGGTGGTAGTGAATATTTGCTGGAAAATAAATGAACCGATATCCTGCACCTTCTCCTCCTTCATGCACACCTCTGACTTTTGACTACTTTCCCTAGTCCTACCGAACTTTGACTGGGGACCAAATTCTTTCTCAACTTTTCCAAAGTGCATGTACGTCTTCGTCTTATACCTTGGAATTCCCAAAAGACCCTTCATCTCATGGACTATAGACCCCTCCAGGCCCTGTTCTCCCTCCCCACTTCTTTTTCCTTAAATATATAATGCATCTAAGATTATCTTGTGAGCTCAGCAATCCTTAAAAAGGATCATTTAATATTAGACTCGTGCTTAGAGTATTAGATCATCAACTGCTACATAAAACCTGGAGGGAATAAAACCTTATTTAATTCTGAAAATTAAGCATCTGAATAGGAAAAGCCTATCTGTGGAATTGTCTTTAATGTTGTTATTATTAGTCCATACCTTGAGAGGTGGAACTCTGGGCTCCTCTCTTGGAGGCTGTTCTTTCTCAGGTGGGCTGCTGGATGTTAAGTTCCGGGTTGACTGATCATCTTCTATCCGAGCCCTCTTCTCCTTACAAATTCCAAAGCCGTGCTGCTCTGCAGTTTTCCTCTTCGATATCTCAGATTCTCTACTTTCATTTCTTATCCCATCTGGTGACTTGGAGGGCTCTGACAACTTGGAAGAATGTGAGGTCTCCAACCGATTCTGTGAGCTCCCTTGCTTGTGTGTTTTGTTTCTAGAGCCTTCTGAAAATGAAGCCTTATCCACTGATGAGACACACTGCTTGTCCTGTAATTTAGCTGATGGAAGCTCATTTCCCTTATTCTCTGTCTCTTCAGAAAACACAGGTAAATCCAATGGTGAAGACGCCCCTTTCTTTTCTGTTCTTTGCAGGACATTATGATTTTTCACTTTTATCATTTCTATAGAAGGGAGTTCTGGAATTGAAGCAGGATAGGCCTTCTCAGTTTCAACACGTGATTTACAAGGCTGCTGATTCAGAGTCTTACCGTGCAAGTCCTCCGATGGAAATGCTTCAGGAACAATGGAGGAACCCATTTTGATGGGTTCAGGAGTATTTGACAGAGTCTTCTGTTGAGAGAGAAGGCTTTCCCCCAGTGGCTTGGCAGGGGCAGAGCCTTCATCTTTCTGTGGGGAGAGTGGTTCTTCAGATAGGGAAGGGGACTTTCTTTGCTGATGCACCATTCTTTCATTCATGGAAGAATTAGAAATTGGAGATGTTTCTGAAGGAAGTGGCAAACTGGATATAAAAGTGGTCTCAGATGTGAGAAGCATGGAAGACACTGAAGACGTTTCTGACGTCAAAGGTAGATCAGACATGGGTGATGTTTCTGATGTTAAAGGTAAATTTGATACAGGGGATGCTTCAGAGGTTAAAGGTAAATTGGACATCAGAGATGCCTCTGATATTTCAGGTGAAGTGGATATTGGAGATATTTCTGACATCAAAGACACATGAAGGTTTTCATCAGGGGGATTTCTCTGGTTATATTTGTCTGCATTTTCAGTGCTGGACACCTCAGAACAAAACGTTGTCTCAAGGGAGGCTGGAGTACATGATTCCTCTGAGGTGGACTGAGTTTCCCCTCCTGGGGATGTCAGGCTGGTACAGGCTCCCTCTGGGCTCTCGGAAGAGAACGAAGTTTCTGAGATACAAGCATTTTCAGAAAGCTGTTCATCAGGATCACTCTGTAGCTCCATATCTACAGCAATCCCTTCACTGGGAAACTGGTCTTCTAAAGAAGAGGACCCTGTTTTTATTTTTGGAGGATTGGTCTCTACTGCAGTTTCTGGCTCCTTATGTTCTGTGTCACTGACATGAGTCACAGAGGAAGTGGAAGGAACGAGAGAGTCACAGACTTCTAGCTGATCGATAACAACCGACATTTCTTCCTGGGGAGATTCGGATTTCTCTTCCACCTTCACTTCAATATGAGGCAAAGTTTCTAAAACATCATTCATCATAACACAGGACTCCGGGTTATCTTCAGGAGGTGGTACGTGAGGCTCTTCATGAGAGTTGGCTGGACTTTCAGACCCCTCAGAAAATTCAGGTATTGTCTTATGATTTTCATCCTGACATTCACAGATACTAGTCTCTACCTCTTCTGCAATTTCCTCCTGAATCACGGATTCTTCAGGGATCAAGATATCTTCTGAGTCTGATTCTGCCATTCCATCTTTACCTACATCTACCATAGGACAAAGTGTAGCACAGAAACCAGGCTCTGGAGAAGTTGGACTTTTCATGCTTTTTGGTTGTTGCTCTTCCAAGGGAGTCTGTGCAGAAACACCTGGAAGGCCAGAGGCTCCACATGAACTACTTTCAGCTCCATCACTGTTTGGTCCAGAAGTGAGCTTTATTGATTCCTCTCTTGACATGCCCAACCTGAACAGAAATTAGAAATATTGAATTATTGTTCAACCACAAAACATGAAAGGTACAATTTGGAGATATATGTGTGTGTGCATGTGTGTGCGTGCGCGTGTGTGTGCGTGCGCATGCGTGTGTGTGTATTCAACAAAAGCAAATGCATCAAACTTATTTTACAATTGCTAAGTAACATGCTTAATTTATATAAACTAGTTTATGATGACTTAGTTCTTCTACTTCTTTTATAATCATAACTAAATAAACTCTATTCTGGTTAAGAAAGATTCAGATTTTTATATTTATATATTTTTTAAATTTTGTTTTACTAACTTATTTGGTACAGATTTTTATTGTGTAAGCAAGGAGATATGAGCTTTGCCAAATGTTATGTAAAAGGAATTAAAAAATTACATTCTATAAAAGATTAGAAAATATGGGCAGAAAAACAAAAGAATGGATAAGATCTAAAATTTTTTAGTCAAAAAGAAGCAACTTACCGTTATCATAGAAAATTGCACAGAGGATGCAATGTAAGCAAATAAGATCAATGGGATATGGGTATGTTGTAAAATCTTAAAACTGAAATGACTTCCAAAGATTAAGTTCTCTTAAACCAATGTAAGAGGTTTATTACTAACTTTATTTTAGTCTGTAAGTGTCTACCTTAAGACAACATGGAAATTTCACTAAAGAATAACAAACATATTTGGGGTCAACAAAGTTGATTCTACTAGATTATATTTGTATGAGGCAAGATCTTAAAATTTTTTCAAGTGATCTCTTCCTGTAAGGATATTCCATGAAAGATAACAAGGAGCATTAAGAAATAATGTAACCTAATATTCATGTCATAAGGAAAAGTTCATCAGAATTACAAAGATATTGGAAATCACTATTTCCTGTCACACTAATTTACATCATCAGCATCACATGGTAGAGAAATAAGCTGCTCTAAAAGAAGTTCGAATACAGACGATTACAAAGACAGAAATATTCTCAAATATATTTGAGTGAAGAAACACAGCTAAAAGTATCAATGCAGGAAAATACCTCAGTGAAATTTTCAACCTTTGACTTAAATTCTCCAAAATGAAAGGGAAATAAAATTGAATACATTTTTAGGGGTGTATTCATTGCCTTCTTTGCTAACATTCAGAAGGCTCTAAAAAGAAGCTAGGAAATACTGCCCTCATAATTAGCCTCTTTTCTTTCAACTTTCCTTAAGAGGGGTTCAAACGAAGCTCCAATTTATAACTATACTACACTGAAAGGAGCAGAATAACAACATTACAGATAAAGCAGAATAATCAACTAGAAATATGGTCCCTTGGGGCTAGGCCAAGCAGAGATACTACTGATACTAGGTTAGGTGTAAAATATACAGCAATTATCCACTGGCAGCCAAATTTCTGCTGGTTGGTTAATAAGGATATAATAAATTTATTAATTCATATTAAATATTTTTAATATTAAGTATCACAAATGTATGGAATATATAAAATGTATATATTATACATGTGTGTCTACATTCATAATGTATATATGTATATATGTATATATACATATGTATATATACATATGTATGTATACATATATATGTATATATGTGTATATATGGAGAACAGTACTGTATAAAATATGCCTATGTCAACATTTTATTATTTCCATGACAAAATGGATTTAAGATGGCATAAGGCAAAGAAGGTTGGTTTTCACAGCACACCGCATAACAACACAAAGGAAAACAGGTAAGTCCAGAAATCTATCATTCTGAGTTTGTGCACATATGGGTGATCTCTAAGTGACTAAAGCAAATAGGGAACAGTGCTATGTTACAAGCAGAGTAAGCCGATCAGAACCATAATAGAGAGCTCCAACACACAGCCTGAAGACTAGAGGAGACAAATCTTAACAATGCAGGAGTTTGGATGGCAACATTCTTGGGAAAAGTTAGAGCAGCAAAATTTTCATGTCAACTGAAACTTATCTGGTGCTAGGAAAAACAATCTTTCACATACTGGGGTAGTTTAAGTAATCTTGAAGTAACAAAATTAGAAGGATATTGGAATGTCCAAAATATGGCTGTCATCCAATACGTAATTGAAGATGGAAAAAGACAAGCAAGAATTCCAGTGATGTTAAGGGGACAGAAACTCTATGGATAAACTACAGCAAGGAAAGGGTCAAATAAAAGTAGTGTTTGTATTGAGAGCTCAGGGATGGTAAGAGGGGATCATGCTTACTCACAGTGTTATAGCAGTTACCCTCCAAGGCAGGGCCCTTTAGCCTGTTATGCATGGGAGTCTGGAAGCCCTCAAAATTTTATGTAAAAAAAAATTATGTAGGTGTGACCTTTTCTGAGAAGGAATTGTGGCACAAGGACCGTGAGCTAATCACTTCACCACACTGTGTAAACCTGGATAAATGACTTAGTTTCACTGTCTCTCAGTTCCCTAATCCCCTTTTTAATGTAAAAGTGAAATAAGGGTGTCTATCTTATAGGACTGTTGGGCTGGGCGGGTTAGTGAAATAAGACTTTCAAAGCTCTTAGACGGACATCAGAGCCCAGTATGCTCAATCATGACGTGGTGAATGAAGCAAAGTCCTCTGTAATGCAGGTCTCTGGGGCATAGGCTCTCTGAGGGCAGAGCCTAGAAAGCCCTGTGAATGTCTGCACCTCTGGCATCTAGATGAGATGTTGGATCAATTTTGCTGAATTAAAAAAAGGGAGGGGGGCGCCTGGGTGGCTTAGTCGTTAGTCATTAAGCGTCTGCCTTCGGCTCAGGTCATGATCCCAGCATCCTAGGATCGAGCCCTGCATCAGGCTACCTGCTTGGCGGAAGCCTGCTTCTCCCTCTCCCATTCCCCCTGCTTGTATTCCCTTTCTGGCTGTGTCTCTTCTCTGTCAAACACATAAACAGAATCTTAAAAAAATAAAAATAAAAAAATTTTAAAAAGGGCCCAACAATCAAGAACTAAGGACTAGTACATTGGAGGTAACTAGCTCAGTTTTGCCTTTGAGAGGGTGCTCCCAACACTCCCTTTGTCACACACAAGGTCGGGGGAAACCTTCTAGGTGGTCTGCAATGTCATTCTCCACGGTTCTTAATCCTGCTGGGCATCAGCATGACTTGGAGAGCATCTAAAAACACATACTTCTGGGCTCACCTCCCGGACATTCCCAATCAGTATGTCTGGCATGGATCCTGGAAATCTGTATCTATTTTTAAAAGCCCCAGTAAGGATTCTGATGCAGCCAGCCTTGACTATTGCTGCCGGTGACAATATATGAAGGCATATAAGGAGGCTGCTGCAATTTTAATTTTTGAGAAAACGCATTAATTATCTCCTGCTAGTTTTGCTTAAAGATGTATACACATCCATGATCCTAGGAAAAACTGAAAACAAGCCTTCCTACTTGAGGATTATTTAGGACACTGCTATTTAGGACACTCCTCCAAATGCTAGCCTCCTCTGGGTAAGCAGGCTGTTAATCACAGGATTCCTTTTCAAGAAGAGCACTGATATGAGACTCCTGACTGGGTGGCTCAGTGGGTTAAAGCCTCTGCCTTCGACTCAGGTCATGATCCCAGGGTCCTGGGATCCAGCCCTGCATCGGGCTCTCTGCTCAGTGGGGAGCCTGCTTCCCCCCTCCCTCGCTCTCTGCCTGCCTCTCTGCCTACTTATGATCTCTGTCTGTCCTATAAGTAAATAAAATCTTAAAAAAAAAAAAAGAAGAAGAGAACGCATATGAGACTTCTGACACTGGTTTCCCTATTTACAAGGGGACATTTTATGAAGTTAAATCAAATGGTACAGATATTGTTACCTGCAACCACTTCAGTGTCATTTATGCAAAACAACTTCCAGGCATTAATTACGTATGTGTGAGTTCCAGGAACAATTACTTTGTGAGGAGGTACTAAAGTCACTGTCAATTGTCAGCTCCGAAATCCTTTCTTCTTCCTTAGGGATCTGAGTCTCTAATTCTGCTCAAGTACAATATGTCCCTTCTAAATGTAAGGCAAAGGTAAAACTACTTTCAATGTAATTTAGTTGCTTCCACGCTTATGTGTGGCTGGTGTTAGCTTAAAAAGAAACACACATGAAGAGAAATCATGAATTAAAACCTGGTCACACTCAAAGAGGAAGATGGCTGGAGTGAAAAGTAATACTTCGGGCTCTCCCCAAAACAAGGACTAAACAAGATACGCACAGTCAACATTTTCAGAAAAATAGGAGAGTTAAGGGTTTCTAAAACTACTTAGCTCTCAAGTATTCCTTAATGAATATACTTGGATTAAAACCAGGAGATTTTTACTAAAATCTAGTTAAGAAAGCCATAAGTGACTTCTATAGCATTTCATGTGCTACTTTCAGTCCAAAATGAATTTTCATGGACAAGTTATAAACCCTTGAAAATGCATTTTTTAAAAATTTAAGTGCTGATATGCCACTATAATTTTACCTGCAATTTCTTACACTGAGGGACTATTGCCTTTTATCACTGGTTTATTAAGTTTTACAGCATATGAGTGTGCTATGTGAAGCAGAGAATTACATTTTCATTTCCTTCTGAGAGAAATGAGAAAAAAATGCTCTAGTACTTACTTTTCTCCATAAAACCTTTCAAAGAATTTTTCTTTCCAAGGTTCTGTTTTCTTTTCCTTCTCAATTTCTTGCCTTATCCGCAACTGCATTTCTGGAGTAAACTCTCCTAGAAAGCAAATGCTTATATATTGAGTAAAAGTGATCATATCTTTTACCGATTAATAAGGAAAATGTAATTAATTTGAGTAAACTTTTATGGATGTTGCAAAGGAAAAGGCTAAGTACTGACAATATTCTACAGCTTCTCTCTTCATGAACATCGCTCAAATAGTCATTTAGTTGTAGGTGAACTTTAAAACCCTCAGCAAATAAAGTGTATGCTAGGGGCTGTGAATGAAGTGGCATATATTCAGTGTCCCTAATGAAATCAGTCTGGCGGGAGAAAAGGCACACAACTGCCTATAATATAATGTTTAAAGCCCTGTATGCGCTGTAAGAATAAAGGTAGTGAGGGCACAGAAGAAAAGGCACTTCATTCTGCCTGAATCGATTAGGGAGACCACATACAGGAAATGGTACTTGAGTAAGCTTTTGAAGGATGACCACGCTTTTATAAAGTAATTAACTCACAAGGCACAGAGATATGAATATGTATATTTATGTTCTTTTGAGTGGCCAATTGTGAGAATGTAGGAGTAGGATGAAATGAAATAGGAAAGGTAGGCTGAGGCCAATTAGCAAATACATGGTTTAAAGAGAGTTCTACATTTTTCCTATAAGAGACAGAGGGAGGTCCTGATGGCATCTACTCAGAGAGATATATGGCCTAACAAGTGGCTTAAAAACCAGGTGTAGGGGCACCTGGGTGGCTCAGTGGGTTAAGCCTCTGCCTTCGGCTCTAGGTCATGATCTCAGGGTTCTGGGATCGAGCCCCGCATCGGGCTCTCTGCTCGGCAGGGAGCCTGCTTCCTCCTCTCTCTCTCTCTGCCTGCCTCTCTGCCTACTGTGATCTCTATCTGTCAAATAAATAAATAAAGTCTTAAAAAAAACAAAACAAAACAAAAAAAAACCAGGTGTAGACATGGGAGGACTCCAGCCAGGAGGCTGCTGAATGGCATAGATGAGAAACAGAGAGTACAGTCAAGCCAGCAGCTGTGGGAGTGTTCAAGGGCATTCAGAGTCAGAGCACAATTGACAGGTCATGACTGGATCAGGAGATGAGAGAGGACAAGAGAGATCAAGTTCCGAAGTGAGGAAAGAGTTAATGGAGAGGGGGCAGAAGGGACAGCAAGGTGAAGGGAAGGGAAGACAGTGAGGTTAATACTGACATTATGGTTTTCAGGTGCTTGGTATCTGCTCGGGAGATCCAGCAGGCATTTGGAACAGAACACAGGATTAGGAAAGAGGAGTCAGAGCCAGATGTGGAAGATTTGGCATAGGGGCTATACGAGGCGGTGAAAGAGGCTGCTTAGTGGATGTGCACAGCTACAAGAGGAAGTATCAGAGAGAGTGGTGGAGACATCACCATGTGTCATCAGATGGAAGAACAGAAGCTCCAGATGGAAACTGAGGAATGGCTATCAACAATGCGGCCGCAGGAAACAATTTGAAATATATTGTGAATGTCTAAGGTACATGGTTTCAAATTGGATGGGTTAAAAAAAAGAGAGATATTGCAGAAGGAACATAAAACGTAAGGACCAAAAAGAGGAAACTGGGCTTTGCTATTAGAAAGTCATTAATAGGGGCACCTGGTTGGCTCCATTAAGTGTCTGCCCTCAGCTCAGGTCATGATCCCAGGATCCTGGAATTAAGCCCCACATCGGGCTCCCTGCTCAGCGGGAAGCCTGTTTCTCCCTCTCCCACTCCCCCTGCTTGTGTTCCCTCTCTTGTTCTGTCAAATAAATAAATAAATAATATTAAAAAAAAAAAAAGCCATTAATATTCTCCAGGAGGCATTATTTTAGTTGTGTATAGCAGGGTCACACCTAACCATAACAATTTGAGTGGGTAAGAAAGTAAAAATGTACCATTGGTTATTTTTAGTCTTTCAAGAAGCTTGGTGACTAAAGGAAGAATCAGGTGAAATGGTGACTTTAGGGGAAGAAAGTATTAAAAGAAAATTCTTTAGGCTCTAGGACATTAAGAGAATACATAATACCTCAAGCAAGTGATTAAAATTATGATTCCACAGAAAATCTTGCTAGATCAAAATTTTTTATTATGTTTTGGATATCATGCTTCCTTCAAAAATGTTGTATCTCAAAAATGCAAAGTATAACAAAGAATTAGTGAAGTCATTTGGAACAGAATGGGTGTTTTTACTAAATTAAAGTATACTTCAGGGGGAGAAAAAGACTCGGAAATCAGAGAAAGGTGCAAAGCTCAGTATACTGTATGTACTCAGATATGCCAAAGAATAACGGAAAAAAGAAATTTACCTTCTGCCAGTCGCTGTTTCCATCCTTGAGCTGCATATGCAAAAAATTCATTATTTAGTGCTGAAGAACTGAGGCGTAAAATTCCATCGCTTCCCATCTAGGAAATAAGCCGACAAAAACAAGATCCATCAAGGATAATTCAGAGCAAAAGTACACAGGAAAGAAGTGAAAACAGGGTGTATGCATGAGAGAGAAAGTGTGGGGTAGGAGAAAGGGAAAAAAGGAACCTAGCAGAAAGGGAACCTCCTGTTAGGAAAAGCACATGTTGATGATTACAATAACAAAAATACATCAATTTAAAGGAAATCTTTATTAGGTATTTCCATTATTGGTGGTGAGTAAAACAAATGCATGGAATTTCATCAAAACAGTGTGATATCTTTACCGTTTTACTATGCCGTAAATGGTACCACGTTAAAAATCACCATGTTGACACCTTTCAACTAACTTTCAGAAATTAAATGTTCTAAGATTTGTGAAAGCTAAAGAAATCCAGTCTGATCACTTGGGTTCTTTCTCTGGCTGAGGTTTAGACAGGGAGAAGTTCTAAAGCATTAAAATGAATACCCCACACTGTCATACATACCCCCTCATCTTCTAATTTGGATGCACACAAAAAAACAGCTAACTAGTAAGGTGCACAATGCCCGCAACCATACGCTACCGACCTCTTGCCTGAAACATACTAATTTTTAAAAACTCACATGTAGAAGGGATTCAGATAAGCATCATCAAACCGGGTGCTTTTACCCTTCCAATTATTTACTGCACCTCCTATGCGCAGATAGTCTGCTTGCGGACACAGAAGATCAAAGAACTGGCCTCGTCCTTGACTGGCTGCTTATGGACTGAGGAGTGAAGATCAAATGGTGTCAAGCACAGGGTGAATGGGCATTAAGAAGTGCAAAGTAATAAAAGCTGGGGGATGCTATTTAGGTGGACGCAAGCCGTTTGGAAGAACTGGATGCCAGAGGCAAAGCTGGGTCCTACAAGATAGATCTGGACGGCAAGGTTCTAGAGGAAAATCATGTAGTGCCCGGGAGAGCTCAGGAACTTTCCCGAGGAGGGATGGCATCACAGAGCAGCGGTATCCACCTGGCGTTCGAAGGTGAGAGGTGCTTTAACCTGCTGGTTAGAGGTGTGGCAAACATTTTCAAAGATTTCCTCTTAACTCCCATCCACACACTTCACGGGTCCTAATCTCTAATTGTTGCTGCTCCCTGAAAACATGCCCAGAGGTTTCTCATCCCCAGGCTTCTGTTTGCTTGTGGTCTTTTCCACATTCCATCTTCACCACCGAAATCCTCCTCTTTTAAAATTTCACTCAACGCCTTCATGAACGTGTCAGCGGAACCATCCTCCAGGAGCAAAGGAGAACGCTGAATTTAAAAGTCAGTATTATACCAACTACTCTACACTGACTAATGCTCGATCCAATTCAGAAGAGAGACACTGTGAATAAACATGAGGTATGCTGAATGCTGCCATCATGACATCCAGAGGGAAGTCACAGACTTGACATTCTTAAGTTTCTTCATCTAAGAAACTGCGGATAGCACGCTAAAACGTTCCGTGCACGTGGAAAATTTCAGGCAAGGCTTCGTTCATTCATCGGATCATTGTTTACTCACCCCGAGCTATTTCGTCTTTGAGACCCTTATTAAGCCACTCATACGAACCCATGTACCTGGTACGTGTATACAGTGGCATTAAAGAAAAAGCCCCTGTCCTTCCATTGAATGTATTCTACACACAGCAGAAGCTTCTGGTCCCTGTAGAACTCTTCCACCCACACAACTGTAACACAGTCCTATCACCATGCTAGGATCCCACCTCAGTGTCCTACCACAGCCCCAAGACTGGAGCCTTCCTCTCTTCTGACTGGACAATTCTAGGACTCTGTCCTCTGGAATGCAGTCCACGCACTGAACCAATGGCTGTCATTTGGTCCTGCGTCTCCAACAGAATACATGTGCTTGGGACCCAAGGGGTGGAGTGAGTGAATCTTTGTACTCTCTCTCTCGTAAACCACGGGCAGACAGTATACTTTCTGTGGCCAGAGCTCTAGGCCTTCTGAGAATAAAAGTCCATGTCCCTGGGGGACAATCATTTCTACTCGGTCAGGGCTTCTCAGCCTTGGCCCTATTGTCTTTTTTTAAAAATTTTTTTAAAGATTTTATTTATTTATTTGACAGATCACAAGTAGGGAGAGAGGCAGGGAGAAAGAGAGGAGGAAGCAGGCTCCCCACTAAGCAGAGAGCCCAATGCGGGGCTCGATCCCAGGACCCTGAGACCATGACCTGAGTCGAAGGCAGAGGCTTTAACCCACTGAGCCACTGAGGTGCCCCGGCCCTATTGTCATTTAAATACAGAGACTCCTTTATTGTGGCAGCTGTCCTGTATGTTGTAGGTTGTTGAACAGCACCCCTGGCTTCTACTCACTAGATACCTGCAGCAACCCCTCTCCCAAATGGGACAATTGTAAATGTCTCCAAATATTACCAAATGTCCCTTTGGGGCAAAATCATCCCCAGGTGACGATCATCACACTCTTGGACATGGTAAGGGCTCCACGGTAGCTAAAGCTTCGTCCGGTTCCCAGATGCCTCTCACACCAGTGCATCAGTGAGCTGAGAGAGGGGTGACTGGACAGGTGGGATAATCGGCCCTCACGGTCATGAGGAAAGAGAACTGCTGCTGTAGGGCAAAGGCAGAGAGAAGGATGTAGGGAGCACTGGAGCTTCATCAGGACCTCTCTGGGTGCTTCTGTGTCTGCTGGTGACAGCAAACACGGATTATAGCAATGACAGCCAGAAAGAGCACAGGAGCCAAAGGCTCAGACTCCTCAGGGATGATGGTTTGGGCCACTTCCACCGGGCAAACTACCAGAATTCCTGGCTGAGTGTGAGGGTAATCAGAGAAGGGAAACGATGAACTTAAGACCAGCTTGAGACTAGCAGTCTGTAGCTACACTGACTCCCTCGTCATAAGTCTCGTTTTTTGTTTTTGTTTTCTCACCAAAATATCATGAATGGCCACTCCTTAAAGACTTAATGACAGAGGGCACTTAACATGAAGCACTTCGAAAGAGATCTAGCAAAGGCAATTAGGATGAAGAGAAGACAGTTCCCCTAAAAGTTATGCCTCTAAGAAGTCTGAAATTTTCTGCAAATGTTGACTCTGCATGTCTGTCTGTGGTTTGGGAGCCTTGAGATAAAGCAACTTCACTTAGGAAGACTAACAGGGAAGAGATATTCTTATTGTGTAGATTTTAAATAGGATTAGTAGGTGGAAGGCAAGTTCCCTGAAGAGGTAAAGAAATTTGTTTGCTATGAAGTGCATTTATAGAAGGCAATGAATAGGTTGGGATTTTTCTATATTTGAGGACTTCATGGTGCCTTATAATCTTCCACAGTCCATGCAACACCTAACACAGTGCAGGTACTCAATAAATGCTTATTGCTTCCCTTGCTTTGTGTAATTGAAAGATTTAAAATTTAACTTTGGTAGTTGATATGCAGGATTTTCGTTTCATGTATTCTCCCAGGCCAAGAGTGTGATTAGTTATTAATTGAAATTTCAGCATAATTTTAAGACACAAAGAAATACCAGATCCAGATTAGCTCTGTCAGAGTTTTGGGATTTCAGCACATGAAAATGCAAGGCAGTGTGAAATAAACACATTCAAAAATATGGAAGCTAGCCCTGAAGGAAAGTGTTTTTCTTTTAAAACAGAAAGAATAATATTAACTGCCAGACTTCCAGCCTGTATGAGACAGCACAATTAAACACTGGAGCTAAATTGGACTTAGGAAATACGTGCCAATAAAACTTTTAAAATACACTATTAATTTTATGGCCTTTAAGAAATACTGTCCAAAAGACATAACATTTTAATGAGCTGGAACAATAAACATTTCTGAAAGGTTTATTTATTTATTTATTTATTGCTGAGCCATAAATTCTTGTTTTTCAGATTGCCCATGCTAGAAATGCCCATTCTAAAAACTCCCTTAACTTTCTTATAATGAAGTGTCTAACTAAACTATTGATAAATTATGCTACCTTTTTAATTAGGAGGGAAAACCCCTGAACATTTTAGTTGTTACAGATGAAAATAAATATGAGTAAAGGAAAATTCCTTCGTGCCAAGATCCTTTCACAAAGGTTTAAACCCCTTATTGGTGAGTCTATCCACTTGCCTTTGGTATTGGTTATAACATCCATTTTGTGGGATGGATATCCATGGAATTCAAAAGGTTGAAATGCCAGTTCTGCTTGTACCCTATCCAGTTTTTGAAGGTCAATGAATTTTAATTCTGTACACAAATATATCTATGTTTAATAATAATCCTTTAAACCTCTAATATATTCTTTATCACTTTTTTTCTTATTTTAGGTTTCCTATAAGTGATTCAGAACGCATGACATGTGGGCTGCAAAGTGGAACAGTGAGAGATGTGTCGGAGAGTTTGAAAATAGCCCGACAATAACGGGACACCTAGATACACTAAGCAATGTGGATTTCATTCTACAGACAATGGGAAGCCATTCAGAGTGAAGTCACCCCACACTGAGCATGTGCAGGTAAGCATGATGCTGGTTTAGGCGGGGTGGTCAGGATGGGCCTCTCTCTTGAATCCTCACTATTGATAAGGGATGTTCATGGAGACACCAGACAGAAACGAGGAAGGAGTCTTGAAACCATCTGGGAAAGAGTGTGCGAAGTGAAGGGATGCCAGTCCAGAGACAGACTCTTGGCGGGGGTTGGGGGAGGGTGCCACCAGGAGACCTGCAGATCCGGAGACACACTGGACAGGAGAGGCACAGAAGCTGAGGGAAAAGAAACATGCTGGGCTGTAGATCCACTGTATAGCCTGCCCACCCCCCCACCCCCCTCTGCAAAAAGGGAGCTGGAAAGCCTTTGGCAGATTCTGGTCTGAGGAATGGGAAGTTCTGACATTTCAAAAGGATAGCTCTGATGGCTATGTGTAAAACAGACTTTAGAGTAGTGCCATCTAACAGTAAGATAAATGTCAGCCACATATGTGATTTCAATTTTTTAGGAGTCACTTTGAAACAGTAAAAAGAAATAATGTGAAATTCTAATAACACCCTTTATTTAATCCAACCTATCCCAAATGTTACCGTTTTAATATACAATCAATATGAAATATGAAGACATTTTTTCATTGTTTTGTGTATTAATTCTTCAATCTCTGGTGCAAATTTTTAAATATCTCATTCAGATCAATTCTGTTTCTTTTGCCCAGCAGCCACTGGTGGTTCACAGCTATTGGAAAGAAGACTTACGAGGACACAAGCATGTAATTACAGGGATGATCCAGGAAGAATGTGATAGTAGCTTGGACTATGGTGACAGTAGTAGAAATGGTGGGAAATGCTTGGCTTTTGAGTTTCTTCTAAGGGCTGAACCAACAGAACTTGACATATTGGATGTGTGGTATGAGAGAAAGAGATCTGGCAAGGATGACACCAAACACCAAAGACCTTTTTTTGGCTTTGTTAACTACAATTACGAAATTTCTATTTACTAAAATGAAGAAGACAATGGAAAGAGGAGGTTTGGTTTTAAACCAGTTAAGGTTGAGACACGGGTAACAATTCCAAGCAGATGCCTCTGGTAGATCATTCTGCATACAGCATATAGGGTGTCCCAGACATAGGCAAGACCAGTGACAGGGACTCCTGTCCAGAATCATCTAGGGAAGGCCAAAGTAAAAATGACAAAAAGTCTTAAGATTATTTAGACAATGGAAGTAAAGAGAAGGGAGCTATTCAAAGAGAGGTATAGGAACCAGACTGACAGGGCAAAGTGCTCGTGTCGTGGGTGGTGAATGAGACCAAGGCATAAATGATGAGCCTCAAGTGTAGAGTTAGGATAATTTGGTGGTTGCCAGGAGCAGAAATCAGGACAGGAAAAGGTATGAGGAGGAGCTGTATTCTGGACAAAGAAGCGATGGGTTTTGTTTTGGATGTGCTGACATAAGGATATCTTAAAGATATCCACATAAAGATGTCTAATCAGTAACCAAGACTTAGGACAAAAGCTCAACAGCAAGGGAGGGATCCAACAAAGAAAAGAAGGAATTGTCAGCAAAGAAAGTAGAGTTAAAAACATGGATATGGGTAAGAATACAAAAGAAGAATTTACCAAAAAAGAAGACGGCTTTAAAGCAGAGCCTTAGAAACACTAATTCAGAAGGAACAGGGAGCAAATGTTGATCCCTCTAGAAGACTGAACTAAAGCTCTCTGACCGAGGTAGGAAGAAAATCAGAGCACGGGGCCTCAGAGATGCAAGGGAAGTAAGTGATCTGTGTTGTGTGTGTGCTGGTATCTACCAACCATGTGGAATGATTTAAGTTAACAGTGTGTGCAGTACACTATGTGAGTTGTGGTGCCCAATTTAAATTAAAAAAAAGTCCATAGGGTCTTTACAGCAAAGACCAATTAGGAGATGAATGCAACAGCAAAAGAGTAATGAGCAGATAAACTATACATTGTCATCACTGACCCTCTTAGAGTCTGAGCACCCCATGCTCCTGTACCATGTACCCCAGTAAGAATTAAAGTCAGGGCACTCATTCTAATGGGTAATTTTTCATTTTTTATCTTATTTAGTAGGATTCAGGTAGCTCAAGAGACTCCATAAATATGCTCAAGGTTTATCCATAAGGGAAGATGTAATTCTTGAAGCATTAACTTAGGCATAAAAGTGGAAGAGGGCTCTTGAGAGAGGGAGGATCCAGTAGGGGAGATGGGACTAACAATACACTAAGGACAACCGGGCCACTAACTTTCGAATGCTATTTCCAAAACTGCATTAAGACAGTATTTCCCAAACTGTAATTTGCAAAACAGGAATTTAAATAAGTAATTTTAATTTTAATGGGTACACCATCTACAAGGAAACTGATTCTGCCATCCGATAAATACAGCTTGTATTTACTAAATATGGTTAAAATAGTTTTCTTTACTGTATTTTCTAAAAACCCTAATTTATTTTTAATGCCCAAGAATATATCTATCATGCAGTATTTCTCCAATTTTTTAACCCTGTAATCCTCTTATAGAACAATTACCAATATTTCATGGAACAAGTATTCTCCAGAATATAAATTTGGGGAATGATGCGTTAAAGGCTGTAAATCAGTCAGAAGCAATGAAATAACCCTAAGCACAATGAATGTGCACATGTTGGATACTAAATCCCTGGTGAACAAAGGAACAAAAAATGCTCTCAGATCTGGACATGGGATCATTTCCAGTACAACACAAGAATCAAACATTCAAAATAAATAAGTAAAATAGTGAATATAAAACTAGGGAATATCATGCTAAGTGAAATAAGTCAAACAAATACCATATCTTTTCCCTCATATGTGGAATCTAAAAAACAAAACAAATAAGAACAACAACAAAAAATCATAGTCTTAAATATAAACTGGCGGTTGCTGTAGAACAGGTTGGGAGGGGGATGGGTGAAATAGGTAAAAGGAAGTAAGAGGTACAAACCTCCAGTTATAAAATAAATAAGTCATGGAGATGAAATGCATAACACAGGGAATATGGTCAATAATATTGTAATGACGTTGTACGGTAATGACCCTTACTTACTGTGGTGAGCATTGAGTAATGTATAGAATTGTCAAATCACTATGTTAGAGACCTGAAATAGCACTGTACGTCAACCATACTTCAGTAATATAGCACCATTTGCCAACTACACTTCAATAAGAAAAAAGATGAGCAGGTAAACAACGATTTTTAAAAGTAGTGAAAACTTGTAAAGGGTGATGTAATATGCTTTAGTGTACAGGCCTAAACAACTTCAAGTTCAAAGCCCACTTTAGAAAACAACTATTTGGCATAGCTCTTTAAAAAAAAAAAATACATCAAAATATAAGCAAATGTAACAACATTTCTTTCGAAAAGTAAAGACTCTAATTTTAGCGGCCCCTGGGTGGCTCAGTCAGTTAAGCACCAACTCTTGACTTTGGCTCAGGTCAACATCTCAGGGTCATGAGATCGAGCCCCACTTTGGGCTCCATTCTCAGCGGGGAGTTTGCTTGAGATTCTCTGTCTCCTTCTCCCCCTGCCTCCCCCCACCCCTGCACTCAGTCTCTCTCTTGTGCTCTTTCTCTCTTTCCAAATAAATTTTAAAAATGAAAATAAATAAACAAAAAGTAGAGATTGTAATTTAAAATTTTAACCAAGACTATATGGAATTACATGGAGGCTAAAGAAAAAAACATGTTATACTATGCTTATCCTCCTTCCACCCAATTTTTAAAAAAATAAGCTAAAGTAAACCAAAGGGACATCTCAGAGAGAATATATTATCCCCCAATGGCAATACTGAGATGGAATAGGAGGAGGCTTTTGTGTTATCACTGTTATGATAGGGCTTTTATCACAAATTCCCTCTTCTGAACTGAGCTGGTGCCTTTTCTTCCTATTATTTACTCCTTGGGGGATCACTGCTGAGCACTAGGGCGAAAAGCACAAGGTATAAAGTTCAGCATGGAAGGGTTTGGGAGATGGAAGCTCCCCCATAATGTGGATGACGCCAAGTGTAATGCTTAACCAGAATGAAGTTCTTCAAGCAGAGGAATGAGCCCAAGAAGTACATAGCAACAGTTAATTATTCAATGAGATTTGTGTGTGTGTAAATTACAAAGGGCTTTAAGACTAAAGAAGATTATAAGATGGCATAATGATAACTAGTCCTATGGGAACTGCTTACTGCCTTTTCATTTAAAAATTCATAGAAACATACATGTGTATGAATCTATATATCTCTATCTATGTGTATCCATGCATTTATGTATATGTGTGTATACACACACATACACACACACATACACCAAACACACAAGAAGTTTTCTCCTTCCTCTGGAAACAAATCTGTAAGCAATCCAACCCCTTGGCTAAGATCATGGTCTTCTTTAAAATGCGGTCTCCTGTGCATTCTAAGAGAACTGCTCTCTCTCCCACCAGATGACCTGACCAAGCCCCCAGATCCAAAGAGGAAATGTTCAGTCAGAGGTTAGGGAGGCCATTCTCTAGAGTAAGACATGTTGGCAAGCAATTTCTCAGATCCCAAGCAATAAGAGAATTGGGAAATTCTCTGGGATTGGGAAAAATGAATTCCCCAGAAATAAGAGAAAAATAAAAACTTTCTCATAATTACTGCTATGAATTTCAGCATATACAATAAGGAAAACCACATGTGTGGGGTGTGTATATTAGAAATATATGAAAAAATTTTTGATATTGATTCTTAAAAATTTTCAATTATTGAGTTTCAATTATCATACTTACATGAGATTTCTGTCAATCTTCTATACAATCTTATTAGCAACAATAATCATTTTCTAATGACATTATCCTATGTTTCTACACTCTGCCACCTTTTCCAAGAGTCATCCCATTTGCAGATTTTAAAGCAAGGAGTCTTTATTCTTATATGGTACTGGCACAAAGCAGACACAAAGATCAATGGAACAGAGTGGAGAGCCCAGAAATGGACCCTCAACTCTACTGTCAACTAATTTTCGACAAAGCAGGAAAAATTATCCAATGGAAAAGGACATTCTCTTCAAAAAATGGTGCTGGGAAAATTTTACAGCCACATGCAGAAAAATGAAACTGGACCATTTTCTTTTACCATACACAAAGATAAACTCAAAACAGATGAAAGACCTAAATGTGAGACAGGACTCCATCAAAATCCTAGCAGAGGGGGCAACTAGGTGGCTAAGTCGGTTAGTTCTGCATTGGGATCCCTCCTCAGTAGAGAGCCTGCTTATCCCTCTCCTTCTCCCTGTTTCTCTGCCTACTTGTGCTCTCTATCTGTCAAATAAAATAAAAATAAAAATAAATCTTTAAAAAAAATTCTAGCAGAGAACACAGGCAGCAACCTCTTCAACCTCAGCCACAGCAACTTCTTGCTAGACACATCTCCAAAGGCAAGGGAAACAAAAGCAAAAATGAACTAATGGGACTTCATCAGAATCAAAAGCTTCTGCACAGCAAAGGAAACAGTCAACAAAACTAAAAGGCAACCTACGGGATGGGAGAAGATATTTACAAATGACATATCAGATAAAGGGCTAGTATCCAAAATCTATAAAGGACTTATCAAACTCAACACCAAAAAAACAAATGATCCAGTCAAGAAATGGGCAGAAGACAGATATGAACAGACATTTTTCCAAAGAAGAAATCCAAATGACCAAAAGACACATGAAGAAACTTGGCATCAGGGAAATACAAATACAAATCAAATACAAATCAAATACAATCAAATACAAATCAAAACCACAATAAGATTCCACCTCATTCCACCAGCCAGAATGGCTAAAATTAACTAGACAGGAAACAACAAATGTTGATGAGGATGCAGAGAAAGGGGAACCCTCTTACACTGCTGGTGGGAACACAAACTGGTATAGCCACTCCGGAAAATAGTATGGAGGTTCCTCAAGATGATAAAAATAGAGCTAACCTACAACCCAGAAATTGCACTACTAGTTGTTTTCCCCAAAGATATAAATGTAATGATCTAAATGTAATGATCTAAGGGGGCACCTGCTCCCCATTGTTTATAACAGCAATGTCCACAATAGCCAAACTATGGAGAGAGTCCAGATGACAATCAGCGGATGAATGGATAAAGAAGATGTGATAGATAAATAGATATAGATATACACACACAAAAATGGAATATTATGCAGTCATCTAAAACTGAAATCTTGCCATTTGCAATGATGTGGATGGAACTAGAGAGTATTCTGTTAAGTGAAATAAATGAAATAAGTCAATCAGAAAAAACAAATACCATATGATTTCACTCATATGTGGAATATAAGGAACAACAGAGAGGATATGGGGGAAGGGAAGGGAAACTGAATGGGAAGTCATCAGAGAAGAAGAATAATCATGAGAGACTCTTAACTCTAGGAAACAGACTGAGGGTTGCTGGAAGTAGGTGAGGGGATGGGTCATTGGGTGATGGGCATTAAGGGCGGCACACAATACTATGAAAATTTTTAAAAAATTAAAAAAAAATTAAAGTGCTATTCCATCTTCAGTGTTTTGGAAGTTTGCTCAGAAGAAATATAGCCAGTGATGAAATAGGTGAGAATAAATTAAATAAAGACACCTAAAGGCAGAGAAAAAGTCACTGACAGACCAAGCTTTGATCAGCTTCTCAAAACTAGAAAAGTGTATTTTGTTGCTTATGGTTCATCTCTTTTATTTAATTTTGCAGACAATCCCTGACCAATCAGGACATTTTGATAGATTTTTGATACAAAGTGATTTTTTATACAAATGCAGATAAATAAAATTTGAACAAGTTTTAGCAAATAGGAGAATGTGTGCGTGTGTGTGTGTGTGTGTATCTTTAAAGAAAATCACTCTTATAACTGCATTTTCATCAATGTTCCCTCTGTGGGAGGGAAATAAAGAAAACTTTCAATGTATTCCATCATGAAACAGAATACTAATGCTTTATTTAGTGAAAATCAAGCTCATGTTCTTGTGTAGATAAAATAAGATTATGTCATAATGTAGTGGGAAGCAATGAATCACTGTTTCTACTTGTCATACACTGAACAGCTGTGTTTAAGTAACTGTCTATTAGTCATTCATTTCTTTAACAAACATTTCATAAGTATCTACTACATGCCAGGAACCATGAAATGGACAACGTCTGCTGCCACAAAAGCCTAGCACCTAGAATAAGACAGATAGTATGATAAGTACCCAGAGAAGAAAAAGACACTATGAGAACCCCTACACCTGGGTATCTGGAATGTTTTTAATTCCCCCTTTGTAGTCTGTTTATATCCATGTCTGTACATACCTCTTTTCTCCTCTCTATAGTTCAACAATGGCCCCAACCCACTTATTGTTCAATAATAACTAAAATCAATAACTATATTTAATTTTGTACCTCCAACAGCCCTGAAGGTAGGTAAGTGAAGCAGGATGTAACCCCCTAAAATGATACCTCTTTACACCATATAGTTTCCTTTAATTAACATGCAGTCATTCATTCTTTCATTCAAAATCTTTATATGCTAGGTGCAGGGAATACAGTGATAAAAAAATATACAGTCCCTTTCCCATAAGGTTGTGATCACAAATTGTGTTAAGGTCCTTGAAGGAGAAGTAACAAATACTCTAACACAATGTTCTGGGTACAATTTTGTGCAGGAAGGATTCTCTGAGGTCTTAGTATTTAAGCAGAGATGCTTAAGTGAAGGATAAGAAAGTGTAAACTATAAAGTGAATAAAGGAGAAGTCCAACAAACTATTAGCAAACTGAATTAAAAAATACATTAAAAGGATCATAGACCATGATCAAGTGGGATTTATTCCAGAGATGCAAGGATAGTTCAATTATTTGCAAATCAACCAATATGATGGAGTACATTAACAAAACAAAGAAGGAAAAATTTATGATAATTTTAATAAATTCAGAAAAAGTATGTGACAAAATTCAACATCCATTTATGATAAAAACTCTCAACATAGTGGGTATAGAGGGAATATAACGCAACCTAATAAACACCATATATGACAAGCCCACAGCTAACATTATATTCAATGGTGAAAAGATGAAAGCTTTTCCTCTAACATCAAGAACAAGAATACCCACCCTCAATATTTTTATTCAACATAGTATTGGAAGTCCTAGCCACAACAGTTAGGCAAAACTAAAACAAACAAAACAAAAGGAAAGCAAAGAAATAAAAGTCATCCACACTGGAAAGACAGAAGTAAAACTGTCAGTATCTGCAGATGACATCATTCTATACATAAAAAACCCAAAAAACTTCACCAAAAAACTATCAGAGGTAATAAATGAATTCAATAAAGTAGCAGGATGCAAAATCAATATACAGAACTCTGTGGCATTTTTGTACACTAATAATGAATTATCAGATAAAAATTAAGGAAACGATCTTATCTACAATTTCACTGAAAAGAATAAAATACCTAGAAATAAATTTAACTGAGGCAGTAAAAGACCTACACCGTATAAACTGTAACACTAATGAAAAAAGTGAAGAAGACACACATAAGTGGAAAGATATTCCATGCCCCAAATTGGAAGAATTAATATTATTTAAATGTCCATACTACCCAAAGCAATCTACAGATTTAATGCAGTCCCTATCAAAATTCCAATGGCATTTTTCATAGAATTAGAACAAATAATTTCAAAATTTGTGTGGAATGATAAAAGATCCTGAATAGCCAAAGCAATCTTGAGAAAGAAGAATAAAGCAGGGGGTAATCATGCTCCTTGGTTTCAAACTATACCACAGAACTACAATAATCAAAACAGTATAGTAAGGGCATTAAAACAGACACATGCATCAATGGAACAAAACTGAGAACTCAAAATTAAACCAACACATATATGGACAATTAATTTACAATAAAGGATCCAAGAACATACAATGGAAAAAGTCTCTTCAATAAATGGTGTTGGGAAAACCAGACAGCCATGTGCTAAAGAATGAAACTAGACCATTATATTATACAAAAATTAAATTTAAATGAATTAAAGACTTGAATGTAAGACCCCAAACCATGAAATTCCTAGAAGATAACATAGAACATAAGGTCCTTATCAACACTTTTGTGTATCTGACTCCAAAGGCAAGGGAGACTCAAAACAAAACAAAACACAAACAATGGGATTACATCAAAATAAAGTTTCTGCCTGGTGAAAAAAACCATCATTGCAACAAAAAGGCAACCTACTGAATGGGAACAGATTTTTGCAAATTATATCTTTTACAAGGAATTAATATCCAAAATATATAAGGAATTCATATAAGTCAACAACAAAATAACAACCTGATTCAAAAATAGGCAGAGGGTTTAAATGGATATTTTTTCTAAGAAAGACATACAAATGACCAACAGACATATGGAAAGGCACTAATTGAAAGGGAAATACAAATTGAAACCACAGTGAGATACCATCTCATACTTGTTAGAATGGCTATTATTAATAAGAAATAACAAATGTCCACAGAATGTAGAGAAAAGAGAACCCTCATGCACTGTTGGTAGAAATCTAAATTGGTGCAGCCAGTATGGAAAACAGTACAGAGGTTCCTCAAAAAATTAAGAATAGGGGTCACCTGGATGGTGCAGTCGGTTAAATGTCCAATTCTTGGTTTTAGCTCAGGTCATGATCTCAGGGTCCTGGGATCAAGTCTTGCGTTGGGCTCTGTGCTCAGCATGGAGTCTGCTTGCGATTCTCTCTCTGCCCCTCCCCCTGCTAGCATGCACTCTCTCAAATAAATCTTTATTTTTAAAATTTTTTTTATTTTTTATTTTTCAAATAAATAAATCTTTTTAAAAAATTAAGAATTAAGAATAGAACTACACCATGATCCAGATGTTCCACTTCTGCATATCAATCAGAGGAATATAAAAACACTATTTGAAAAGATATATAGATCCCTATATTTATTGAAGCAATGTTTACAATAGCCAAGAAATGCAAACAACATAAATGTCCATCAATGCATGATAAAGAAGATATGGCATTTATTATCTATATATATATAAAGTATATATTTATATATATTATATTACTCAGCAATTTAAAAATGTTGTATCTTGCAATTTGCAACATAATGAATGGTCCTTAAAGGTATTACACTAAGAAGTCAGTCCGGTGGAGAAAGAGAAATACCAAATAATTTCACTTATGTGTGGAATCTAACAAAACAAATGAACAAACAAAATAAAACCAAACTCGTATATATAGGAAAAGGGAGTCAGGGTGGGTGAAATAGGGGGCCAACTGCATGAGCATGGGTTGTAACTAGATTTTGCAGTGATGACTTTAGTATACAAATGTCAAATTATAATGTTGTACACCTGAAACTTACATAATATTAAACACCAGTTTTACCTCAATAAAAGAGAGAGAAAGAGAGAGAAGCCATCAAAACTCTGGAAAGGGAGGCAAAGAACCATGTTATAAAGGACAGTGCAGTGAGTGATGGCAGCTGAAGAGTATGTGACACCAAGATGTGTTGCTATTGTTTTTGCTTGTTTAACTTTTTGTTTGATGGATAAGGATTAGCTGAGAATGTCCACCTCCCTATGCTTTAGTTCCATCATATGTAAACTAAGAATAACAAACTCTTCACTTTGTAGAGTTTTGTGATTATTAAATCAATAAATATATGTATAATGCTTTGAACAGTGCTGGCTTAGGAAAAGAGCTCCAGGAGTGCAGCTGTAAAAATTATTAGTATTATTTGGTAGAAGGTGTGACAGACACACCCTAGGGTACCCTCACGGAGTCACAACTCTGTATAATCTCCTTCCCTGAGTGTGGGAAGAACCTGTAATTTGCTTTTAGCCAATTGAAAATGGGAAAGAGGATGGGCAGTCCACCCTTTTGATTACATTACAGAGAACTCCATCTTAACCAACGGAGGCAGAAACACTCTCCTGCTGGCCTTGAAGAAGCAAACCATCATGTTGCAAATTGCCTCTGGAGCGAGGTGACCTCTGAGAGTGGAGGGCTTCAACCTTACAGCCGACCGAAGCGAATTCTGCCAACAACCTAACTGAGCGGGGGAAGAAGATTCCAAGTTGCAAAGGAGAGTGCAGCGGGCCAAGCCCTGGTTAAGGTTTCAGCCTGAACAGAGAAATCCGCTAAACTGTGCCCAGACTCCTGACCCACGGAAACTATGTCACACTATATATGTGCTATTTTCAGCTGCTAATTTTGTGGTATTTTGTTACACAGCACAGAGAACTTAAACAGGGGAGGTGAACAAAATTTATTTGATTCCTTCTTTATCAGTTGAGAAAATTACCTATGGATAAGTATGCGTGTGTGTGTGTGTGTGTGTGTGTGTGTGTATCTGTGTCTAGGGGAGAGGAAGAGAGAACACAGGAATACAAACAGGATTATCAAAGATAATGGATTACAAGGAAAGAGCAGACCGTAATCTCTATGAGAGCAGGACTGGCATGCCTGTGACAGATGAGGTGCTTCGTAAATATCATGGAGGAACCAATGTTGTTGCAGTTTAGTTGCATCATTATTTGACCCATCTGTGTAACCCTATCCTGTCTTTTGATGAGGCAATACCCAAAAGACACTTTTGTTAGGGGATATCAACAAGGAGTTTGTAGGAAACATGCTGGTAGCAGGAGATACTTTTAGTTACTGTCTTGATGTAAAGTAACAAAGAGGGAAGAAAGCAGACAATGGATTTCAGTTTTTGCCTAGGGGTTATCAACACTACAGTTAGGTTAACGCAACAAAACATTCCAGAGTGTGAACAATTTATCTTTTCAAATTAAATCAATCCATTGTGTGAAAACCAGAAAATGGAAGAAATACTCTGGTAGGCATTTAATTGTATGTATTTACCAGTTCCTCTAATATTGTCTTTAATTTCTAATTTAAAGGAAAATAAACGTTCTGATAGATGCAAGACATGTCCCTGATATTCTCCTCCCGTAAGCAACACAGCATGCCACTGTGAGAAAGGGCAGGCTGGGTGCGAAGTTAGAAAATGGAGCTGCTGACCCCAGCTCTGCTTTTTTCATAGCTGTCTGAGATGTCCCCGTTTTGTAACAACTTTGAGTCTCTTTTTGTCTCATTACTCAATGAGAAAATCAAACATACTTTCAAAGCTGTTAGATAAATTACAAGTACTAAGTGTAAAGAAGCCAGTATACTACTTAGCAAGGAGTGAAATTTTAAGATACTACATATGAAGAGTGAGATTTTAAAAGATTCTGAAATAAACTCATCGTTTATTGAGTGCTTAGTTTGTGATATTCCAAATCTTGAAATTCTCAAATATTTCCTCTTTATATCACCTGAACACAGATACCATATCTTTTTTAATTTTTATTGATTTTTTTTTAAGATTGATTGATTTGTCAGAGAGAGAGAGAGAGCACAGGCAGGGGGAGTGGCAGGCAGAGAGGGAGGGAGAAGCAGGCTCTCTGCTGAGCAGGGAGCCTGATGCAGGTCTCGATCCCAGAACCCTGGGATCACGACCTGAGTCAAAGGGCAGATGCTTGACCAACTGAACCACCCAGGTGCCCTGATACCATGAGATCTAAGAAGCAACCTTTGGAGAGGACTATCTGCTTTGAAATGAGGTATCACAGCTGGAGATTCTAGTTTACGGAGTAGGCTTGGCTGCCTGAGTGCTGGCTTGTCACCCAACCTCTACTATCCCCTGAGAAATCAGGTTCTTAGCCAGGAGCAAAATCAGCTATACTACCAAGGCCATAGCTGATTGGCCACGAGACCAGTACCAAAGACAAAGCTGTCACAGAGAGACATACCATGACTTAAGATAATCACCTTCTCCTTGTTTAAAAGAAAGAGATTAGGTCTGAAATACCAGAAGAGACCCTTGAGAAGAACAAAGATACCCCAGAATCATATAGCAAAAGAAAAGAGGCCAAATGCATGTTTAACTCCCTCTTCCTCCCCTGCAATTACTTAAAGTTCCCCCTGCCCCCAATAGATCTCCATTTCTTGCAACCTGAGCAAGGCCAAACTAATATAACTAGAAAAGTATTACACTGAGTAATCTATTAAACATTTTCCACTTTGAAGAGAGTGTACAGTTCACTGGAGAAGGAAATTCCATTTGCAAAAAAAAAAGCCGAAGACCATGAAAAAAGTTGGACTGCAATGCAAATTAATAACGAGCCAGCAGTTCAACTTATAGCACACTCTGAGGGTAGAGTTTCATAAAGATAAGGCTCTAAATCAACCTTTAAATTTTCCTAACAAAATCTAAACATGCCACCTAAATCATACTAACACCAAGCACCTAGATGAAAATCCCAAGACACATAACTCTCCACTTGTTAGTGATACAGAATGCCTGTCCATCACCTCATCTTTGAAATACTTATGTCACAGATTAGTGACCTACATGCCAAACCTTCAATCTTTACTTCTCCATTTCCCAAAAGACTCTCTGTGATAGGCATCCATGAGAAGTTCCTAGGGAAATAAAAGATTTTATCACCAGTTAAGTTCAAGAAACACTGCTTGACACAAAGTTCAACAATTTTATCCACTCTGGAACTTTGGAGCCTTTCACCGTGCACATGAATAAAGCATTTCTCAGACTCCTGAAAACACAGAGCACAACTCTCTGTTGGATGATTCTGTGGGAACTGATGTTCTGCTGATTATTTTCCCTATGGGAAAGGCTGCCTTCCGGGAACAAGGCAACAACTGTAGCAAGACGGTTAGAGCACTAGAGAATTTAAGAGCTAGAATCTACCTCTGAAAGGACACATCTTTATAAATTCCAGTTTAATGAACTCCCAATCTACTGTCAAAGGCCAGAATAAGAAATGGCCTTTGTGTACTATGTCCTTGCCATTCTCACAAAATTGCCACTGAAAAATTGTTCCTGTGCTATTTGATACTTTCTACGTGCAAAAGAGTGATGCCTTTTTCAAAAAAATGAAGCCTGCGTGATTTTTGTGTTTGTCTTTTGCCTTTGATATCAGAAATATCTGAAATAACTTGTATGCTCAAAGGCAGGGTCTTCGCTCAAGAGGGGCTCTATAATGACCATGCTGTATCCCCTCTTTGTTAGCTGTCATGTGTCTCTTTAACCATATCTCAAACATTTCACATTTTAATCCTATGTATACCAATACTTTTTAAATGGAAAGAGTTCATTAAAAGTGAAGCTGGTTTTAACATTCTTGATTTTTCTGTAAATATTTTATAAATATGAAAAAATTACAGTATCTTTTCTAAAACTACACATAAACATAGAGACATCATTGCTCATGACAAGAATGTCACTCAGCTCCACCATGGAGTGCTTCATTGAGAAGAGGGATAATGTAAAAAAGAGGTGCACGCTACTGCTTCCCAGGTGAGTAAGTCTGCCAACTATAAATCTTAACTGAACTGGTCATCCAAAAATGAACAAGGGTCTTGAAAAAGTCCCTGCCAAGGAATGGATTCAACATTAATGGGCAAATTGAAGCAAACAGAAATAGAGGAACGCTGACACAGGTCCTTCTGGTATCTACCTACTAACTCAGGAAACAAATGTGGTCTGAAGCCAAGTTGGGCAAAACTTGGACGGGATAAAAAGGATGCTTGCTTTCCAAGAGAAATACGCAAGCAGTAAGAAATACCCTTGGCCCTTACTTTAGAGGTAGAAGTAACCATAGGTCCTTGGGCAAGTTACTGTAACCATTTGGAACTTCTATAAAAGGTCTATAAAATGAAGTGATTAAAATAAGAGATCACTAACGTCTTTTCCAGATCCAATGTTCGATGACACGGGTAGAGCCAAGAGAAGCAGAAGGACAGTGATCCCAGAGATCAAGCCCAACGAAGGGACAGTCAATGAAAGCAGGGTGAAGCGAGGTTGGGAGAAAGTGGGTGCCCATGAAGACAAAGAGTGGTGTGATTCCCTGAGCTGGTGGCCACCGGCACTGAAGGGAATCTGGACGCTGGAAGGAGGCTGCGCTAAAACCCGGGATCCGATCCTGCTGAGAGGGAAGGATGTGAGTGTGCACATGTGAAGGACTGGAAGAGCAAAAGGCAGGGACAAGTTCTAGATGGAATTTTTTTTTTTTTTTTTTTTTTTTACAAGGAGAGAGAGAGAGAGAGATTGAGCACAAGCCGGGGGAGGGGGAGCGGCAAGCAGAGAGGGAGAGGGAGAAGCAGGCTCCTTGCTAAGCAGGGAGCCCAAGGCAGGACTTGATCCCAGGACCAGGATTATGACCTGAGCCAAAGGCAAATGCTTAACTGACTGAGCCACCCAGACACCCCTAAGGGGAAAACTTTATAAAACCAAGACCTACCATTTGAAGTGGCTATGTGGTGCGGGGAGGGGTATTTTTAACAATTATGGGGGGGCATTTCTGGACTTTAGTGGTCCAAGAAGAAAGATCCAGAGGTCCTGAAGTGTGTACATAGTGACACACACACACAGTGGAGAATGTCCCTGCATCCTGCAGGCCTTACAAATAACTTAGAGGCCATGCATGCAAGGAGCACTTGCTGTAAAAACTGTTAGGACGGGGGTGCCTGGGTGACTGCCAGTGGAGTGTCTGACTCCTAGTTTTGGCTCAGGTCATGATCTTAGGATCTTGAGATCGAGGCCTGCATTAGGCTCTGCACTCAACAGGGAGTCTGCTTAAGATTCCTCCCCCCTTAATCCCTCCCCCACTTGTGCTCCCTCTAAAATAAATAAATGTTTAAAAAAAAAAAAAGCCTGCAAGGATGATCCAAAACAACATCACTGCATCTTTCTGCGTGGGTTTTAATAGGTATGGTATCTTCTTTCTAGGAAGGTACCTAAGATGTATTTTGAGAGAATACTGAAATTGTTGTATTCAAAATGTTTATAAAAGTTGTTTATGGAAAGTTGCATTACGGACATTAACTCTGAATTGCTAGACAATCTATCGGTCTCCAACCGTAGCCACAGCCACCACAGCCATTGGACATGTGTGCGCGGCGGTTCCACTCCCCATCATGCCTTCACGGATGCTCATGCCTGAGTGCCGACACACGGGAATACAGAAGGTCTGAGTAATCATAACGTCTTTTTTTTTTTATTTCTCTTGTGTGCTATGTTACCGTATATTACTTATATATTTTTAAAATGTGTATGTAGGAAAATTACATTTTCTGTGGCTTTAGAGATTGTAAAAGGGCTTTACAAAATATGTAATTTAGAAGAGGGTCACTACTTCCAGAACTCTGATTCTCTATCAGTGGTTTTATATGTTTTGGGTCTACAGTGACTTTGGTATACTTGATGAAAATTGCAGATGAAAACTCTAGGTGGCAGGCTGCTAACTGTCTCCCAGGACCTGTTCTGCCCTTCACACTGGTATAGTTACAGACGCCTCCCATGCGTTTCAGCAGCATGAGAGATAATATTTCCGAGACTCTCGTGCAGTTGGTTGTGACCAGAGGATGAAAGTCCTCAACATAAGCATGTGAGCACACACCACTTCTGCACACTGGCCTGCCACAACCCTGGAGCGAGCACAGGGATGGGTCAGCTTCAGCCTTGGGAATGAGCTACTGCTTAATCACCAAGGCCAATTAAACTGTCTGCTTGTAGACTGTGATGTAAGACAAAAACTGCTGCCCT
This sequence comes from Lontra canadensis, assembly GCF_010015895.1. Taxonomy (NCBI): domain Eukaryota; kingdom Metazoa; phylum Chordata; class Mammalia; order Carnivora; family Mustelidae; genus Lontra; species Lontra canadensis. Next base: position 12,723,478 of record NW_022631011.1, read on the forward strand.
TTTCTGGAACTCTTTGTTACAGCAACACAGCTTCCACCCTGACTGATACATCTTGGAAATAAATAATAGACAAATGCACATGCATGTGTGTGTATGCGCATGTGCACACACACACACACACACTCACATGGCAAAAGGCTACACAGAGCTCCAGAATATTAGAGAACCTACAGACTTTCTTGGTGCTCTGAGCTAAAAATTTTGCAGTGGTTGGGTAGCTAAGAGCCTCTTAGGGAAAATCAGCCTAAAAAATATCAGAGGAGTTTTTGTTTTGGAGCAGTCACAAGGAAACTCATTTTGTCAGCCAGTAGTGCAATCTATAGGTGATCTAGGAGAGCATTCTGAAATATAAAAGTATGATAAAATGGTTGGCTCATTCCCCAATAACCTAAATTCTTTTAAATCCCTTATCTCTATTTTCAGGACTGCAAGCAAGAAATCTTAATGAATGCCAAACCATATTTAGCTGTGTTAATGTACATACCGAGTAATAATCATTTCAATTCTACGACTATAACACAGCTCTTCTTTAAATGAGAGAAATTGCTAAAATGTCTTTTTTGCTCACTTATAAAGGGCGAATATCTAAAGCAAACATCTTGTAATAGATACATGAACTAGAAAACAAAGAGCCAAAAAACAAACTTCATGATTAACCACTATAAACAAATAGGCTTTAAAAAGAATATGAGAAGAATTTTAGCAAAATAATAGCAACCGTAAAATCAACATTAGTTCTCAAATTTTTTGCCAAAACAACAGTGCCTGTTTTCCCTTTCTATATCTTTCTTCTAGATCTCATCTTAGTAAGCAAGTAATAATATCTACAGAAAAATCTATTGTGCATAAACTGGAAATTGCGGGCGTGTGTGGAACTAATGAATTAATTTCATATCATACTAAAATATAAGGAGAAGGACTGCACATTCTATGACTGTCTTGCCAGCTTTTTTAGGCAACTGCAGGAATGGTTAGAATTTTAATCTTTTTGACAGAAGTTTTGCATTGCTGAATGATACACAAGTGACCAGACCACAAATGTGAGAATGTGGGAGCCTGAAGAATTCATAGGGAAGCAATACCATAAAAAATCAGCACTGTCTGTGCAAGGGACTCCCAGTCCCCCGCCCCCGACACAGAGTGATCCAATCAGGCCATATGCTCTCACCCACAGGACATGTAGGACCTATGAGCAAACAATCAAGTCAACCACCGGATTTTATTCAAGTGATTAACAGGAGGAATGGCTTTTAAAATTCCAAGCTGTTTAAAAGTCAGTTACCAGTGACACAATTCATTATCATAATAACTGAAAAGTGTTTCCATCTAATTAAATAATAACCGTATACTGACAAGTTAACAATTAGTCATTTGGGAATTCAGACAGTCCATGATGTGGTTCCTACCTCAGAAGCAGGGATAAAATGCAGCTATATAAATATCATATACAATTAGGGAAAGGAAGCCAAGCTAAATTTTAGAAGAAAATTATGTATATTTTGAAAGCCTGTTTAAGGCATATGGCACAAAATCAAATTAAAAGTTAGATAGGAAAAGTATTCATCCAATTTGTATATAAAGACAAAAAAAGAGAGCAAATGTGAATGCCACTGAGATTGGAAATAAAAAATGATGTATTTTGCCAAAAGGAATAGAAAAATTATGGCAATAAAGTAAATTCAAACATCTGTTTACAAAATAAGATGTAATTTAGTTAATTTAGAAATCAATTCAAGAAAACCATGATATCTACATATTCATTCTCAAATGACAAAATTGCTCTGTTGGGCTAAAGTACAGGAAACTCAATAGAAAATCTAAATGAAATAATAAATATGAAAAAAATGAAAAAAATGTACCATTTTAAAACAACATTATGGAAAAAATACAATGAGATACATAAAATTTGGCAGTGTTTTATACATAACTTTATCATAAAATTTAAAAATCATTTTATAAAATAAAGGGTTGATGAAATATTAAAAAAAAAACTTTCCAACTCTTCAGTAAAAGAAATAGAATAAAAAATTCAATATGGTCAGGATAAACTACAAATTCATTTATTTCATTATATGGTTAAAGTCAATAACTCGATGCACAAACCTCTTATGGTTGAAAGAAAAAAAAAGAAAGACAAATTTGTTAAAATTTTCACCAGTAGATCCATATTTAAATAAATAGGAAATTCTAAATTAGATCATCAGATCAAGGACAAAAATTCAGGAAAATTTACCTTGGTTAGAATCAATACTCTTTAAAAAAGACTTCAGAAATATATACCTTTCATAAGACAAAGAGGGAAAAATCTACTTTTTGTGTCTTTGAACATATTTTCAGAAGCTCACAGGCATCCCTTTCAAAGTGAACCATGATCACATGAAAGAGAAAATACAAATTTTAAAAAAATGCTAATTTTGAAAAAACTCTTTCTAGTCAAGACATTCCCATTGTGGATGCAATTTTTTAAACTGAAACTATTGCTGATTACAGTTTCCTAGCTGACCTTAATGAAGTACCAATGAAACAAGGTATAGCAAAAAGAAAAATAATACATTTCATCCAGATCAGAAGCCATGATGCGGCTTTTAAGTCAGATCTACCAACCTCGGGACATCATGGGCAAGGGGCGTAGTGGAAATGGAGGTGACCTGGATGTAGGGGTGGGAAGGAAAAGCAAGGTGACTCTAGCTGCCTGTGTGATAGAACAGATGGGCTTATGCAGAGCCAAATTATGGGAAGAATAATAGTGGTTTTTAAAAATTTTTGCAATTTCTTATTGAAGTGTAACATATATAGAAAGTGAACAAATCACAACCACATAGCCTGCTTCATTTTCATAAACTCATCACAGTCATGTTACCAGCATCCAGAATAAGAAACAACAGTAACAAGACTCAGAAGCGCCACCTCCCCTGTATGAATCCTCAAGGATCATTTAACATAAGAGATGATTTTTACTTATGTTTGACCCTAATAGTGATGGAATTAGATAGCACATATACTTCCGTGTGTCAAGCACTCTTGCTTTCTGTTTCTGAGGTTCACCCATTCTGTAACAGGTAGCAGTAGATCACTCACTGTCACTGTGATGAATTCAAACACTGAAATACCATACAGAAATTTACACATTCGGCTCCTCGTGGGTATTTCAGCCATTTCCAGGTTTTGAGTCTTGTGAACAGCAGGGCTACAACCAATGTTTTTGCTCATGTGTTTTGGTAAACATAGAGAGGATTCCTTTAGATATAAAAGTGGGAATTTAAATATTCAGTCAACTTTAATAAATATTTGCAAATCACTTTTTCAAAATGTCTGTGTACTCCCATCAAAGTGACAGCACTTCCTGTGCTTCGCTTCATCACCCACGTTTCTAACTGTCGACGTGTTTGTTTGTAGGTAACACTATCCGTCTTCCTGGGTATGTGGCTGTCCGGCATCCCGGCTTCATTTGTGTTTACTTGATGACTAAGGAAGCCGAGCACCTTTTTAAAAGTTTATTGGCTTCTTTCCATAACATACTTTTATGAAGCGCCAGGTCAAGTTTTTTGCCTAAATTAATAAAAACTATTAACATTAACAAGTAAATTTAGTAACATTTTTGGATCACAATCCATAGAAATCTATGTCATCACTATGCTCCAAAGAGAAAGTAAAAATTTAGAAAGATACTAGCGTATACAATAGCATGAAAAAGACTTTGGGATAAATAAATCCAAATGAAAGAAGTGTGAGGCCTCTATATCAGTGGTTCTCACTGATATTAGCCTTGAGAATTTTACCCCACAGGGGACACTGGGCAATATCTAGAGAAAATTTCTGATTATCAGAACTGGACGTAGGGGACCCTAGTGACATCTAGTAGGGTAGAGGCCAGGTATGTTAACAAACATCCTACAATGCACAAGCCAGTCCTCTAGAAGCCTATTCCCAACCTGCGTCCCGCCCTCCAAACAAAAGATGATCCCAGGCAAAACATTCTTAGTGCTGAGGTTTTTAAACCCTGCTGTATACTGAAAACTACAGAACATTTTAAAAAATGAAAGATCTAAGTAAATGGCGGGAATGGAATATACAATGGTTATGGATTGGAAGATTTGTTAATGTACAAATGTCAGAAGGGTATGAGGAAATTCTGCGGGGTAATGAATATCACTTACTCATTTTCTTAACTGTGGTAATTGTTTCATGGGTATATATCAAATGTCAAATTGTCAATGTACACACTGCCAATGTGTGCACGGTATGTTAATTTTACCTCAGTAGAATTTAGTTTTTTTCATTCTCAAAAAATCATAATCTGCAAAAGCTGACTGAATTTGAGAAGTTGTACATCTGCTAAAGAAACTGAATCTGTAATTAAGTCTTCCACAAAGAGATATCCACACCTACATAACTTTATGAGTTTCCAAATTTTTTTTTAAGATTTTATTTATTCATTTGACAGACAGAGATCACAAGCAGGCAGAGAGGCAGGCAGAGAGAGAGGAGGAAGCAGGCTCCCCACTGAGCAGAGAGCCCGATATGGGGCTCGATCCCAGGACCCTGAGATCATGACCTGAACTGAAGGCAGAGACTTTAACCCATTGAGCCACCCAGGCACCCCAAGTTTCCAAATATTTTAAAAAGAAATAATAATGATATACAAACTGTTAATAAAACAGAACATCTGCTAAGTGATTTTAAGAGGCCAGAATTACCTTTACTAGCAAAACCTGACCAAGACATCATCCAAAAGAACAATTACAGGCCAAATTCTCCCTTGGTCATTAACATAAATATCCTGAACAAAGTATTAGCAAATTGCATTTATACGTGTGTGTGTGTGTGTGTGTGTGTGTGTTTTGTTTATTCCAGGAATACAAAGTTTGTTTGCTGTGTGAAAGACCATTGGTCACTTACCACATTAATATAATAAAGGAGAAAACAATCATCTTAATAGATGCAGAAAATACACCCCTTATTAAAACTCAGAAAATGAGGCAAAGAATGAAACCTCCTTAATATGATAAAAAGCTTCTTTTAAAAATCTGCTTTAAGCTTCCTGCATAAAGTTGAAATAGTAAAATCTTTGTCCCTGAAATTGAAAGCAAGAAACAGATGGAAGGATCACCACTTCTATTCAACACTTCATACTGGAGATATTATACTGCACAACAATGTAATAAAGACATAAGTATTTTAAAAGAATAAATAAAACTATAATTACTATAGACAACATAATTGTATACTCAAAGAATCCAAAAGAAACTATACACTTTAAAATTAATGAGTTAGCACATTCAGTAGGAAAAAATCAATACACAAAAACTTATTTCTCTATTATCAACAAGAAACAGAAACAATTTATAATACCAACTAAAAAAAAAAACAAACAAACCAGCAGACATATAGGAATAAATCTATTGAAAGGTGTACAAGACCTCTCCTAAGGGAACTACCAATGGTTTTGAGAGAAATTAAAGAAAACTTAAGTGAATAGAAGGACAAACTACATTCATGGGTGAGAAGACAGAACATGCTAAAGGTTTCAATTCTCCCTCAAACTGTTCTATATCTTAGATGCATCCCTGATCAAAATCCATGTACTTTTGATACTATTATTCTAAAATTTCTATGAAAGTACTAAGGGCCACTGAAAGTCAATGGAAAAAAAGAAACAAAGTTGTTGGACTGCCTCTACCAGATATTAAGCTACCAATAATCAAAATAAAATGATTTGGTGCAAAAATAGACAAAAGACCAATGTAAAAGAAAAGTGTCCACAACAGATGCACATGTATCTAGTCGCTTGTTTTTTTGGTTGGTTGGTTTGTTTTAACAAAGGTGACATTACATTGCAGTGGGAGGAAGGAGGGCCTTTTTGATAAAACATGTTTGGCAAATTGAGTATGATATAAAACAAACAAAATAATCTGTGCCTCATTATCACACACATATTCAACAGGTGGTCTATGGATCTAAATCTAGAGGTATCATAAGGGCACTTTTCATCATGACACAAAAAAGTCTTATTAACAAAAATAAACAAATTGGGGTACATTAAATTTAAGAACTTCTCTCCATCAAAGGACATCATTTAGAGAATCATCACTGAGAGATAAGCCAAAATGTGAGATACTACCAAGAACTGCCACAAATTAATAAGAAAAAAGGACCCAACAAAGACGACGGACTGAAGACTTGAACTGATAATTCATGAAAGGCGATATCCAAATACCCAAAACTATACGACACATCACTCAACCTCATTAGTCATCAGAGAAATGCAAATTAAAGCCACAAATAAAATTACAAAGATTGACAACATCCCATCATGGCAAAGAGGTAAAGTTGCCTGATTGCTCACATACTCCTGGTGGAATTAAGGTGACCACTTTGCGCAGTCGTTTATTGCTATTTTAAAAAGCTGAATACATGTAAACTCTGTAATCCAGCACTTAGGGCACAGTCATATGCCCCAAAGACTTTTGTACTTAGGCAAAAAAACAAAACAAAACAAAAAAACATGGATGAAAAAGTACTCAGAGGAGTATTACCCAAAGCCTCAAACTGAAAACAAGCCAAACGGCCATCAAGAGAATCAATAAGGAAACTACGGTATAATCACCCAGTGGCATACTACACAGCCACAAGGATAAATTAATTGCTGCTACACATAACAAAAGGTATGACCTTTACAAACACAATATTTACATAAATGAAACAGAGTACATATGAGTGACTTCATACATACACAGTACAAACATAGACAAAACTAAATGATGGTGACAAAAGTCAAGGTAGTGGGTTTCTTTGAGTGAGTGTTAACTAAAGAGAGCAAAAAAAAGAGTTCTGAAGTGCAAGGATATTTTGCTCTTTTAAAAAAACCTGTGTGCCAATTCAAGGGTGTGTTAATTTTTTTTAAAAAAATTCATAAAATGACAATTATGAGATGGGCATCTATCTGTGTGCATATCACACTTCAATAAAATGTTCACATAAAAATAGGGGAATAATTATCTTTTCCTTCCATTACTCCCTCAATTTTAGAAAAAACTGATCTATAGAACAGCCAGGATTAGATAAAGAGGCCAAATGTGGAAGACCTGCCATTGATAAAATGAGAAAGGACCAAAGCACAGTGGGGGCTTGCTTAGAATAAGAGAGGCTTAACATTTTCTACAATTATCTATAGTTTGGCCTTTTTTTTTTTTTTTAAGATTTTATTTACTTATTTGACACAGAGAGAGATGACAAGTAGGCAGAGCAGCAGGCAAGGAGAGAGGGGGAAGCAGGCTCCCTGCTGAGCAGAGAGCCTGATATGGCTCGATCCCAGGACCCTGAGATCATGACCTGAGCTGAAGGCAGAGGCTTAACCCACTGAGCCACCCAGGCACCCCTGGCTTATTTTTTTAAACAAACAAAAAAAAAATCTAGAGTTCAAACAGTTTTTCTGCTGAATGTGGTTCCTTTTATATAAACGTAAAAGCTTGTTGTCATTAATTGATCACATTTTTAAATTTAAATAAAGATGTCAGTCATGTGTGGCATAAGAAAAATATTTTCAGTTATATAAAAAATTGTGGCATTATCTTTAAGCTTTGGAAATAGATCTCTGTGGTGGGATGGACTCCCAATACTTTACTTCCCCAATGAAATATACTCTTAAGGGATATTAAAAAAACACAATAAATTGTAGCTTCATATTACTCTAAAGTTATTTTGCTTTTGTAATATAAAATGTATACACATGCATTGTAAGACATCCAGAAAGCAAAAATATTCCTTATTTCTTAAGAATCAAATGTACATTAATATATTAAAATACTAACTATATTGAAATATATTAATATAAGCTATCAAACATATAATATCTGAACATTAGGAAGAGTTTATTCAATCTTGTTTTACAAAGTTTCTTTTTTCCTAGTTTCCTTCCTTTCCTTTCAATGGAATGTCTGAATAGATAAACACATTAAATGAATAATTTAAATGAGAACACAGAGTACAAAAAGTAACATTTTGGAAACTATCCCAAGAGAAGATTAAAGAAAAAGCGGAAATCAAACCACATGAAGCGTTTCCTCAAACCATCCATTAATGCATTCTTTCCTTCTTCCCTTCACTCACCATTTATTTAATGATATCTCTATGTGCAAAACACCAGATTTAAGTAACAAATATCTTGGCACTAAAACACCAATTAATAAAAATGTTCTATTAAGACTTGATGCAAAATTATTGAAACATATATTCTAAGCATCATTGTCACCTTTGAGCTCCTACAGTTCAATGGCATACTTCTGTTTTACAGCTTATCACATTATTTTCAAAGACAAATCCTGTACAGGCATCTATTCAATAAGTTTATCCCCACTGCCTATCACAAAAAGAGGATACTGAGAAATAGGCCCAATGTTTATGAGTTCCAAAATGCAATTTTATTGTGACCACTGAAAATCTAATGTAAATTAATTTTACCATTCCCCAAAGCAAATACAAACAAACACCTCAAAATCATGAAAAATAATGATAGGTTAAAGGTACAATCAAGAGAAATAGAAATAGTCTCCTATTGAGAAAAAAGTACTTTAAACAATTACTACAGGTAGTTAATATAGGTATTGATAATGGTAACTGTCAAGCTGTCTAAATTGTTTGCAGATAATCTGTGCTTTAATACAACTCTCTCTTTACAAGTTTCTGTAATATAAAAAAGCTTAGCAAAACTGCAACTTCTGACTGAAGAATAAATGTGAAATGTAATCAAAGATGATAGGAAGAATATAAAGCGGGTTTTTTTTGAGGCACTTTTACTCATAGAAATAAGATGTTAATGAATTTCACTGAAAAATATTTGTTGAGTACTTACTATATTATAGCATATATCAAAATATCCATCTATTATTTACATGTCGTTTTGGAAAAGTGTGGTTTATTGAATAAATGACTTTGGCATACTTGGTAAACCAGCCGAGAAAAACAATTTGAATCAGTATTTATTAGCATATATAAGTGTCACATTAAAAGTCTATAGATAGTAGAGTTCCATTTCTTGAATGGTGTTGTGAGTGGATGAACCTGTTCTCTTGTAAAACAATCACAATGGTGAAAACTATTTTAAAAAAATTGAAGTTTCTGGAATTTGTCCTAAGAGATAGCAAATGAGGAAAGAGTTATTCAAAAAATCTACTAAGTCTTTGTAACGACAGCAGAAGTCGATGCCATGTAAGCCCCAGCCCACTCCCTCTACTCAACAGGTTTCTGTGAGGTAACTCCTTTGCAGGTGTTTGTGGCTGAAAAAGAGAGACTGCCTCTCTTCTCAGCCCAGTCAAGGCATACAGTCACTCAGTGAAAGAGGCAGGACAATTTTATCTTTTATCCGCTCCAGCCCTGAGTTGCAGAGGCTAGATTCCTGGCAACTATAGCCAAGAAGTTGCAGGTCTTATTTCCTGCCCAGTGACCACTCAGGTGGAGGCTCTACCCCTGGTATGGCAGGCCAATATTAGTGGGGCCCTGAATGCCCTCATTTTAGCTCACTTAGAGAGCAGAGGTTCTATCCCAGCAGTGGCGAGATGAGAAAAACCAGGGGCTACCAGCCATACCCAATGTTCTGCTCTGGAAGCAGAAGAGTCGCACCTGTTCCCACCTCTGGAACACTGGCTCTAGATTTTGCCCAGACAGAGAGAAACTTCCTAAGAACAGAGTGTTTCCAGGTTCATTGGCCAAACTAATCCAAAAGAAAAGAGAGAGGACCCAAAGAAACAAGATTATGAATGAAAAGGAAGAGATCATGACTAACACCAAGGAAATAGAAACAATCATCAGAAATTATTATCAACAGTTACATGCCAATAAGTTAAGCAACCCAGACAAAATGGATGTATTCCTGGAAATCTATAAACTTCCAAAACTGAATCAGGAAGAAATTGACAACCTGAATAGACCAATATCTAGTAACGAGATTGAAGCAGTGATCAAAACCCCCCCCCAAAAAACAAGAGCCCAGAACCTGATGGATTCCCTGGAGAATTCTACCAAACATTCAAAGTAGAAATAATAACTATTCTCTTGAAGCTGTTTCAAAAAATAGAAACAGAAGGAAAACTTCCAGACTCTTTTTATGAAGCCAGCATTATCCTGATCCCCAAACCAGACAAAGACCCCACCAAAAAAGAGAATTTCAGACAAATATCCCTGATGAATATGGATCCCAAGATTCTCAACAAGATCCTAGCTAATAGGATCCAACAGTACATTAAAAATATCATCCACCATGACCAGGTGGGATTTATCCATGGGATGCAAGAGTGGCTTAACATTCACAAATCAATCAATGTGATAGAACAAATCAGTAAAAGAAGAAAGAAGAGCCACAGGGTCCTCTCAATTGATGCAGAAAAAGCATTGGACAAGATACAGCATCCGTTCCTGATTAAAACGCTTCAATGTATAGGGACAGAGGGAACATTGCTCAACTTCATAAAATCTATCTATGAAAAACCCACAGCGAATATCATCCTCAATGGGGAAAAGCTGACAGCCATCCCTTTGAGATCAGGAACACGACAAGGATGCCCATTCTCACCACTCTTGTTCAACATAGTACAGGAAGTCCTAGCAACAGCAATCAGACAACAAAAAGAAATAAAAGGCATTCAAATTGACAATGAAGAAGTCAAACTCTCTCTCTTTGCAGATGACATGATACTTTATATGGAAAACCCAAAAGACTCCACCCCCAAACTACTAGAACTCATACAACAATTCAGTAATGTGTCAGGATACAAAGTAAATGTCCAGGGTCCCCCAAAAAGAACCAATTTTATTTAAAACAGAATGGAGAGAAGTTCAAGCCAAAAGGGGATCTTGAAACCAATGGAGGTTTTGCTGGTGAGTGATTAAAGGACACCGGAAGCTCTCTAAGGGCAACAAGCTAAATAAACCAAGGCTAAGTAATTTACGAGAAAGAACCAGGGAAAGAGTTAGCTAAAGAGCCCTGCTGGGGGCCAAAGAAACCTCAAACACTGGTCTCAAAACTTACCCTGCAAAGGGGCTCTAATTTAATTGGATCAGAAATTTCTGGAGAAATTTATGCCCCAGGGCATTGCTGAAAACAATATAGCAGTAAGGCAGCAGTTATTGGAGCCCAGGGGTTGGGTGTGATACCAAATGGGACTGTAAAATTTTTGAGCACCCTCTGTATTTACTCATTTAACTGTATCCCCATTGTTTACCAGGGAAACAGAACACTTAGGAACTGGCTCACAATGTTTATGAATGGCAAATGTAATTTCATTGTGACCATTGGAAACCTAATATGAAATAATCATCTCATTCCCCAAAGCAAATACAAACTCCTCAAAACTATTATAATGATAATATAAAAGTATAAACAAAAGAGATACTTGAAATACTCTCCCTCCTTAAGGGAAAAAAAAAAAAAAACCTTAACGTAGGTATTTATAGTGGTTTAACAGAGAGATCAGGGAAAGGGACCATGACTAATTTTGGCCCAGGCTGTGCTCTTTGAGCAGCAGTATTAGAGGGTCCACACTGCAGGGAAAATCAATTTAAATAAAATAATCCAGCCAAGTCTCTAACCAAATTAATTATAAAACAACAACAGAAAAATCCCTGGAGAAGCGGTGGAGGGATCACTGTATGGACTGTACAAATATAGCTTGAAATGTCCAGAGAGAGAGAAGAGGAGGGAGAGAGACACAATGAAACAGGTAAAGGAGACTGGCATAAGAAACAATCAGAAAACAGTCAGAAAATAAAATTCCTGGTGAGAGGCCCTGACTTTGGATGTAAAAAAAAGGCTTCAAAGCAGCCATCCCAAATATCTTTAGATAACTAAATGAAACCTGGATTATATAAATTGAGGAAAGTATGATAACAATGTCTCATCAAGTAGAAAATATCCATAGGAGATAATGATTATGAAACAGACCCAGTTAGAAATTCTGGATGAAAAGTAAAATAATTAAAACAAAAATTTCACTAGAGAGCCTCAATAGTAAATTTGAACAGGCAGAAAAATCACCAAACTTGAAGACAGAGCAACAGAGATTACGTATTCTAAAGAACTAAGTGAAAAAAGAATTATAAAAAACAAAACAAAGAAACCCAGAGGCTCAAAGAAATGTGGGCCCCAATTAAATGGACCAACAAATGAGTAATAGAAGTAACATCAAGAGAAGCAAGGGAGAGAAGAGAGCAGAAAAAATATTCAAAGAAATGATGATTATGAAAACCATAAATCTACAAATCGAAGACACCAGATATATTTCAATTAGGATAAATACAGAGCTGTTCATGCCCAGACACTTAGAGTAAAAATGCTGAAAGCCAGAGAGAAAATTTTGAAAATGAAAGAGGAAAATGATTTATGTCCAAAAGGACTATAGCAACATTATCAGTTGGCTTCTCATCAAACAAAAAAATGAAGAAAAAAAACATTTACAATAACATTAAAAAGAAAAAAATAGGAAGGGATAAACTTAACCAAAGAAATGCAAAAGTTATACTCTTAAAACAAAACAAAAAGTTGAAAGAAATTTAAGATCCAAATAAATGGAAAGACAGCCTTTGCTGATGAATCAGCCCAAGACTCCATATTAAGATGCTAATACACTCCAAAGTGATCTACAGATTTAAGACAATTCCTATCAAAATTCTAGCTGGTTTCTTTACAGAAATTGACAAGTCATCCTAAAATTTACATGGAAATTCGGGGTCCCACAATAAAGAAAACAACCTTGAAAGAAAAACACAATTGCAGGACTCACAATTCTAAAAATCCAAAGGGAAAAGCTTAAGAAAAAAAGATTAAAACACTTTGGAAAATATCTGTATTATACTGATGTAGAGAAATATTCTTAAGCTAGACACCAAACTCCATGTCATAAATAAAAACTAAATTTTGTAGAGCTACTGAAAACTAAAATAAATAAACAGAAGACTATAGATGTTTGGGGGGAAATGGGAAAACCATCCAAACTGCTCCATCATGGTAACATTTAGTCATAGGCTATTATGCTGACCCACCTCGCTCCTTCTGGCTTGCGTGTTCACACAGCTCTACTCTACGCATTCTTGACTAAGACCTGCAGTCTGCTCACCCCTTTGCTTCCACCCAGTCCATTTTTCCTCTTCTTGCATCATTTCGTTATGTTTCCAGGTGAGATTTTCTGATCTATTAGGTTCTTAAGGTTCTTGCTCTTCTCATCATTTGGATACACTCGTATGACAAAGGCCCAGTCCATGGTGGACCTGACCATTCTACATCCAGTACTTTTGGTAAACATCTGCTCTTCTCAGCAAACAGGTTTGATAATTAAGTCTTCAACTCTGGGTCACTTATCACTCTCCTGCTAGCCTACTGTGGTTTTTCACTTTGACCTTCTTCAATGACTTTTCCAAACTACATTCTCCTCAAGCTTTTTACCTTCCTCCCTATCCTCATCCTACCCATCACTACCTGTCCATGCTTTTGACTCTTACTTCTGTAAGGGAAAAAAAGAAACTGTACTAATCATAGAGGAAATCCCTAGGTTTTACAATACCAAACTTCACACCCATCTTCCTTACCCACTTCCTTCCTTTCTTCCAGTATTCCTGGAAATGGTGCCCTGACTCCTTTCTAAGGAAAATTTCTCCACTGAGGCTTTGATTGCTACCTTCTCCACCCCTGCCTTTTAAGGGGTCATTATAATAAGCAACCAACTTCCCGTTTTTGTCCTGAGTATTTAACTGCTCCCTCTCAAGGGACCTCTCTCTCTTTGATCACCAAACATGCAAACTCCTCTCCCAAATGTACGAATAAGTCAAATAAACAAAATCCTACTTTTATCCTTAAATTATGCTGTTTCTATTTTCCTTATGACTATCTCACTTCAAAACCAAAATTTTTAAAAGACACATCTGTCTATATTCTTTCCTTCTTTAGCTCAATCCTCATCAAACCCTAATCTGGCCTTTTTACCTATCAAATATATGAAATGGTTCTAAAAAGTATACTAATTAGAAAGGAAATAAAATCACCATCCTTAGTAAGTGGTATGATTATCTGGGAAACTCAAGAGCATAAAATGAAAAGCAATTCAAAATTATCAAACACTGAGTAAGAAGGCTAAGAAAAAAATAACTTTCTAATACACCAAACCCTACAACTCTATTATGGCAGAAAAGACCTCATTTATGACAGCGATCTTATAAAAACAATTTAACCTCAATGCACTCAACAAGTAATTCTAGGACCTACTGCTCTGTTTCTCTATTCACTTTACATGTAAGGGGAGGATGGCGCTCTGTCCAAATTCTCTCTTTCCATTTTCTTTTGAAGACCCTCCAAACTGGTATATCCTCCCTACCATGCCTCCACAAGTGCTCCTGTCAAGATCACCAGTGAACAGCATATACAAAATACAATAGTTAACTCTCAATCCTCACCTTATGCAACACTTAAATATTAAATAAATCACACCCTCCTCCGTAAATACTCAGTCCCTTGACTTCGGTGATACACACATGGTCTTCCTGTCCCTCACATCGCTGGCTATTACTTTCTATTCTCTCTTGCCAGCTTAAGCTCTTTTATTCAGCCGTTAAGATTTGGAAATCTTGGGCTTTGGGCCCAAACCTTGGTCCTGGGCCCTCTTCTCATTCTGGTCTATACTACATTATCATTTATATCCATGGTTTTAACTAACATCTAGATGTCGGCGGTTGCCAATTCTTTTCTTGAAACTCCAGCTTTGAACTCTACTTTAACCTTCACACTTATATAGCCAACTTCTTATTCAAAATTTCCGCATTGTTCAAGATTATTCAAATGCACCTCCGAGACAACATGTCCAAAACAGAAAATAAGCTCTTGGAATCTTACCCACCTCAGTAAATGGCACCACCATCCCACTACAGGGCTAACAAGACCCTGAAGCTGAGAGTCAGAAGAAAAGAAGGCAATTATTGTTCAGAGGAAGTGAACCATAGCACCACAAAGAGAAAATTCTGGAGTTCTTCCACTGAGTCTTTATCAGTGTATATATGTGAGTAAACTTACCAGAAGCCACGCAAGAACTACTTGAAATGAATAGAGGAAACAGAGCCCAGTGCTCACAGAGTCCATTCCCACCTGTCAGACTAGAAAAACACATGCCTCAGTGATGAAAGGAATTTGCAGAGACTGAGCATGGCTCCGGTTCTGCCAAAGATATCTTAAGATTTCAAAATGTCAAAGTGCTTTCATGTAACTTAACTGGATCAGGCTCACTCAGATACCCCTTGAAAGCTTCTCCTAGCGTCTCCCAAACGATATGCCTATGGGGCTCCGTGAACGTGCACTACTTCCAGAGCTGGACCGGAAGCTCCGTGAAGGCAGATGCACATGGTCTCAGGTGACATGGTGTTCCTACTGGCCAGCGCGCTGCATGGCCAACTGTAAAATTTGAGTTAATACTTGTAAAAATGACTGGATTCTCACAAATCTCCCGTTTATTAACAACTGTCCTCAAAACCATTGGTATCCTGTTTTAGTGGTCTTGTTCTCTGAATTGTCACACTGGGGCTCTTTTTTGAACTGCTAAATGTTTCCTATGCCGCATTACTGATCTCTCTCTCTTTTCATCCCGAGTGAGAGGTCAGTAGGCGTTGGATCAGTATTAGCTACTGAGATGGCTTTTGTCAGAAACTTTGTTGGACTTGGTATAGATCTCTCAGGCTCAGAAAAGGGATCAGCAAAAAGTACACGTTTATCCCACTGATACTTGCTCAAGTAGAGGTTTGGCCCTTGTGAGGAAAGGGATTGGTTCCCTAATAAAGAATGCCTTAATCATATATTTAAGGATACACATCAATGAGACTAGGCCTCCTCTTAACTAGCAAAACAGCTAGCTTTTGGACAGAGAACACAAGGCAACCCGTCAGCAAGCACAGACTGGAAACCTTTTTTCTGCAGTGGCACCCTGCTGTTCAGAGACTAAGTGCTAGGGAGCCTTCCCAGAAAGTAAGAGTCAGTACAGAGATCTCTGCAATGCTCCACCCTTTCCTCCGGCCGTACCACTCCTAAATGGTTGTGTCTAAGAGAAATCTGCAGTCTCTTTCAGTCAGACCCCACAAAGAGGGTTCCTTTCCAGGCAGCCCCTTTCATTTTAGTAATCTTAGCTCAATCTAGCCTCACCTTCATTATCTCCTGCAGAAATTCCGCACAGTTTTTGGCGTCTGGATGGCATTCTTCCCCTAGGTTTTAGGACTGATAAAGAAACATAACGGGAAAAGCCAGTGTCATTTTAATGGAATTTAGAAGCAGGGAAGGGAATTAAATAATGCTGTCACTTTAATCTAGAGTTTCGAACACTACTACACTGTTCGCTCTCTGCTTATAATTGATTCTTTATTTCTTTACAACGATCTTTAATAATTTCGCAAATGGAACCAAAGTGTTTTCTTAGGCAACTATATTTTTTGAATGAGGTTTAATTACTACAAGTTCTAAAGGTGATTTAATGAGTGAAATTTCATTTTCTTCCTTCTACCCTTGAGCCTAATTTAGGGGTGAGTCACTGTATGACACCTGTTCATAATGGTCCGTCGTGACCTGGACATTAGAATGTCCCTTATTAAAAATGACAGGCACAGGCACTAACGTGTAATCTGCCATCTGCATGACTCCCTTTCTCAAGCTCTATTCATTTGTGTGATGAAATAAAGTTAAAGTTCCTTGCTCTCCATTCTCATTAAACGGAGTTAAGTATTACACATATACATATTATCTTAAAACCTACATAAGATGAAAACAAAGGTGATTATGTAAATACTAAATGATAGTACCAAACAGTTAATCATCCAGTATGCCTGATCATACGTAGTTGATCACACATGCCCAAAGACGGCCTCTTAGGCCACGAGGTTGCCGCACAGTAAAGCCTATAAAGGAGGAAGAAAGTGGTTTCATGCACAGAATGGGATGTTCTCCAGACTAAATGAATGCAGGTTCCTCAATTAACTTCCTTATGCACAGGATTGAAATCTGCTCCATTTGTCAGATTGCCTATGACATGCAATTACTTGCACATGAGTACTTCAATCCAGTCTTATACATTATTTGACCTACTTTGAAGCAGATACTGATAAACAGGATTTGATGTTAACTATCCAGGTAGCTAAGACATGGATAATATCCAGATAGTATTACTGCCCTCCATAAGCATAAAGCTCAAATGGCGAGCATGGAAATATCAGGCGTGGCCCGCGAGGTTATCTTTGGCCATGTCTGATTTACTATCGCCAGTAAGTGACTTAGGCCAGAAGGAATAAGGAATAAGGAATAAGGATTTTCTAAGTACTTTAAGATATGCTTTCAGGAGCAGGGGCAAAAAAAGCTAGTGTCAGTTCCATTAAAATAATTACATCTCAAGTACACACTTACTTTTTACCTAAAGGCTTAAGATACCAGTATTTTTTCATATCTTTAATACTTTTGAATTTCTATAATCTGTTAGGTAAATTGACATTTCATTATAAACATTATTTGCAGAATAAAATAATGGTATAATTTTTAAATCAATATATACAGTACATAGAGCAATCTCTAAGAGGAGCCTGAGTTATTGCAAATGTATGAGCTATTTCCATGGAGGAAAAAGATGGAAAGCCCTTTCCCATTTGCATTTATAAAGGCTGCGTGACTTCTTTAAATATATACACTGATGCCAACAGAGCCATCAGAAATCAATAAATCACATTCTCATGTGCAATAAAATGTCTGACACACACATTCATTTTCCTAGTCCAAAATTCTCTGCAAAAGGAACTGTGTAAATGTTCCATTTTAGTTTAATGACATTCTCCACAGTTAAAATTATGTGCATTATTGCCAGTGAGTGCAAAAACCTGAAGAGCACAAAGCTAGATAGGATTTTAAAGAGCCTACACAGTACATATCCTTCCGTGGCTAGTCATTTAACAGACCATAGAGACACAGATATGAATGCAGAACAAAATTGGGAGATTAGTAAGAATGGATTGAAATGCTGCAATTACCATTTGGACAAAAATAATAGGCATAATTTATTTAGAAGCAGTTGGGGGATGGTCTTGCCAGTGTTTGGAGAAACAGCCCTAATAGTCCCAGTACCACCACATGGCAGCAGAGATGAACATTACTTAAAAATGATACAGATGACAGAAATGACAACAACTTATTCATCAGTGATGTTCAACTGGGAAGTATAATAAAAACTTAAATATGACTCCACTTTAGTTGACATTTATTCCACCAACTGCTACGTATATTTTAAAAGGTCACAGCATTGTTCCATGTAGATACAGTTTATGAAGTACAAATTCTTAAAGAAAGGAGGGATCTGCTATGTATATATGCAAGGAAGTTTTAAAAATTATCCAGGCATATTTTGCAGAGAGTTATGCACAAAGGCATGTCCGGCTACAAACATAAGCACTGAATTTATTCAGGCAATATTCCTACCTGGGAACTGAAGGAAGAACTAGCTACAATTCTCCCTGTTCCCTAGTGTTGACTAACGCTGCTCTCACCCTTTAGTTTCTTTGGGTTTGATCTCTGAACCAACATGCAGTAGCCAAAAAGATAACTTTGACCTATGTGTTTACCAAAACCTGATTACACCTCAAGTGTGTTATTTTGAGGCCCTATACTGCTTCACTCAACGACATATCCTTCTTCCTTTGGTGCCATGTTTTTCTCTCCCTGAGACCTCCACTCACTCAAGCCCCCAACCCTAACTTCTCTCCCTAAAGTCTGGACCCCATAATCAACCATTCCAACAAGCACATAAATCTCTCAGCTCTTTCAATGTGCGCTTTTGAAAAATCTCCAGTCTTAGCAAAATCCAACTCCTGGCACTTCTAGTACCGAGTCAAAGACACAAATCCTTAGCATGGCTGGAGCGAAAAACATGGAAGCAGACAAGCAGGACCCACTGCCGTCTAACCTCACACGGGGCCTCAAGGCTGATGAGCACTTTTTCACCAGGACCCTCAGAACCACCCTTCAGGCTGCCTTCCAAAGCCTTGGTACTCTCCTGACACCCATAAGCCTCTAGTGGCTGAGCAAACACACCACCGCGCAGCTGAAAGTCCTTCACTTTCCCTCTGTGCCTCCTGTTTAGTTTTTCTTCACTCCTCCATTCCTGCTTCTCTTCTCTCTCATCTCAGCAATCAGTACTTTTTTCCCCCCTTAAACCAGCCTCTTCTCTAGTATAGTCCCGGCCCATCTATTCTAAAACTTGGTCAATTTTTCAAATCTTCTTTCTTCTATCTTCAATTTCTCCCATCGACAACCTCAATTTTTGGACAAAAACATGTTTAAGTCTACCCTGGCTTTTAAGACATAACAATCTTTTGCTATTCTCAAATGTGCATAAACACTTACTGCCTAAAATACATATTTAATTCCTCCTTCTCACCCAAATCCAATGACCAAGTCCTGATTGTTTTATCTCTAAAATTTCTGTGTTGGAATAACTTGTGCCCCCACCCCACCCCGGGTTCTCCTGTTGAAGCCCCAGCCTCCAGGGTGACTATAGTTGGAGACAATGCCTTCACAGAAGAAAGTAAGCATAAACGAGGTCTTAGGGCAAGGCCCTAATCCAATATGGCTAATGTCTTTACGAAAAGAGGAAGGGACAGCAGGGATGTGGGTACATGGAGAAAAGGCCATGTGAGGACACAGCAAAAAGGAGCCTATTCTGCAAGTCAAGGAGAGAGGCCTCGGGAAAATCCAACCACGTCAGCACCTTGATCTTGAACTTCCAGCCTCCCAGAACTGTGAGAAAATAAATTTGTTTTTAAGCCACCCAATCTGTGGTATTTTGTTATGGCAACAATAGCAAACTAACGTCTCATGAAATAGGCCTTTCTTTTTCATTCTTTAATGGTTTTGGCTATGTTCTTGGGTTTATCGGACATGTTACACTTGCTTCTAAGTGGATTCCTACCCTATATTCATTGATTCGTTCAAAAAACATTTACTGAACGCTTACTACATGCCAGGCACAGGGTCTAGAAGAAAGCCACAAAGCCACTGTCCTGGGTTCTCATGAGGGAAGACAAATGAACAAATCCAAAAGCAAGTAATTATTGACAATGATTGAGTGCTGGGAGGGAAATAAACAGAAAAGTAAGTCAGAGAACAACTGCAGAGGCTACTTGATGTGGGAGGGAGGACAAGAAAAGCCTTTGTGAGGAGAGGACACTGTTGGGGATGAGAAGAAGCGGGCCTTGCCCCAAGACGCCCTGAAGCCTTTCTAGCAGTGCTCTCAGCAAGCGAAGGGACGAGGAATAAAGGGTTAGGTGTAGGTCTGAGGGACAGGAAGGAAGACAGAATGACTAAAGCACAGCAAGGTGGAAAGTGGGAGAATCTCTCTCCTTTACTTCACGCTTCACTCCTTCAAAAGAATCCTTTTCTAAAATATAACTCTAACAATGTCACACTCCAAACATATAATCTTCATAGATTCTACATTGCTTACTGACACAGAAGGCCTTTTTTTTTAAAGCTTTGCTCCAACCTCCCCCTTCTAAACTCAGTTTACTCCCTCTGTACCCCTCCATCTCAACTTTTATGTTGATGGGGAGCAGGTACTTCTCTGCCCATGTTTGGAGGGCAAGGGACGCCATGCAGAACAAAGAGCATGAACTTGGAGATGGACAAATCTGTTTTCAAATTTTGGCTCCTATGTTTTTACTTGGAAGAAGATGGGTAAATCCTTTTTTTCTCCCTGATCCTTATTTCCACATAGATATACAGAGGGGTTAATAATACGAACTCTTTAGAGAGTTACAGCAAGAATTAGTGATAATTGATGTAGGAGGCTTAGCACTATATAGCATCACTATTATTACTGGCACATACAGTCTCCTCTACTCAGAATGCCTACCACACTCCTTTTCCTGGTAAACTTCCTCCATATTTCCAGATGAAGTTTAGATGACACATTCTCTTCAAAGCATTCTCTAACTCCTACCTATAAAATACGATTATCTCCTCATTGCTCCTATAGCACAACGTGTATACCACCGCCATGGCCTAGTTCTGTAACTATAGGCTTTTACATCTCTGTCTCCCCTCAAGAACCATCACCTCTCTCTGGGTTGGAACTGTTACTCTATTAGTGTTTGTATTATCAGTGCTTATCTGGCATATAATAGGTGTTAAGTAAACATTGGTTGGATGAATGAATGAATGAAATATATATCCATCCCTTCCCTGAACCACTAGAATTCTCCAGTATCCATATTATTCTACATCTTCACAAAGTCTGTCAGTCAGGAGTCCCAGCAGGCACAGATGGCTCATTCAAGTTAGCAGCATTTAAAGAGGGGTAGATTAAAGGGACTACTTACAAAGAAAGGTATGGTCAGTGTGCAGCAAACCACCAAAGATAGTTCAGTAAACTAAAGCTAATAATGGGAAGTAGTATTGGACCTGAAGGGTACCAGGAGAAAGGGTTTGTCAGAACTTGGACAGGAAGAGAGCTACAGTGAGAAGACCTTCTGATAGGAGCTGGTTGATGGATGCATCATGTGCTGAGCACACAGGGCTGGTGAGGGGCTCAATCTCACTCTTCTTTAGCCCAAAGCTCTGTTGGGGCTCCCTCAGAGCTGAACCCAATAAAATCCCATGGGGCCTTCTCTTCCTGCTTCCAAATAATTCAGGCCTGAAGCTAAAACAATATAGGCCCCTATGCCAGAAAAGGAGCAGAGGGACGCATGATGGCCCAAAGTGCGATCACAGAGCCTAGCGGGGTGAGGTAATATCCACATGGAGGGAAGCCCGGAGAGGAGCTGCTGAGCCATTGCACGGTGAGGAACACCGCCTACACAGAGGAGCAGCCTGATATGTAGTGTCAGAGGTCAAGCCGGAAGGAAGAAGTGCCTCAGCAGGATGGGTGGGTATGTAGCTTGTCATGGAGTCCAGGCCTGAGTGTAGTAAAGACGACCATCCACGGGGCAGTATGGAAGAGTGGCTACCTGTAAGAGGATTAACCAAATATCTGGATATATTAAGAGTAATAAAAGCGGGGTTTCTTACTGTCAGTGTCAGCTACAGAAAGAGAGAAAACTAGAATAAACCATGGGGTATTAGATTAGGACTGGAGGTAAATTCCTGGTTTACAAGATAGAGACATAGATATAGAAATAAATGTCAATATAAATTATGCTGTGTTTATACATTTTGAAAGACTTACGCTCTTTCTTCTGTAAGATGTTCCTTGTCTCCCTGACACAGAGGTTAGGAGGCAGTCACACACAGACACACACACACACACACACACACACACACAGAGTACACGTGCTGTGAGCTCCTGATTCCTAAGTACCATCCTCCACTCGAGGGAAACATGGCTCCTTGAAGAAAGGGTTCGTTCCAGAGCTTGGGGAAGAAAAGCATAAGAAGAGACTGGGACAATGTGGTGTGCTTCAAAATAATGAAGTGATCTGAAGGCAATGGAGACCTCAGAAGATACAGAAGCCAGCTTGGACAGGCTCTCAGTGACCAACTGTGGGGCAATTCAAGCATAGTAATCTACTGAAGAAATAAAAAACAATGAACCTGTACAGATACAAATACATGAATAAACTGAAGGTCTGAAGACAAAGGATGTTTATATAATTTAAAAAGAACCTCCTCACCAGATACTATTTAAATATGAGGGAAGAAGTAACTTTGTACTGCAGAAGATTGGCAGGTACATTTTAATCAAAATGATCAAGTAAACATCAGCAGTATTGGAATAAAAATTATGTGCCAACGAATAGGTGCCAGGTGCAAATATATTAAAGTCATAATATATTGGAGGAAGGGGGGTCGTGGAAGGATTACCAGGCTGGAAACTAATTCTCTAATGTATCTTCAAATTTCTGAAAGTGTCTGGTTATTTAAAAATTAAAAAAAAATACAGAAGGCATATGTCCCCCTGGTGCATTAGTCCATACGTGGTTTAGCCTCCTGCAGCAAAGCAGAGTGAAGAAGGCTGAAAGGTGGATCTAGAAGGGCAAAGGAAAGATATCCCACCTACACCCCACTGACCTCCTACCGTCCATCTGCCACTGCTGGCAGTCTATAACCTGCAATTGACAATCTCTGAAGTATTTGCTATTTCCTGTCTATTCCCTGGCTCCTTCCCATATTCTTTCTCATCCACACCTTCTCATAAATACACGTATTCCTCTGGGACGACTATATCTGGTAGCCTCACCAAATCCCATAGCTGACACCATTATCTATGTAGATTTTATAAACTAACTCCATCTCCTTCAGTTTTGAAACTTGTATAATTACTTCTCAACATTTTATACAGTAGAAGCATCTCAATCCAACCTGCTAAAGCCAAACTCAATACCTACCCCCTGGAGTGGGCACTGTTAGTGAACTGCCAAGGTTCTCCCCCACCCCAGTTGCGTATCCTCTAAGGTAACTTCCTAAAAACCAGATTTCTAAAGTAGCCCTGACCTCTATCACAGTGCTCCCTTTTACTTGAAATGGTGAGCACACTGAGGTCCAAGGGTAGGTCTAGTGGCTCTAAACAATTTTCATATTCCATTTCCTTAGCTAGAGGCATTGTTTAAGAAGTAAGTGGTCATGTGATCTTAGTAGTACCAGTAGTGTGAATTGAGGCCTTTTCCTTGAAATACTAGGACAAAAGCATTTTCCCCATGAATGTGAATCAAGAAGCAAGTACCCATTTTTTGATTCAGGTAGCAATCCTATCCCAAAAGGGAATTAGAAAAAAACAAAAACAAAAAACAACAAAAAAAGGGGGGGTGATTAGCATAGTGCCAACAAGAAGAAAGACAATTTTTAAAATTAATTCATTAAATAATAATGAAAGGGGTTCTTGACGATAAGTAAATTCCAGGACCAACAACCAGAGCCTGCTCTAACTTCTATCTTCCAATTACCTAAGCCAATAAATCCCTTTATATTTAAAGCAGTTTGAGTTGTATTTCTGTTATTTGCAGTATAATGTGTAAAGGAGAGTAAAAATACATATAAAGCTAGTTGTGAAAATGTCATAAAACAACCGAAAGTTAATATATATGAAATGTAAGATAAGCAGGCCTTTATGAAAGACAGAAAAGTAGAAATACAGAAAAACAAAACACCAGACAGGTTGGCAGAATGACAACTGGCACTGATAAGATAAATGGGAAACCTAGTTTCCATATTTGAAGATGTAACTCCTGAATGATCCCCAGCTTTCTATGATCTAGAGTCAGACAGAGGCTGGTAGGGACTGCTTCAGGGGGGAAATCTGGCAGCAACCGGGGGAGTCAAAGGAAGGAAACAAGAAACCCGGGACTTTCACATTCTCTACAGATACATAAAGACAAGCTTTCATACAAGTGAAATTCTGAGGTGTCTCCTAGAATTATAGTACTTTCCACTGGTTCAAATAAATCCATGTAAATAGCTTCACATTTGCATGTCTTTTCCAGTCATTCTGGCCCAGAAAGTGGTGGTATTCAACCCCATTGATATTTCTAAGCTGTACTGAAACAGCAGCAGTTTGGGGAGCTTGCTGCATCAAGTCTCCTGCCCCTTCTTGACAGGAGAGAGGGTGCGTCAGCTCACCTCCAGCAAGGCACGCAGAGACCGAGCTCTAAATTTCTTGGTATCAAAGGGTTGATAGGCCCATAGAGCCCTTCAGTTCTCCCAAGTCACGCCAGATAAAATATCCAGTTGCCTTCTAGACCCTTTACAACCCTATCCCACAGGCAATCTGTCATTTATTCCTACTCAAGTAGGTTGAAAACTATGTCTGGAATTCAGTCCTTTCTTCTCATTTCCAAGGCCAATGCCCAAGGTCATACTGTTATCTCATATCTCAACTACTGCAATTGTCTCTTACCCAGTTTCCCTGTGTCTTATCTTTCTGCCTGTCCAATCCATCATTCACAGGGTTACTAGTTCCTAGGAGAAAATACAGAGTGCACTTCATTTATCCTTTTTCCCTCCCCTATGTCCAGGCATGAAAATATCTGTTTACATTATTGTAAGCAGGTCATTCCTCATTTGAAAAACTCTATGATGGCATCCACTGGTTTCAGAAAAAAGTTCAAAGAGCTTAACCTGCAACCAGGTCACCAAAGTTGTAAACCATACTCCCTGTCAGCAGGGGAGCTCACCACTTTCCCCCCATAGGAGGAGCCAGTCATACAGAACTACTAAATCTTCTGGAACACAAGCAGCAGATCTTTATAAATGACATGCTCTCCCTCTACAGAATTCACTTTCCATTGGCTCTACTTGCAAAACACTTTTTTTACTAGTCCTTCAAGGCTCAACTGAGGTATCCTTTCCACAGATAAAATCTTCTCCAATACTAGTTTCTGATTAAAATTTCTTCATCCTCTGTACCTACAGAAGACTTTCTTTAAAAGTCTACTTTGACATTTGTGTTGCTCTTCCTGGTCTTACACTAATTTGGTTTGCCCAGTTATTAGCCTTCTTAACCTAGTAATGAGCATAGTGTACTGTAGATCAGCGTGAGGTGGTCTTTCTCCCCTTTCATCCTCTGTATTGAGCAAAGTGTGTAGAGTACACAGCACATGCTCCGAAACTACTGCCTGAGTAATCTGCTGGTGGACTACTTGTTACATGAGGACAGCTACTGTGCCTTATTCATTTTCACTTCTCACGCTGACTGGAAGAAATGAACAGAAATTGCTACAGGTTGAAAAAAATACTAGGCTTCACCTGGCCTTCTGGGTTACCGAAATATTTGGCTAAACCTAGGGCAGTCTGTCATTTCTTCATTCCAAAAGATTTATTCGGTACCTTGTGTGTGCCAAATCTTATCCCAGGAGCTGCGGACAGAACTGTAAACAAGGTGAACCACTCCTGTGCTGAGATGAAGGAAACAGTTCTAGAGCTAATAAATCAGTCTCTTTCACCAATCCCCCCTAAGAAAAAGTTTTTCTTAACTTCCAAACTCAGTTCTCTGCTACACAAATTTAAAACCCGAGTGATGAGTGGCTTCTCCCTACACCTTGTTCAAGTGTTATTTGATAAAATGTAAAAGGGCTACCACTCGATAATGATGGTGATGATCACATTATCTTCCTCCTCTTTAATTTCAACACTATTCTCCAAATTCAAGCCCTCATTTTGCCTTTTTGGAACAACTAAAATTGCTTCCTAACAACCCTTCCCATTTTTATGCTTCCCATCTCTACATTCCCTTTCAATACTGCCAGAATAATTTTCTTAAAAAGCAACAATCTTACTCTATTACAGCTGTGCTCAAAAGCCCTCAGTGGCTTTGCAAACACAGGGAGAACACTGTTCAGACTCCTTAGCCTCATACTCAAGGAATCTTCAAAAATTGAATTCCAATTTGTCTGTCCAGATTCTTTTGCATGGTTCTTCCTACAATCCAGACTTCCACGAAAATAGCTCTTGATTTTGTATCTTTGAACTTTTCACTTGATAGATTTCCATCTATTTTATTCAAATCCTGCCTACATCTCAAGGCCGAATGCAAGGACCTTAAATTTGTCTCCGATTTTTCCCTTCTGCATATGAAAGCTCAGTATACCTTGTGCTTTTCCCTCTAGTCTTAACTGCTTCTACCTCACATTTTGATTATTCACAAATAATAACTTATGTATCCAACTAAAGCATACTTAATCATCAATAAATACTTAAAAGGCACTTACTGTCTTTCCATTACTCCAAAGTACCTAAAACATAGCATATTCATAGTAAACATTAAGCAAATTTTCATGGAATGAAGGCAAACTCCCAAACAGAAATGTACCCCCAATCAAAATAATCTTTTTCTAAATGTGAACAATAATCTCCACCAAAGAGATGCATATGAGTGGTAGAAAACCACAGCTCATCACACTTTAAATATATACAAAAGAAGGCAGCTAAGTTAGTAGAAAATGGAATCAAATACAAAGCTAAGAAAATTTATTCAAAGTAATATGGAAATATTGAATCAATCTCGCCGATTTCAGTACATGGATGTACCTCTCATTTTGAAATGCAAATACATAAACACATACACATTATGTCCATCAACTGGAAACTATATACAGTGTCAAAATTTATTGAAATAAGAATCACAAGGAAATTTTTCCTAGTTGCCATTTAATAACTTTTGTGAAATTTAATAAAAGTTTATGTGATGAAATATTTTTTCCTTTTCTAAGGAAACAGCTTTAGAAGATGATTGATGCCTGCTATTATGGGTCTATATTTGTATTTCCTTATTTTAGAGGCTTTTAAAAATACAAAAATAAACTTAAAGCATTTCCAGTTATACTAAAAAAAAAGATAAAAGGTGATTATTTATAGGCAATCATATTCACGATGATAGAGTCTCGGAAGGCAACTGCAAACATAAATTTTAAATGCTTTTTGGAAAGAGTTGAGAATAAAACATTTACATAATTTCTTAGAAACCCTGGCTTTTTATTGCTGCACTTCAATATTCCCTCCAGGCAAAGGAGCAGCTACTTCAAAGATTTATTTGATAATGGAATGTTTGATTTCTTTGTTTTCCCTTTCCAATGTGGAAAGGTCTGTTGTTTTCACTCCACAGCAGTGTGCTGTATTTTAAAATTTGAATTGGCTCTCTACTGATAATAAAAATGGTTCTGTTTTGGCAAATTAAACACACCATAGTCTATATATTATAAATAGACTATACTGTTATAGAAACGGTCCACATACATATCAGTCATCTTTGATAATAGAACTGCCACTTCATGATAATATACCTTGTGACAAATATCAAATGTCTTAAAACTCCCACTTACCTGCCTATCCACTTCTGGGAGCAAAAGCAGGAGGTATTGTTGAAAATGCTGAGGTAAGGAAGCAAACGTATGTTTATTTATTAATGCCCTCAAGTTAGTGTTGACAAGAATAGATCCTGGGGTTTCTATGTCAATGTCCTCAGCTTTGGTCCATTTCAAGTGTCCTGTGATAAACAAGCAAGAGCATTAATTCACTGCAGATTGGGGAAGACATGCACATGTACATACACATATATCTACATATTGAACATATTCAATAATACATCTAATGCTGTCACTTTAAAAAGTGACATTTCAGAAAGAACTCTCCAAAGCTCCTTTGTGTTTTTGTCCTGTCTTACTTGTATTTTATTTTCATAATGTATACTTCACTCAATACCATCTATATATTTTAGTCAAAGTAGCATCATGTCAAGATTAAGAAGTATTTTCATTATGGTCTTCCAATTAAGCAGAATTTTAAAAACTTTGGGAGCATAAATGCTAACAACTACAATTTTTTATAGATTCTATAAGACCATAGATCAATAATAAAAATACTAAGAGTTCTGTTAATTTTAACAGAGGCATTGATAGCTAGCTCAGAGTTGTGTGATTTCCCATATATCAGGCTGAACACTAAGCACTGGATTAGTTCAAAAGATTCCTACTCGGGGTATTCTGAGAGTAATAATTTAAAAAGCAATCCTTTATAAAAATATTAGTTTCAAGGTCTAAAATACCAACACACTTTGAAGGATAATTCTACAACTCAAGGCACACTGAGCTTCAACAGAAGGCTCTGTGTAGAGTTCACAACTCAAAATTACGACATACAAGAAGATAATCCACTCTAACAAACAGCCAGTTGATGCATCAAAGAGAAGAATTACTTTCAGTTACTTGAGTTAAGAGAACACCTTGAATGGGAGCTGTTTTAATAGAGTATATTTTAAATCAAGGGTTAGCAAATTATGGCCCATGAGCCATATCCAGTCCAAATTTTGTTCTGGTAAATAAAGTTTTACTGGAACATAGTAAATGCCCAGTTGTTTAGCAACTGCCTAGGTGTGCCTCTGCACTACAATTCAGGGTTGAATAGTTGTTCCAGAAATTGCCTAACCTATATTTACTACTCAGCCCTTGGCAGAAAAAATTGCCAACTCTTGTTTTAAATAATTAGTGACAAAAGACAGAATAAAAGTCATTATTAGTAAACAGGGAACTATGATGAAAGAATAAGCAACTTTGAAACAGAACCAGACAGAACACCTAGAAATGAAAATTTAGTTTTTAAACCAAAAAAAAAAAAGTAATGGACACAAAAGAGGAAAGAATTATTAACCAAAATACAGAGTTGATGAAAATATCTAGAATGTGGCATAAAAAAATGACAGGTCAAAATAGGATAGTCAAGAAATATGGGGAATGGCATAAGCAGCCAGAAAGAACATCTATGGGTGATTCAAAACAGCAGATGGAGGGCAAGCAGTATTTGAAGAGCTAATGGCTCACATTTTTAGAACTGAAAAAATTATGAGTTCTTGGATAACGCAATATACCAAATCTCAAGAAGGACAAACACCCACTTTCATCTGATGTGTTGAAGTTACAAAACATCAAAAACAAAAAGAGTATCTTATAACAATCTTTTAGAAAAACAGATTACATCCAAAGGGATGATAATAAGACACAGAAATTTTATCAATGAATAATAGATAGCAGTAGAATATCTTCAAAGGGTCAAGAGAATATAAGCATCAACCTAGATGATGGCAATAATATAGGAACATTTTCAGGATTGGGGAACCAAGGTGGCTTAGTCAAGCTTGATTTCAGCTCAGGTCATGATCTCAGGGTCTTGAGAATGAGCCCTAGTCAGGCTCCACAATCAACAGGGAGTCTGCTTGAGATTCTCTCTCTCCCCTCTGCTTGTCCTCTGTCTCTCTATCAAATGAATAAAGAATCTTAAAAAAAAAAAAAAGGAAACTCAATAGAGAATCTTGCTAAAATAATCATTAGTGGCTGTTCGCAACAAATGAAGAAATTAAATCAAAGAAGAAATAAATGGGTTGCAGAAGCCATGGTCAACTAAGAGACTAATAGATCAGAGCAGGTCCAAGTAAATATTAGCTTTGAAGGATAATACTAAGAACCAGTGAGAGTTAAATAAAAGAAATAAGTTAAATAAAGAGGAAATAAAATGGAAAATAACTGCATGTAAGATGAGACAGCTGACTGAAATGAGAATGTTACATAAACCCCGGTCTGATTTGGGAAGGAGAGATTTGGACTAGTTCTTTGCTTGGTTAAAGCTCTAGAGGTGACCATTAGAAGCAACAAGAAAGAGTGATATTTCCAAATAAGTGCATAGAAGGAAATCTCAATGTATCAAATGGAAGGAATAAAAGCAGGGGGAAAAATTAAAAATTAAGTCCAACAAAATAAAAATAAATATAAATGGGTTTTCATACTAGATTTAAAAAGGAATACAACCCAGCTACATGCTGCTTACAAGAAATAAACTTAAAAATCATAAGGAATGGATGAAAATGAAATAAACACTTAGTAGGCTGAGACTCAAAACAACAAAATAATATAACAATATTAACATCAGACAACATAAACAAAGGTAGAAAATCTTGTTGGGGATGAGAAAGATCATAAAAGGATGAATTCACTAAGAAGATAAAATGACCTTAAATCTGTAATCATTTAAGCAGCATATCATTCAAAAACTTGAAACTGAGAGAACTTAAAAGGGAAAGTGCCATTACACGATGCTAGTGGTAAGTCTTAACATCTTCTACCAAAAACGGAGACATCAGACAAAAAACTTTTCTTAATAAGAGAATTTTAACAACTCAATAATCAATGTTGAACCAATGAATTTAACATAAGGCACTGCACTGAGCTGTTAGAAAAAGCAATGTTTGTCATCACTCAAGGAACAGTAAAACACACAAAAACTGACCAGCAAGTCTCTACAAATAATGATGAACAGTATTAAATTTCATCTAATTAGGTAGCAACAACACAAATACAGCAACTCTCCAATCCTCCCACATCTGTTATATATTTACACACTCAAAAGCACATTTCTAAGTATTTCATAAGCTAAAGAGAAGAAAATTTAATAGAAATTAGAAAATATTTGGATTCTAAATGACAATGCCAAAATTTGTGAAATGCAACTCAGTTTATAAGATAAAGTGTATCTATTACAGAGTAGGAAAAAAATACTGAAAATTCAAGGATTAGTGTATGAATCAAGGAGTTAATAAACAAATAAGAAAAATTTGGGAAAGGAGGAAGGATTATAAAAATAAGAGTATACATTCATGAAATAGAAAAGGACAATGAAGACCATCAATACCAAAAAAAGGGGTTTTGTTTTTTGATTTTTGTGTTTTTTTTTGTATTAGACTAATGAAATAGATCTATCTCTGGTAAGACTTGGTATAAATATAGAGGAATGAAAGGTAAGGACATAATTCTAGATATAGTATACATGGCACATAATGAAAAATGGATTTTAAGTGGCATAATAAAATACTATGACTTTATCCAATATCTTTGAAGACCAACTATTTTCAGGTTTATAAATATTCAAGTTTAATTTAAAATAGGAAACCTGAATAAATTTGCAGAAACTTAAAAAATGGATAAACAGGAATCTTCCCCACTTCACATACATACAGAATATATAAGTTGCCCTGACGATGAGTTTTATCAGTCTGTTAAGGAACTCTCCCATTTTGTAGATATTCTAGAGAATAGGTTTATAAAGAAATATTTCCAATTCACTTTATAAAGTTAATATACCTTTATTTCAAAATAAGGACAAACAAGAACAGTATAAGAGGAAAAAAAATTATCTTCTCCCATTCCATGGGTTGCTTCTTAGTTTTGTAGGCTTCTCAAGACATTAAAAATAAAGCTACCTTACAACCTAGCAATTGCACTACTAGGTATTTATCCCAAAGACATAGACACAGTGAAAAGAAGGGGCAGATGCACCCCAAGGTTCATAGCAGCAATGTCCACAACAGCCAAACTGGAAGGAGCCAAGATGTCCTTCAACAGATGAATGGATAAAGTTGTGGTCCATATATACAATAGAATATTACTCAGCCATCAGAAAGGATGAATACCCATCATTTGCATCCGCATGGATGGAACTGGAGAGGATTATACTAAGTGAAAGAAGTCAAGCACAGAAAGAATTATTATATCACTTCACTCATATATGGAACATAAGGAACAGGGCAGAGGACCACAGGGCAAGGGAGGGAAAACTGAACGGGAAGAAATCAGAGAGGGAGACAAACCATGAGAGACTCTGGATTCCAGGAAACAAACTGAGGGTTTGTTTGAAGGGAAGTGGGGGATGGGGTAAATGGATGATAGGAATTAAGGAGGGCATGTGCGGTGATGAGCACTGTGTGTTATAAGCAACTAATGAATCACTGAATACTACATCAAAAATTAATGAAGTACTCTATACCTTGGTTAACTGAACATAATAAAAAACAAAGAAAGAAAAAGAAAAAAAAATCATCAACCAATATGACACAGAAAAGTACAAAAGTCATATCATTTAAAAAAAAATCTAAAGCAAATCTGACAAACTCTAACATTTGTTTGGTCAAGGAGATAGGGACATAGGTGTCTTGCTTTATTAGTATTTGTATTTTTCTATATGTTTAAAGTATTTCACAACTAAAAAACAACATAAGGAGAGAAGAATTAGGGAAAAGCTTCTTTTCTCAGCAGTGGAGGCAAAGGCAAAACCTAGAGACAAAAATGTTGAGAAATATAGGAAAGGAGTTTGTTTAATTCTCCCTTATGGCCTAAATAATCTCAAATGAAGGAGCTGAGGTCATTTACCAAGAGTTATTCTGACTGAGGAGGAATGTTACAGAAATAACAAAATTGTAAGACTTCGAAAAATATATTGTAAGCAATGTGAAAAGCAGTACTTATGCTGTAGATTACTATTTAGTATGGTTCAAAATCTTTAAGAATATCATTGATAAAAGAAGATTCAGAGAGGCACATAATTTTTAATGACAAAACCAAAAGAAAATCTATTTCAAAGATGTCCAACTAAACAATAACATGTTCCATAATTTTGGAACAAAGAGCAGATGAACTTATTGCTAAATTTGTAGCCACACAGGATGTTTAATCCCATTTTAATTATCCTTACACACTTACTCTTAATTGGCTTAAAAACAATCCAATTATATCTGATTGTCTTATCTCATTAGAGCTGGTACCTCATCTCCCTACAGCATTCAGAGGAAGAAAAAGATGTCATTTTAGTATCTAATTCCTGGACACCAGAGAGAGTAAAGTAGCTGAAGTCCAGAGAAGGAGGGAAGAGAAACATCATTTGCCAAATTACCACAGTGAGAATCTATGCCATACAAGAAGACACTAGGCTGACCTCATGATAAAAATCATGATAAAAATCATGGGGAATATGTCCAATTAGGGTCAGGGAAATTCTTTATTATTTTGACCCAAGGGACTTCAAAGACCACCCATCTGAGAAGGCTGCAGACTTTGGTGTACTTGTTGATCAATGGGTAGGTAGTCTGTAAGCTTAAAAACTCCTATTTCGGGCATCTGGGTGGCTCAGTCATTAAGCATCTGCCTTAGGCTCAGGTCATGATCCTAGCATCCTGGGATGGAGCCCGCATCGGGCTCCCTGCTCAGTGGGAAGCCTGCTTCTCCCTTTCCCACTGCCCCCATTTGTGTTCCCTCTCTTGCTGTCTCTCTCTGTCAAATAAATGGATAAAATCTTAAATAAAATAAAATAAAATAAAATAAAATAAAATAAAATAAAATAAAAACTCCTATTTCCCAGAAGGGAACCCACAGAGGATTTATGCATAAAATACACAAACACAGAGACACAGACATAATACTCACCTGGAGGGAAGGAGCCCATGCAAGAGGCCGACTAGGGTCTTTTGTTACAAGAGGAACTACTCAAAGAAATACAAAAAGAGTTCAAAATGAAAGAATTCTTCATTGTCTCAAAGAAATTAGAGAGGAATGATTCTAAAAGAGCTCAGAGAAAAACAGACTTTAAAGATTCAGTCTAAGGGGAAAAAAATTATCATAGGACAAAAGCAAATCATCTACAGTGTGATTCCACATAGACTTCACAAATGAAGTGAATGAGTCTATAATGAGTCTATTGGGTAGCATTGAATGCATTAAAAAATAGCACTGAGGTTAAAGAACTATGGAGATAATGGTTACAAAACAGAACATAAATGTTAGCAACCCTGATGTTTAAAAATAATAAAGCTAACAAAAACATGGGGGTAGGAGTGTCTGTAATTGTGTTTATTCATACATCCTTTATAATGGATTGTCCAATGTTGTAATGAGTATCCAAAAAAAATCACTATTTCAGTTTTTCATATCTTAATACCTATAGAGAGAATTTTAGATATGGATATATTTTGTGGCAATGTACAGAAATTTTATTTTTTTTGGTTTTACTTTTTTATTATTCAGCTAAAATTAATTAAACTTAGTACTTTCAATGAAAATGGTGAACACAGTTTTTCTAAGATGATCTCTGGCTATAGATACGCAATAAGAGATGTCGAATCACTTTCTTCCACCATGTGACAATAAGCAAAGTCTGACTCAGAAGAGGGCCTTCACCTGACTCTGTCTGGCACCCTGATCTCAGATT
The DNA here is from genome assembly GCF_010015895.1 of Lontra canadensis. Taxonomy (NCBI): domain Eukaryota; kingdom Metazoa; phylum Chordata; class Mammalia; order Carnivora; family Mustelidae; genus Lontra; species Lontra canadensis. The sequence continues at coordinate 12,757,976 of NW_022631011.1, forward strand.
TTCAGCCTCCAGAAATGGAGTTAAGGTGGCAGAGTAGTAGAACCCTATGCTTGCCTCGTTCCTCCAACACAGCTAAAGAAATACTGGATCATTCTGAACACCCAAGAAATCGATCTGAGGACCGACAGAACAAGCTGCACAACTGGAAGGAGAGAAGAGGCCACAGTGTGGAGGGCAGCAGGTATGGAGATATGATCTAGGGAAGAAAGGGACTGTGTCTGCTGCAGAGGGGAGGAAGCCTTGATTGCAGAGAGAGGAGAGGGAGAGAGAGAGAGACTTCCGAGACAGCAAGCAACGCACAGGTCCTCACACAAGGAAAACTCATCCCCAAATCCACTGACTGGAGAAACTAGGGGGCTGATTGTGTTGAGTGTTTACAACCCATACAGCTTAAACCCTGGAGTTTTTGAGTTCTGGGCTATGGCTGTAGAGCCTGGTGGGTGTAAAGGTGCTCCTGTGGAGGAGTGGGGTAGAGGCCTGGGAATAGATGGTACAGTCTGAGCGTACACTAGGAGAGATTTTCTCCCTTCTTATAGTGCATCTAGGAGAGGTGGCTTTGCCTTTTGGGACCAAAGACCCAGCAGGTGCCACTGCACTGTCCTATCCATTACCAGAAGCCCAACGGGGTTCTGGGGGCATCTAACTTGAACTCATGCTGCCCTTTAAACTGCAAGCTCCTGTGCACTGGAGTGACCCCCCTTCTGGGACAACACGGCACAAGCCCCAGCGCAGCTAGACCCTCCCCAGAGGACCGCATGGGTCCACGCTGCACTGGGTCTCAAAAGTTTGGAGTTTTAAAACAGCCAGTATGCCTGAAATCAAACACACATGCACTGTGCTGCCGGGCAAGCAGATGGCCCAGACCTAGAAGAAGCGAAGGCAGGAATCTGAGGGATGCCTTGGACACATGAGGAGAGACTTGTTGCTCTTCTGTGAGGGCTTCCTGGACAGCAGTACGTGTCCCTCCCTGGGGACAAAGGAAAAGGCTGATGCCATTTTAACCCATCAACATGGGACAGACTTCAGTGTGCAGCACAGCACCCAGAGTGGAAGCTTGAGCCAATTACACCAAGCCTAACCTCACTGCACTCTGCAGGTGCTGCTTTACTAGGGTGAGTCTGAGAGCCAGAGCAACAGGCACCTCCCCCACAAGACCAGCACAAACCCCACCCTTGCCAAAGCACCAAGGCTACTGACCACAGTAGAGCTTCAGCTCCAGTGGAAATAGGATCAGGCCTCTTTTAATAAGCAGGCCCAGCAAACACTGGGGTAAAACTTGCCACACACTGGACAGGATCTAAACACTTCTCACTGCAGGCAAGTAGAAATTCTGCAGAGAACTGACCTGAGGGAAAGAGCAGCCAAAACACAGCAGCAGAGTACACACAGTATCCACCAGAAACACTTCCTGAAGTGCCAGACTCTGGACAGTGTATGACCTCTTCCTAATAAAGTTATTGTTCTCAGGAGCAGGAAACATAACAGGCTTTCCTTACACAGAGAAGAAGACAGAGACCTAGACAAAATGCCAAGATAGAGGAATTCATCCTAAACAAAGGAAAAGGTCATGACCAGGGATCTTATTAAAACAGATATAAGTAATATGTCTGAACCAGAATTTAAAAAAAAAATCATAAGGACACTAGTTGGGCTTGAGAAAAACAGAAGACACCAGGAAGTCCCTCACTGCAGAGATTAAAAACTAGTCAGGCCAAAAAATAAAAATAAAAATGCTATAACTGAAATGTGAAACTGACTGGGTATAATGACTACCAGGATGGAAGAAACAGAAGAACAAATAAATGATATAGAAGAAAAAATTATGAAAAATAATGAAGCTTAAAAGAACAGGGAAAGAAAAATATTGGATCATGAATATAGACTTAGGGCACTCAGTGACTCCATAAAGCATAACACTCACATCATAGGAGTCCCAGAAGAAGAAAAGATGAGCAAAGGGGGCAGAAAGTTTATTGGAGAAAATTATAGCTTAAAACTTCCCTAAACTGGGGAAGGAAACAGACATCCAATCCAGGAAGCACAGAGAATTCCCATCAAAATCAACAAAAGCAGGAAAACACCAAGATATATCATAGTAAAATTTGCAAAATATAAAGATAAGGAAAAAATGCTAAAAAACAATAAGAAATCCCTAACTGTATTACAAAGGAAGACAAATAAGGTTAGCAGCAGACCTCTCCACAGAAACATGGCAGGCCAGAAGAGAGTGGCATGATATAATCAATGTGCTGAATGGGGAAAATATGCCGCCAAGAATACTTTATCCAGCAAGGCTGTCATTCAGAATAGAAAGAGAGATAAAGAGTTTCCCAAACAAACAAAACCTAAAGGAGTTAGTGACCACTAAACCAGCCCTCCAAGAAATATTAAAGGGGATTTAGAGAGGGAAAGAAAGATCAAAAGCAACAAAGACTGGAAAGGAACAGAGAAAATCTCCAGAAACAATGACTTAACAGATAATACAATGGCACTAAGTTCACATCTATCAATAATCACTTTGACTGTAAATGGACTAAATGCTCCACGCAAAAGATGAAGGGTATCAGAATGGATTTAAAAAAAAAAAAAAAGACTCTTCCATATGCTTCCTACAAGGGACTCATTTTTGACCTAAAGACACCTGCAGATAGAAAGTGATAGGATAGAGAATCGCCTATCATGCTGATGGCCATCAAAAGAAAGCCACAGCAGCCACACTTACATCAAACAAACTAAATTTTAAACTAAAGATTGTAACAAACGATGAGAAGGGCACTATATCATAATAAAGGGGTCTCGCCAACAAGAAGATCTAGGAATTATAAATATTTATGTACCCAATGTGGAAGCACCTGAATATATAAGTCAATTAATAACAAACATAAAGAAACTCATTAATATTAATACAGTAATTTTATAATTTAATACCCTGCTTCCAGCAATGGACAGATCATCTAAGTAGAAAATCAACTAGGAAACAATGGCTTTGAATGACACACTGGACCAGATGGACTTCAAAGCTATATTCAGAACATTTCATCTTAAAAAAGCAGAATACACATTCTTTTCTAGTGCACATGGGGCAGTCTCCAGAATAGATTACATACTGAGTCACAAATCAGGCCTCAACAAATACAAAAAGACTGAGATCATACCATACATATTTTCTGACCATAATGCTATGAAACTTGAAGTCAAACACAAGAAAAAAATTGGAAAGACCACAAATACATAGAGGCTAAAGAACATCCTACTAAACAATGAATGGGTTAAACAGGAAGTTAAAGAAGAAATAAAAAAAAAATACATGGAAACAATTGAAAATGAAAGCACAATGGTCCCAAACCTTTAGAATGCAAGAAAAGTGGTCCTGAGAGGGAAGTATACAGCAATACAGGCCTACCTCAAGAAGGAAGAAAAGTCTCAAATACACACACTAACCTTACACCTAATGGAACTAGAAAACAAACAGCAAATGAAGCCTAAAGCCAGCAGAATAAAGATTAGAATAAAGATTAGAACAGAAATAAGTGATAGAAACAACAACAACAACAACAATCACCACCAAACTGAAACAGTAGAACAGATCAATGAAGCTAAGAGCTGGTTTTTGAATTAATAAAATAGATAAATTCCTAGCCAGATTTATAAGAAAAAAAGAGAAAGGACCCAAATAAATAAAATTACAAATTGAAGAGGAGAGATTACAACCAACACCACAGAAATACAAACAAGTATTAAAGAATATTATGAAAAATTATAGCCAACAAATCAGGCAATCTGGAATAAATGGATAAATTCCTAAGAACATTTCAACTACAAAAACTGAAACAGGAAGAAATAGGAAATTTGAACAGTAACCAGCAAAGAAATGAATCAGTAATAAAAAATCTCCCAACAAACAAAGTCCAGAACCAGGACCAGATGGCTTTCCAGAGGAATTCTACCAGACATTTAAAGAAGAATTAATACCTATTCTTCTCAAACTATTCCAAAAAACAGAAATGGAAGGAAAACTTTCAAACTCATTCTACAAAGCCAGCATTACCTTCATTCCAAAACCAGAAAACATCCCACTAAAAAGAATTACAGGCCAATATCCTTGATGAACATGAACGAAAATATTCTCAATAAGATACTAGCAAATCAAATTCAATAGTATATTAAAAGAATTATTCACCAAGATCAAGTGGGATTTATTCCTGGGCTGCAGGGGTCGTCCAATATCTGCAAATCCATCAACATGATACACCACATTAATAAAAGAAAGGATAATAACCATATGATCCTCTAAACAGATGCAGAAAAAGCATTTGACATAAAGCAACTTTTTATTCTTGATAAAAAGTCTTACCAAAGTAGAAATAGATAGAATATGCCTCAACATTATAAAAACCATATATGAAAGACCCACAGCTAAAATCACCTTCAATGGGAAAAACTGAATGCTTTCTACTACGGTCAGGAATAACAGAAGGATGTTCCTGAGAGTTATACTGGGTAACTCTCATCATTGTTATTTAACATAGTACTGGAAGTCCTAGCCTCAGTATTCAGACAACACAAAGAAATAAAAGTCATACAAATTGGCAAGGAAGAAGTCAAATTTCACTTTTCATAGATGACATGATACTCTATGTAGAAAACCCAAAAGACTCCATCAAGGTGCACCTGGGTGGCTCAGTTGGTTAAGTATCTGCCTTTGGCTCAGGTCCTGTGATCCAGCCTCATACTGGGCTCCCTCCTCAGTGGGGAAGTCTGCTTGTCCCTCTTTCAAATAATAAAATCTTCAAAAAAAAAAAGACCCCCCCCAACATTGCTAGAACTGATACATTATTTCAGTCAATTCACAGGTTACAAAATCAACATACAAAAATCTGTGGAATTTCTATACACCAATAATGAAGCAGCAGAAAATGAAATCAAGGAATTGATCCCATTTACAATTGTGCACAAAACAAAAAGATACTGAGGAATAAACCTAAACAAAGAGGTAAAAGATTTGTACTTAAAAAGTCTAGGGGCTCAGTGGGTTAAAGCCTCTGCCTTCTGCTCAGGTCACGGTCTCAGGGTCCTGGGATTGAGCCCTCCATTGGGCTTTCTGTTCCGTGGGGAGCCTGCTTCCTCCTCTCTCCCTGCCTGCCTCTCTGACTACTTGTAATCTCTGTCTATCAAATAAATAAATAAAATATTAAAAAAGTCTAATGTTCTATAAGTGTTCAATAGAAACTAAGTGTTCTATAACACTTACGAAAGAAATTGAAGATGACACAAATAAATGGAAAAACATTCCATGCTCATGGATTGGAAGAAAAAATATCGTTAAAATGTCTATATTACCCAAAGCAGTATAGACATTTAATGCTATACTATGCTACACTAATGTTATACTATACACTAAATGTAATCCCTATGAAAATACCACCAGTATTTTTAACAGAACAAACAATCCTAAAATTTGAATGGAACCACAAAAGACCCTGAATAGCCAAAACCATCTTGAAAAAGAAAAGCAAAGCTGGAAGCATCAATATTCCAGACATTAAGCTCTATTACAAACCTATAGTCATCATGACAGTACGGTATTGGCACAAAAACACACTCATAGATCAATGGAACAGAATAGAAATCCCAGAAATGGACTCACAAGTATAATGTCAACTAATGTTTGACAAAGCAGGAAAGACGATCCAATGGGAAAAAAGTCCCTTCAACAAATGGTGTTGGGAAAACTGAACAGCCAAAAGCAGAAGAATGAAACTGGACCACTTTCTTACACCACATACAAAAATAAATTCAAAGCGGATGAAAGACTTAAATGTGAGACAGGAAACCATCAACATCATAGAGAAGAAGACAGGCAGCAACCTCTTTGACAGCAGCTGTAGCCGATGGGGAACCCTCTTACACTGTTGGTGGAAAAGCAGACTGGTGCAGCCACTATGGAAAGCAGTATGGAGGTTCCTCGAAAGTTAAAAAGAGAACTACCCTATGACCCAGCAATTGCACTGATAGGAATTTACCCAAAGGATACAAAAATACTGATTCAAAGGGGCATGTGCATCCGATGTTTACAGCAGCATTATCAACAGCGAAAAAATGGGAAGAGCCCAAATGTCAATCAAATGATGAATGGATAAAGAAGTGGTATGGATACATGATGGAATATTACTCAGTTATCAAAAAGAATGAAATTTTGCCATTTGCCATGACACAGATGGAGCAGAGTGCATTATGTTAAGCAAAATAATTTAGTCAGTGAAATACAAATACCATATGATTTGATTCATATGTCGAATTTCAGAAACAAAAAGGATGAACATAAGGGAAAGAAAAAAGTGGGGGGGCAAACCACAAGAGACTCTTACCTATAGAGAACAAACTGATGGTTGCTGGAGGGCAGGTGGGCAGGGGGATGGGTGAGATGGGTGAGGGTATTAAGAAGGGCCCTTCTTGTGATGAGCACTGAGAGTTATACGCACGTGATTATAAAAAAAGATGTCAAATCATGTTTATATAACACTGGGAAAATTATTTTGGATGATAGGATTTAGGGACATTATTTGAATTTTATTTTAATTTTCCTTCATTGATTTATTTTAAAAGTCTGTAACATTTTATGAAACCAGCAAAGTTGTAATTCTTTACCACAAAAAGATTAAACCAATAAAATACACTGGAATGAATCCTAGAAGTTGGGCTCAGTAAAGACATTTAATAAAAATCTCTCAGAGATAATCCATTAGGAGACTAGATTTGTTTAACAAGTACTTTTTAAACTCCTACTGTGTGATCAGGTAGGAAGAAGCATAATTAAAAACTGGTTTAGGTCAATGACCCCCAATTGAAGGAACTTACATTTCAGTTAGGGGAAAATGTGAGAAATTAATACAAAACAAGTAGAAGGAGAGAATATAATCAAACATTTTTTTTTCAATGTTTACAACCCATTCTCTAAGTGCCCTGAAGACCATGGGATGATAATGTAGCCAGAGTTAGCACAGAAAGCTCCATAGGGGAAGTTTTAAATGAGTTCCATCTTTTGCTCAGGCCAGGAGAGAGGCTACGAAACAACAGATGAGGCAAGAAAACCCGTACTTCAAACCCAATTTTCAGCTGTCACCAACCTTTCATCTCACCAGCTGCGGTTTCTACTGCCTGATTACTTGGTGACCTAATATTTACTATGATACTAATTTGCAAGCCCTCTGACAATAAAAGAGCCCAGTACATATTGTTAGCATTTGTTTGTATGCTTATCAGAACGGTGTTTCTACTATGTATGATGTAAAAATGGGTGACAGACTTATTTTTATTTTAACATCATTAGAGAAGCAGTCTTTAGACCCATTATTTTATTCAATTGCACCCACTCACTCTGTTACCATGTCTATTCAGAGAGCCACTCAGAGAAATAGTCTCAGAATTTTCATACGTAAGCCTGGACAAGAACTACCAAACCAAAGAAAATCAACAAACAAACAAAAACCTATGTTAGAAGTAACAGGTTCCCACGCTTAGTGATAGATTTCTCGTAAAAGTTTCAAGATCACCATCAGAAGGACTAGAATGATTGAGGGATACAAATGTTTAATAATTTTTTTAGAAAGATTTATTTATTTTACAGAGAGAGAGAGAGAGAGCAAGTGAGGAGAGGCCAGAGGGAGAGACTCTTCAAGCTGACTTCCCGCTGAGTCCATGGCCCTGAGATCATGACCTGAGCTGAAACCAAGAGTTGGACGCTTACCCAGCTAAGCCACCCAGGCGCCCCCAGTAATTTTTTACTGTGTGTTCCTCACCCTCTCCAGGGAAGCTGGCATGTGCAGGGACCTGAAGGAGGTCTGTAGTGCATTCTTCCAGCAGTTTCCCCAGGGAAGCGCCCCAGGCCCTTGGCTACAATGCATGAGGTTCCAGACCCAAGTGAAATCGCTACCTGGATAAGGTGAGTAGTCTGCAATTTGACTGAGAATTGCCACAGACCGAAAGGAAGCACTTGGAGAACAACGAGAAGTATTTTATATCCTGTTAAGGAAATCTCACAATAAGGATGACTTACACCCTAACCTCTGATTTTGACTGCCTTACCAATGTCAGTTAGAAAAGATTCCACCATTTGTTTTAATTCAGAATGATTTCAACAGGTTAGGAGTTCTATACAGGTACCTCTACCTAGAGAAGGCAATGATGGCTCAGAGCACATTTCTAAAACTGTATGAATTAAATGTCTGACCCTGATGGGGAGAACGCCAGGGAGAAACAGCTCTCCCTGTCTGGCTGGCTACTGGGTGTTGGCTGGTTCATCTTTCTTTGCTGTGTCTGCTGCTATGCAAGAATGACCCTTCCTTTTTTTATTTTTATATTTATATTTACCATTTTTATTCAAGGGTGTGTAAGCATGCTTAAACCTACAGGATGCCTCATTCATCCAAACTTACCCCCCCTCAGCTACCTAAACACAATTCATTCACAACTCATTCAGCTCTTACTAAACGAGAGGGACATAATGGGTGCGGGGAGGACCTCAAAGACAGACAGGAAGGTCACTGTACCCAAGGAATTACCAACTTAATGGCAAAGAGGGGAGAGCAAAATGTAAATAAATATGCCTCGAGGAATCTTAAATACCATTCCGATTTGAAAATGCTCACAGCATTGAGATTCTTTTACTCTGTAAGATTCATAAGGTCACAGAACATCAAAAACCACACTTTCTAAAAGATATATGGGGTGTTGTCTAGAAATGGTTACATTTAAGACTCTTTTTTTCATTTCATTCTTCCATTGTTTTCGCTTTTTATTTTACAGTGCTGGGCCTCTACTGAAAGCTTCCTAAGCACCACGGACTTCCTCAGTGCAGAATAAGTCACTACTCCCGTTGCTTGCTGCTTAGGCATCGGTCCCATTGCTTCCTGGTAATCACCTTCAGCTTTTCTTGGCAGTTTTTTGGTTCTTTTTTTTTTTTTAACCTTAATGGACTTATTTTAAGTCACATCTTCTTCCTCCGTCTGCCTGATTTTACAGGATAGACAGGAAATCTTAGAGTTGCTAGCTCGCCCTTCTCCATGTAACTAGAGAACCTGCATTTTAACGAATGTGTTGGACTCGTCAGGTGACAGAGGGTCTGCTGCTCCTCTGTGACGTTTGCAGGTCCACACTGAGGGCTGGATGATGTGACATTCAGACCCCCAAGGTAATGGTCTACACTTCGGAGCTAGCTATACCCTGGCTAGTGTCTTTGCCATGTCAGTTACAGAAAACCTCCCTGACACCCTCTGGGCCTCAATTTCTTCAGCTGAAAAATGGAAATAACTCTACTGTACATAACTGTAGCAGTACTAAATGAGATAATTTATCTCAAAAGACATAGACCACTGCATTAAATATGGGCAGTAAATATGATTTCACTACTACATCCCTTCATTAAGGTAGCTTCATTATTCCATTACTTTGCAGTCTTTTTTTCTCTTAAAGTTTAGGTTAAAATGAACACAGTGGTTTCCTTTATCAACTTTTTAATTTGCTAACAAGTCAGCTGAAATAATCTGACAATACAATTTTTAACATGTTAGATAGTTATTGCCACGCAGGGCTTCTAGGTTATGGTGGTTAGAAGAGAAGAGCTCCTGACTAAAGACCTAACACGTGGCAGGATCCCGAGGAATAATACACACTCTTCTTGACTCCCAATCCTGAAGTTAGCCAAGTAATTACATAGGGAGGACCCTGTGCCTTGAATTTGTTTTAAACTCATGATGTGGCATTGATTTTACTGACATTGGTAGTAGGTCATTTTTAACTGAAGGTCACTGACTTTTAAATTACTTAGGGTATTATAACATAGCATTTTTTAGTACATTCTTTACATATCACTCTCCCATTACAGTTTTCTATTTTAGAAGCTACTCCTATTAAAGTACTTACTTTTCAACCCCCAAAAGACTAGAAAAAAACATAACAGCATATATGTAAGTGAGGTTATATACAAACACACATTCATACATTTTGGGCTACACAAAAAATTGTAAAATTATTTAGCTTTGGAAATAATGCAAAAGAGGTAATTATGCTACACACTAAGAATATAAAACAAAAATAAATTCTGCTTCCCTAAAGAGATCTTATCTAAGGATATATAAATCCTATTCAAAGACTTTTTATTGAAAGCATGCTCCCAGGGTTTAGCAAAATTCCTGGTATACAATAGGCAATCAGTAAACTTTTATATATAGTATATAGTAAACCTTTACTATATACGTAGAGAGAGGGGGAGGGAGAGAGTAAGAGAGATAGAGAGGGAGAAATTAAGTAAAACTCTCACTTGAATTTTATAAACAGATGAACTGCATATAAGAATTACCCTCAGTTGCCAAGAAAGTAAGTGGCAGAACCAATAATAAAGTTCAGGTCAGTGACTTTTGAGTTTCTACCAACCATTTTACAAACGTTACAATGATCCAGTCATTATCATGACCCTTCCTCGGAGGTGGACCAACTGAGAGAGAGACGTGAAGCCATTAGGTCCACACATCCAGCAAGGCAGGTTCGGGAGAGAACTACAATGTTCAGCTCTGGACAGGTTTATTTTTGTCTCGAATTCTCATGTTACGCTTTCCCTGAATGCTGCTGTTGAGTTCCTGAGGCAAATGACCAGGAAGGAAATCAGCGTAAGAAAACCTGCTGCGGACTTACAGGACCCGGGGACTGTGCCTCCTATACTTCTCAGCAATTTTACACTGTTCTTCCAACAAGCACTACTGAATATTTCAAGCAGCACAGATGAAAAGCAAAGCAGAGCAGCTTTATGGCAACAGACCCCAGTGACAATGTCCTTGATGGCTGAATGAACTCTTTCCCAAAAGTTGCATTTTTTCCTCTAATGCAGTATATTCTGATAAACTGAAGCCCAGTTGCAGCAACAAAATATGGCACGGTAGATAAAACCATGACTTGGCAGATCATTTCTTGACTACACCGATCACTTTAAATCTCCTATCTGTACCCAATAATATCACTTATAAATTCAGCAATATGCTTAAGCCCAATCTATTGGAACTGTATTTTCTTATTTGGTATCTTTTTTGGTTTAGATAAACTGGAAAGATTGTTAAGTTTCCCTGTTTAACCATTAAAAAAATGTTCTAAGAATTTTCCATCATTTCATTGAAAAAGATATAAATCTCTAAAATGTGAAATATCATAGTCTATTGAACACTCACCCAAACCAGACTTTTTTAATCGTTTTAAGTGCTGACTTGTTTGTTTTCCAGTGGGAGATTTCTGCCCATGTTTCATTTCTTTATCTGAACTGTCTGCTTCACCATTTTTAGATTCGGATCCTAAAAAAGGAAATAGTTATTATGTCATTATCTTCCTCTTGCTGTCCTTGAAAAGAAAAAATCTAAAATTATTTCAAAAACCATAGATATAATCTCCTTTTTTATAAGTTAATTCACTACCTTTGGCCACAATCTGATTCCTCTGCTGGATATAAAGAGAAAAGCCCAATAAATCAATCAAACAGAACAAAAAGCAAGAACAGATGGCCTAATAGTGAAGTCAAAAACACTTTCACTGATCTGATAGCTTTTAAAAGAAACACTCAGATCCTTTGTAAAAACACACGGATAAGCTTCGACAATTCTATACCATTTAGAGACGATGCGAGAGAGAGACAGAAACATGAAGGGAGAGGAGAAGCTTGGAGACCAGGAGAGATCATACCTTTCTAAATAACTTAACATTGAAATAGGACCAGAAAATGCAAACATCAATCTATAATAAACAGAATGGTACACAGCTGATAAAGTGACAGAAGGTAAATTAGAAGAAAAGGTCAGGGTTGCACTGAGGTGAGAAGAATGTTCCCAGAACACAGAAACTAATAAAGGATGGCTGATTTTTGCAGCAGAAGACTGAAAAACAAATTCACACTCACGGAAGAACTGCTTTTGATGGCATTACACATCAGCATGTGGTCCACCATTAAAGTTCAACATTCAAACAAAAGCCAAAGCAACAACAAAAAAAAATCCACGGAGCAGTACCACACATTTCCTTACACCTACTGACAGTAGCAAATGAAGTCCTTTGATGATGAGCATGCTGGTGCCTTTTATTCTCTTGAAAGCGAAATGCCCTATTAGCTTGGACTCACTGAAAGAGTCAAAAGTATATAAAAAAAAAAAATTTAAACCGAAACCTCAAGTAGAAATATTATTCGGTTGCAGAGAAAAGTCGTGACATCTCTCTCAGTGAAGAAGTCTCCTCCGGGAAGAAACTGGCCAAGCATACAGTATTTTAGCTATTTACCTGAAGGTGAATCCGACTGCTCATCAGACACCTTTAATGGTGTCAAAACAACACGAGGAACAGTCTTGTTTACCATCATTGAGACTCCATTTCTTCTCTTCTGCTGCTGCCTCAAAGCCTACAAAACATGATAATAAAATGTAACATAAAAATATAGCTAACATGATTTCTCCTAATTGAATTAAATGATCCATTCGCCCATCATTAGATACAACCTCTTAAGAGACTTAAATTCCACAGAGTCACTAATTTGTCCTGATTCTCAACAGTCATCTTCATGTCATTTTCCCTCAAAAGCAGACGGTCTGGCATTGGCAAAGGGCAGCTACCTGAGCCCATTTGGAGTATAATTCTGAAAACAAAGCAGCGCTTAAAGGTCTGTTCTACCTTAACCGTGTGGTCTGGGAGCCCATGCAACTTGAAACCATGACTCCCAAGTGAAAGAAATGTAAAATAAATGTTTCGAGACGGGGATAAAAATAGATGTGTCTGCACTTCTCTTGCAGGTGCATCCTCTCCAGCGCACTGCTCGGTCAATCAAGTTAACACCGAGTGTCGTCAGTATGTATGGCAGGTAAGGACTACGGTATTGACGCACTCGCTCAGCCGTGGGGAGCGCTGCACAGAATCACTGAACATGGCAGGAATCATTTATTTCTGTGAAGGGAATCAGTCCTAATCTTGGAAACCTTGCAGCACTTGGCTTCTGTCTGCTTGACTTTGGGCATTAACCTTCAGAACACGAACATGACGGTGTTCTGGCAAATCCAGGAAAGAAAAAAAAAAAAATGGAGACGAGAATAAATCTCTCCAAATGGGAGTGCTTTGTGTTTCATAAATGAATCAACTACGGTGATGATAATGTAATAAAAGACATTTAAAAGTTCTGAAATACAGCTTATCCGGCGGATCGCTTTACACAGAAAATTACCTGTAATAAAAAGGGTCTTCAGCACGTGAAACTGAAGAGATGTTAAATTCACAGTTACAGGGATGCTAAAACTCCTCGGAAGGTTAAAAGGCTGACCACAGACAGCCTCAGGCATTTTTATTCCTGGCTTCTGTGTCATTTCGACCAATTTTATAACAACTCAGTTAGCTGATTAATGTTCTTCGACTAGAAGTTGTCACAACCGCCTAAAATACTGCCTTGCCCGTTTATCCCCTGCTGTCAGAAGCACTGTCATTTTATTTGCAAAGGGTATAAGTTGAATGTCCAACTTGTAGATTGTAAGATTTAGCAATCAAATAATTACAGAAGTAAAATATTAAATGCCATTTATATGAGGGAAGGCCTATTCAGATGAGATTTAGAATTGGATGGAAAAGTGGAAGGCTTGGGAAATCCATGACAAATGATACTGTTGGCTAAGGATAACACAGCGACTTCCCTTCAGTTCTGACATCTGCTGAGCTTTTATAAAGTAGCAGGCACTGGGTGGGGGACAAGGGTTACAAAAATGAACAAAATGCCCTCCTCCTTGCCCTCAGCTTGCTGTCAATAATGTATTTAATGAGCGCATGCGTGCTATCAAATATTTAAGACATTTACCCTTTCTTTCCTCCAGGTGTACACAACTGCATTAAATCTCCACAGCCCGGTGAAGAGCTCAGAGCACTTTATAGACATTAACCCATCAGTGCAACAATAAAACAGAACGAGGCAACACGGTGCCTTATATTACGATTAAGTCCATTTTTGCCCACTCCGTAAGACAATAAAACTTGCACAAAGAATGATTAACTTTTAGGAGGCTATACATCATGCTCATCAACCTCTTCCCTTGGCAATCCAAGTGGGTATTTTAAAAGCATTCATTTTATGTTAGGGTGGGTAGGTACATATTTGAAAATACTGGTTAAGAAAAAAAGTGGTAAAATAACAAAGGGCCTACTTAGAAGCTGGAATCATAAAGATGACAAGTCTTTTTATAGCACTTGTGGTAAATAATTATTAAAGTGATAAAAATTCTGTCCTCAACTTTTACAGCTGAGAGGACTGCACTCTAGACAAATTAGTAGTTGGACAGAAAGAAACCATGGCAGAGATGAGATAATAATAATAATAATAATAATAATAATAATACGAGATGCCTGGTTGGCTCAGCAGGTTAAGGCCTCTGCCTTCGGCTCAGGTCATGACTCAGGGTCCGGGGATTGATTCCTGCATCGGCCTCTCTGCTCAGCAGGGAGACTGCTTTACCCTCTCTCTCTCTGCCTGCCTCTCTGCCTTCTTGTAATCTCTCTCTGTCAAATAAATAAATAAAATCTTTAAAATAATAATAATAATAATAATAATATTAGCAACAACAACCCATAGCATCAAGGTGGAGCCAAGGTAGGGATAGAGGAACACTAATCGATATAGAGACCATTCAATGATATTTTTCTAAATATGTATTTCCTGCTCAGAAACTTGGACAACAATTTCTAAATACAGTATTTTTATTTTTTTTTATTTTTTTTAAAAGATTTATTTATTTATTTGACAGAGAGAGATCACAAGTAGGCAGAGGCAGGCAGAGAGAGAGAGGAGGAAGCAGGCTCCACACTGAGCAGAAAGCCTGATGTGGGGCTCGATCCTAGGACCCTGGGATCATGATCTGAGCCAAAGGCAGAGGCTTTAACCCACTGAGCCATCCAGGCGCCCCTAAATACAGTATTTTTTAAATGCTAAAATGAAGCAACGTATTCATAGGTGACCAAAACTAAATGCCCACCATATAAAAAAAATTGTCTTAAGTGTATTTAAAATATGCATACCTTTCTGTTTTACTTCTGAAAAACATGCACTCCATTTGACCCTGAATAACATTTCTAGGGGCGGACAGCAAAAGCTGGGAGGTCGTTTTTTTTACTCCTGTGAGGCTAGTCAGAGCAGTTCAAGTAGAGAGCTGCTCGGCAAACCTGAGGAGCATCCCAGGCCAGTTATCTGAAGGGGCATCTCGATCACAGTTACTGATCCACAGTTACTCCAGGCTAACCTGCGGATTCCAGTTCACTTCCCAGAAAGCAGGATTTATCTGACTCTGGAGACAAGGGACAGCTTCCAAGCAGATCAGAATGTGGGTGGAGGTGGAGAAAACAATGCGCAGGAGCTAAGCTGTCTGGGACAGAGTGGGCTCCGTGCTAGAGAATTCTGGCACCTGCCGTGTGCGTGAGGCAGGCGGTACAGCGGCCCATGCGTTCTAGTGATTCCTGTTCTCTTGCCGGAGGGTGTTCCTCCTGCAAGTAAAGAAGCTAACTGTCCATGGAGTTTTGGGTTGTCCAACTCGATTTCTGCAACTAGGTGCACAGCAATAGCTCGAACATATGCTGCAGGTCTCCTCACAATCCCCTGAGAAATGGGCAATGTTTTTCTGGACACTGGAGTGAGACAATGAAAGAGGGGAAGGCTGAAGTAAGTGAGAAAAGCACACACCCCATGGGGGGAGGCAGTTAGTACTCAAGAGATGCAACACCACTGGATTTTAAGGTGATTTTTCCTGTTTTTAAACAAAGTACCAAGCAAAACAAAGATGACTCTGAGCTAAATTCAGCCTGAGGGCACCAATCTCTGAGACCTTCCACACACCATTTCCAATGCTCCTCACCTCCCCAAATAAATGGGTCTGACCACTGCCCAACAGGTGTTAAAACCCCCCCTTCTAATGTGCTGATCGGCAAAAGATTGGGGACTGGTGCAGAGGCATCTTAATAACTGTGTGAGGTGATGGGTAAGGGCAAAGTTGCAGAGTCAGAGAAAGAAGGAACTAAGCAGCTGAGCATGCTGGGTAAATTACTTGGCTAAAATCTATGAAACAAATACAATAGTGTTGGTAAGATATTTTAAATAGGAAATCCATAGAATAGTATTTAATACTATTAGTAGCATATCGTGAATATCCAATAAATGTTACTTCTTATATAATTGACCCATTCCGCAATGAGTACGTTTTATTGAGGCCTTACTCTGTTGTAGTACACTGCAGATCCATGGCAACGAACAAGACCAAAAAAAAAAAAATTGTTTTATTTTACATTTTAGCAAAAGACTGACAAGGAACCACATAAAATAAGCACAATAATTTTACACACATACAAGCACTAAGAAAATTATGCCAAGATGAGGAGGTAGAGTAACTGGGGTGGGAAGAAAAATCTCTTGAGAGGTGACAGTGGAGATGAAACCCAAATGACAAAGAACTGGCCACATGACAATGGTAGACTCTCCAGTCAGGGAAAGAGACAGTATTAAGACCTCTATCAGGAAAGGTCTTTGGTGGTTCAAGGAATAAATAGCTGGGGTAGCTCTGAAGAAGGACTAGGAAGATTAAAGAAATGGAAAAGAATTCCCTGAAATGACTGCCGTGGGTTTATTAGGAACTGGAGATTTATGTTCAAAGCAAAGGCAGCTCTACAAGCCCAGTCTCTCCCCACAGCCTACGGGGAGCACTCTAGCACTTCTGTCCCAAAGACGCC
Source organism: Lontra canadensis (assembly GCF_010015895.1). Classification (NCBI taxonomy): domain Eukaryota; kingdom Metazoa; phylum Chordata; class Mammalia; order Carnivora; family Mustelidae; genus Lontra; species Lontra canadensis. The sequence goes on from NW_022631011.1 coordinate 12,774,746, forward strand.
GCAGAGGCCCAGCAAAGAGAAAGCACCATGTGTCTTCTACCAAAAAAGCGTCCTTCGCCTTCATGCACTGCTTCAGGATACATTTTCAGGCTCCACTACATGAAGAATGTTGCATCTCACACCTTGGACAGGCTTCTTAATAGTTCCGAGCATTTGGAGCAATTTAGGAAGGGGGTCCTGGAACACTCTGGGAAGCCCTCTGCCTCAGAGCCTCTGCCTGAATTCTCTTCCATGCGTGCCGCGCTCTTCCCTCAGACGACCGCATGGCTCACCTCCTCATACACTTGACACTTGACTCATGGCCTTAGCCCATTTGGGCTGCTCTATCAAAATACCCTGGGCTGGGTAACCTGTAAAGCACAGAAATTCATTCTCCACAGTCTGGAGGCTGGAAGCCTGAGGTTACAGTGCCAGTGTGATCGTGAGAGGCCCCCTCTGGATTGCGGGATTCTCCCTCCTTGCACCCTCACACGGCAGGCAGGGGCCAGGGAGCTCCGGTGGGGTCTCTTTTGTAAGAACACAGATTCCATATATGATGGCTCCATGCTTGTAACTTAGGCATCTCCCAAAGAGCCCATCTCCCAATACCACTACACTGAACCTTAGGATTCCCATATATGAATTTGAGGGGACATAAACATTCAAATAACACACTCTTTACTGCTTTTCCAGCTATATTCTCTATTCCCACCATCCACTGTAATTTATTTCCCCCTATGGAAAATATATTATACTGTGTAATGTCATTTTCTCTTCCCTTCCCCAACCCAGAATATAGACTCTGAAAGGCAGGGATTTTCATCTTTTTTGTGTTCGCTGACATATCCCAGTGCCCAGGAGATTACCTAGGCTTCACCAGGTGTTCAATAAATAATTACTAAGGATAAATAAAAATTCTTTGAAATAATTTTAATAAAAATAGAAAAGCCCTCTTCTTCCTTTAAAATATGTAAGTGGTTTATTCAAAAGGCAGAAATCAGCATGAAACAATCAAGAAATAACTTTATTCTCCTAATACTGCCTTACACATTTCTGACCAATTTCCCTTTCTCATTTCTGGACAATATTTTACTAGAACACATAGCTTCTTGGGTCGCCTTCAAGTATTTATACAGTCTCATTTTCAGGCTTAAAGATATGAGATCTAATATGAAGGCTTCTGTCTGCTCTCCCCAGGCTACACATATGTCTCAGCTCAAAAAACTTCATTAGCAAAGAGATTCCTGATTTTACTCTTCCTCCATTTCCTTCCTCTTCTTCTAGGTGCCCCAGGATCAGAGTTTAAAACAAGGAGAATAAAAGGTCAAAGTTGTCTCACCTAGTGCTATCATAGTCACAGCATCACAATCTTTGGAAGGCAGAAGGCCAGCTGCTAGTTTTGTATGGTGTACGTCATCTAGTTATACAAATGATGTTAACCATATATCTATTATCTAGTTACAACTTTATATATAGTTATTATCTAGTTATAACTATATAGAGAGTATATATCATTTATATATGTGTGTGTGTGTGTGTGTGTGTGTGTGTGTGTGCCTCCTAACAGTGTGTGAGACAACAGGTTTCCTTCCTGGGAAAAACTGCACCCTTCACTAGTGTTTCTCTCTGAGTCTTCCTCTCACTGAGACTGTACCTCCCTTTACCAAGATAGAGAGGATGTAGCAGAGCTCTATCCAGTTTTATAAAATCCATTTAATTAATGCTCCTTCAAATGACTCTTGAGCTATTTTCTATATTGGCTGTTGGGGCACGGTCCAGGGCCATCTGGCGTCTCTCACTAAGTCCTCTGATATTGTGTCTAGCACTCTCTTTACAATAGGTATACTTCTATCCCACTGTCCTCAGCTTGGAGCTTTAGCTAAAATTCCAGAAGAACAAGAAAATTCCTGTTTGACATTATATGTTACAAATAATAGAAGTTAAATGCAATTTAACATTATTTAAATTTGGATATCCCACAGCCTGAAAAATATAAAGTCATGATTAGATTAAGAAAATAAGACTAGGTTAAGAAAATAAGACTAAGTTTTTTTAAGATTTTATTTATTTATTTGAGATCGAGGGAGAGAGCACAAGCAGGGGCAGCGGCAGGCAGAGGGAGAAGCAGGCTCCCTGATGAGCAAGGAGCCCGATGCAGGGCTCATCCCAGGACCCTGGGATCGTGACCCAAGCCAAAGGCAGACGCTTAACCAACTGAGCCACCAAAGCATCCCTAGAAACGTCACTTTAGCTGGTCGTGGGAGGTTTGCTCTGCATAAGGCTACCCTGAAAGAGGAGATTTTATTTTGTTGTGACAAATTATGAGAGGTGGTTTTTTTCTATTACACACCAAAGGTCTCAATTAGCTAGAGGTGGCCCTGTTGCTCAATCTGTAACATGGTTTTATTCTGACACTCACATTACATAAATAAGACTTACTGTATTCGTCTAGATTCATTTGAGGGGGATGATGTCACTGAACTACTTTCCAACTACTCAAGACTTAGCTCTAGTTTGGAACGCTAATGGAGTATCTTATTGAACAACTTTCAATCCTATAATTTCAAATCCAGAAAGAAATACCATCAGGAGGGAGGAGTCAAGATGGCGGAGAAGTAGCAGCTGAGACGACTTCAGGTAGCAGGAGATCAGCTAGATAGCTTATCTAAAGATTGCAAACACCTACAAATCCAACAGGAGATCGAAGAGAAGAAGAACAGCAATTCTAGAAACAGAAAATCAACCACTTTCTGAAAGGTAGGACTGGCGGAGAAGTGAATCCAAAGCGACGGGAAGACAGACCGCGGGGGGAGGGGCCGGCTCCCGGCAAGCGGCAGAGCAACGGAGCACAAAATCAGGACTTTTAAAAGTCTGTTCCACTGAGGGACATCGCTCCAGAGGCTTAACCGAGGTGAAGCGCACGCGGGGTCAGCGTGGCCTCAGGTCCCGCAGGGTCACAGAAGGATCGGGGGTGTCTGAGCGTCGCAGAGCTCGCAGGTATTAGAATGGGGAAGCCGGCTACAGAGACGGAGCCGAGGAGTGACTCTCAGCTCGGGGTTACCTTGAACCGGTCGCAGGCTCAGTCAGCTCGGAGCGCGGCCAGAGGCCAGGGTGACGGGAGCAATTGGGCGCTATTCTCTGAGGGCGCACTTAGGAGTGGGGCCCCAGACTCTCGGCTCCTCCGGGCCGGAGACTGGGAGGCCGCCATCTTCATTCCCGTCCTCCAGACTCTACGGAAAGCGCTCAGGGAACAAAAGCTCCCGAAAGCAAACCCGAGCGGATCACTCAGCCCGGCCCCTGGTAAGGGCGGTGCAACTCCGCCTGGGGCAAAGACACTTGAGAATCACTACAACAGGCCCCTCCCCCAGAAGATCAACAAGAAACCCAGCCAGGACCAAGTTCACCTACCAAGGAGTGCAGTTTCAATACCAAGGAGAGCAGCGGCATTCCAGAGGAGGAGAAAGCAAAGCACGGAACTCATGGCTTTCTCCCCATGATTCTTTAGCCTTGCAGTTAATTTAATTTTTTTTCTTTTTCAATTTTTTTTCTCTTCTTCTGCTAAATTTTTTTAACTTTTACCCTTTTCTTTCTTAACGTTTTTTAACTAGTTTACC